>NC_083789.1:787512-1332512 GCF_015708825.2 Lethenteron reissneri | reverse complement strand
CTCTTCCTCGCGGTCGTCGTCCTCGTAGTCGTCCGCGGGGGTGCCCGCCCGCTCGTCCTCGTAGCGCTGCCGGGGGGGGTGTCCCGCGCCTCTCGGAGCCAACGTCGCCGGTGTTCGGGAGCGGCTCGTGGGACTCTGCCTCCATTGCCCTGCGCAACACGTGACCCGGATCAATTGATGGCGGCGTCCACGCGACGACTCCGACGCCGGCGAGTGCGTGCAGAAGCGAGGCAGATGCCACCGCCACTCCCGCCACGGCGTAACGGTCAGCATGCCGCACAATGTCAAGGGTTTATTAAATCCCCGCACCTCTATCCACATGCCAGTATAAATGGTTAGGCCGCAGTTAATCGATTGTCAGGTCACGTGTGGAGGGTTCAAGTGTGGGACCTCCTCACCATTCCAAGATGTGTGGCCAGCAGGAAAGAGTAGGCCAAACTACTCGCTGCAGGGTCTCTCTCGAGCACCCCTTTGTGAAGGCCCTTCAGCCAGCAGTGGTGTGAGCAGGGAATTACAGGGCTGCACCTCTACAACTATACACCTCAAGTCAACGCATGGATGCTCAAACAGCGATGTAAATTGGTGATGTAAATCGGCAATAATTGTAATTCAGCACCAGGATTTCAGAGAGCAAACAGCTTCTTTTAGGGACTGGCACGGAATGGAGAGGAGCCCGGGAGATTGAAACACATCACATTCCCACACACGCACACACACACACACACACAGGCTGCGGGGATGTGGATACGAGGCAGGAGGGAGGAGAGTAGAACAACAAGGAGCTGAAACAGCACGAGAAGCAAGCACGCTAGGGACACGGTAGAAGGAAAACTGCTCCAAAGGATAGGGCAGGACTTACGCGGTGCGATCACACGCGGCGGATGGAGGGAAGCCATACTCTTACTCTTAGTTCTTTCGGTAAAGTCACGTAAGTAAAAAAATGAAATTAAAATTAATACAAATTAAATAATAAAAATCACGACGTTTCGGAGGCAACACAAGTCTCCGTCATCAGGTGGGACCGTCACAGCCACGTGACTTTACCGAAAAAACTAAGAGTATGAATCCTTACAGTCACGAAAGCTTCAAATCTGGAGGAAAGCCACTTGGCGAGGTGGTCCGTTGAGTCGGGGATTGAGAGAATGGGGCGAGGACGAGGTGTCAATCTGGTGTCAATCTGGTGTCACGAAGGACTTGAAAGGGAGGGGATGGGACCGGAGAGCGATGGACACAGAAGAGGGATCTCGAGAGAGGTTGTCTACCAAGCCGGGCCGTGCCTGGATACAGGCTGGTTGAGAATGATGACGGCAACGATGCACAACCTAAGAAAAATAAACCAACAGCCTTGTTACCGTCAGGCGATTGGCTCGCTCGTACGTGTGTGCAGCCGACACGAACTGCGACGGCCATACAATACAGTGCGGGGATAAACACCGCACGCCAAAACACGCCGGTAAATGCTTTTGGAGACTCGTCGCTATCATCGTGCGAAGATATCCGTGCAGGCGCGATTATGTCAGTTTTACACGCACGCTGGACGCGTTGATGCACAGCCCTGGCGTGGACGAGAGCCTCTGAAAGCTACGTGGGTCATGGGGGTTATTTGACCATACTTCGCCAAGCTGGGCAGTGTGGGTTGGTGGCGGCCAGCTGGAACGATGGATCGTGCTGCATCCCCCTCCGATACGCACCACGCAGCAACGCAGCCTACAGCACCTGATACGCAAGCGGAGGGGTAGCCCAGCCAAGCGCTATCCAGGCTCAACCCCGCTTAGCTTGCGAGTGCCGACGCGACCGGCCACGTTCCCTCGCGATGTTGGTCACAGGCGCGCACTGTACGGTGTAATACATCTCATATAAATAACACAATCAAATTATTCAGAAAAAACAACCCCCACAACATTAAGAGTTTAGAAGAGCGAATATTACCGGGTATTTACAATCCATAACATCACTCGACAGCATTGTCCCCCCCTCACCCCTCCATTTAAATGTGCACGCTGCTAATGTGTATTTATCATACGGCGCTCATCAGCCGTCTCCCTCATTAGAAATGCGACACGCTCCCCTGCATGTGAGCACGCCACCACCGCCGCCACGGCCCCGGCTCGTGTCTGTGGCGGCACCCTGCATACTAATGCCACAGCTGTTGCCAGCGCCCCCCTCCCCACGCCGCCAGCCAGCCAGCCAGCCGCAAAGTGGCAAAAGCAGATGCGGCGACGTTTAATTCGAGCTCGGCTCCAGATGAAACCTCCACGTTCATCGCTTCTCCCCTAGAAGATGCCACTTCTCCGCTGGGTTCTCTGGGTTCTTTTCAAAAGCTCCGAGAAAATGTTGACGTCGAAAAACTCTGGGGAAATGTGGAGTTTTCAGAGATGGCACCGACTCGTTCATTCATTCATTCATAGATAACGCCCCGCTAAAATATGACATAATTTTACGGATAAAATGAGGAGTCATACCCAAGCGTCGACACACCTCGACGCTCGCCAAATACCTGAACAATCTTCTCCGTAACATATGCAGATCTCTCACGGTACTCGATCAGCTGCTGAGAAGAACGAGGGCCATTATACATCGGTGGGGTGTTCATAAATGGCTAACCCTCCACATCGCAATTGCAATTCGCCACGAACGGTGCGAAGGGCAGTCTTGCCTTATGCGCTTTCATTCTCCAGCGCGTTTTCAACAATGCGGCAGTGGAGACTGGCGGCAATGCGGAGAGAATAAACATCAGACGGCATATTCTCCACACTCGCTCGCCTGCATCGCAGCATCTCCAGCGAGCGAGCGAGCGAGGGCACAACAGGGAATCGGCGGCATTATTCATTCTCTGCGCATGAACGAATTGTTTTGTCTGGCCCGATGATTGACAATCTGCGGATGTTGTACTCTCTTGAAATGTTGAGCTTCCTGAAGTTTTGTGAAAAAAAAACATGCAATTGTTATCTTACAATTACGGGGCTGTTTTACAGTCTACATATGATTCATGCTGTTGCTGCACCTCCAAAGCCTTGCCTCGCTCCTTAACCCTTTCTCCCTTGTCCCACTCATATAACTGTCGGTCTAAATCAACATACGTCACGTGCTGTAACACAGTCTTCTGCGATGTGTGCGTTTGTATGCTGGAAGGCGCATTTCAATCATTTTAGATTCACAGCGCCATTCACTCTGCCAATGACCTGTTGGACAATTGACTTACGGCTAAAATTGAATGCCGGTGTATCGCTTAAGAAAGCGTAGAGCGTACATTTTAATTTAGAGTCGTAACATTCTCAAGGGCAGGTTTGGTATTCAAATACTGTACACGGCTGTGGGTTTCTGTTGAGACGGTTGTGTAAGGCTTCCACGGACATAGACGCTGGCTTAAAACAAGACGCACACGGTGATGTCCGAAGACATTTGAACAGGTCCAGGGAACGTCAGCGGCAAACAACATCCAAGTCTGCTTTGTCCAATGACATCACTCTGACCACGCACTTCATGCGGGTCACGGTGAAGGTCACAACGCATCCGCTAGACAGGACTTGTAGGCCTTGTAGCTAAACAGGACTTGTAGCGGCACGATGTCGTGGGTAGCAAAAGGCAGTGCAAACAAATCCACCGTTGGACTGTACTCCTACGCTCTCGTGTCTATGCTCACCGACTTCATCAACCCGCACGGAAGTATGGTCAAGTCACCTCCGCAAGCGCGCTAAGGGGAGGCGCTCGGAATCGTCATCTTTCTTTCTCCTGGAGGAACCCGATGAGCGTGAGGGCTGTACGCACGTGCACAGGTATACAATCGGAAATTTTAGTATCCACGAATACATTAATCGTACCTCTATGTATTCTTTACAATGCCAGTGAGATGAATACATCTCAGTGACACAAAATTCACAACTAAACAATCTAGCCAGGCCATTGGGCAACCTCTAATTTATACGGGAGATTACTGGGATGCATCCTTGTTTCCGGAGAATTCCGGATACAGCATTGCAATAGTCACCATATAGAGATACTGTGACACTACGACGCATTCCCAGAAATCACGTAACGAGAACATACAAAGCAAGGCGACACACGAGGGCCCGTGCGCAGAGACGCACTCGCACACACAAACCCCCACTCACACACACACACAAACCCCCACTCACACACACACACAAACCCGCACTCACACACACACACAAACCCCCACTCACACACACACAAACCCCCACTCACACACACACAAACCGGCACTCACACGCACACAAACCCGCACTCACACACACACACAAACCCGCACTCACACGCACACAAACCCGCACTCACACACACACACAAACCCGCACTCACACACACACGCACACAAACCCCCACTCACACGCACACAAACCCCCACTCACACACACACAAACCGGCACTCGCACACACACAAACCGGCACTCACACGCACACAAACCGGCACTCACACGCACACAAACCGGCACTCACACGCACACAAACCCGCACTCACACGCACACAAACCGGCACTCACACGCACACAAACCGGCACTCACACGCACACAAACCCCCACTCACACAAACCCCCACTCACACGCACACAAACCCCCACTCACACGCACACAAACCCCCACTCACACGCACACAAACCCCCACTCACACGCACACAAACCCCCACTCACACGCACACAAACCCCCACTCACACACGCACACAAACCCCCACGCACACGCACACAAACCCCCACTCACACACGCACACAAACCCCCACGCACACGCACACAAACCCCCACTCACACACGCACACAAACCCCCACGCACACACGCACACAAACCCCCACGCACACAAACCCCCACTCACACACGCACACAAACCCCCACTCACACACGCACACAAACCCCCACTCACACACGCACACAAACCCCCACACACACGCACACAAACCCCAACTCACACACACACACAAACCCCAACTCGCACACACACACAAACCCCAACTCGCACACACACACAAACCCCAACTCACACACACACACAAACCCCAACTCACACACACACACAAACCCCAACTCACACACACACACACAAACCCCAACTCACACACACACACACAAACCCCAACTCACACACACACACAAACCCCAACTCACACACACACACAAACCCCAACTCACACACACACACAAACCCCAACTCACACACACACACAAACCCCAACTCACACACACACACAAACCCCAACTCACACACACACAAACCCCAACTCACACACACACACAAACCCCAACTCACACACACACACAAACCCCAACTCACACACACACACACAAACCCCCACTCACACACACACAAACCCCCACTCACACGCACACAAACCCCCACTCACACGCACACAAACCCCCACTCACACGCACACAAACCCCCACTCACACGCACACAAACCCCCACTCACACACGCACACAAACCCCCACGCACACACGCACACAAACCCCCACGCACACAAACCCCCACTCACACACGCACACAAACCCCCACTCACACACGCACACAAACCCCCACTCACACACACACAAACCCCAACTCACACACACACACAAACCCCAACTCGCACACACACACAAACCCCAACTCACACACACACACAAACCCCAACTCACACACACACACAAACCCCAACTCACACACACACACAAACCCCAACTCACACACACACACAAACCCCAACTCACACACACACACAAACCCCAACTCACACACACACACAAACCCCAACTCACACACACACACAAACCCCAACTCACACACACACACAAACCCCAACACACACACACACAAACTCCAACTCACACACACACACAAACCCCAACTCACACACACACACAAACCCCAACTCACACACACACACACAAACCCCCACTCACACACACACACAAACCCCCACTCACACACACACAAACCCCAACTCACACACACACAAACCCCCACTCACACACACACAAACCCCCACTCACACACACACAAACCAGCACTCACACACACACAAACCCCCACTCACACACACACACACACAAACCCCAACACACACACACACAAACCCCCACTCACGCACACACAAACCCCCACTCACACACACACAAACCCCCACTCACACACACACACAAACCCCCACTCGCGCACACACACACACAAACCCGCACTCGCGCACACACAAACCCGCACTCGCGCACACACAAACCCGCACTCGCGCACACACAAACCCGCACTCGCGCACACACAAACCCGCACTCGCGCACACACAAACCCGCACTCGCGCACACACAAACCCGCACTCGCGCACACACAAACCCGCACTCGCGCACACACAAACCCGCACTCGCGCACACACAAACCCGCACTCACGCACACACAAACCCCCACTCACGCACACACAAACCCGCACTCACGCACACACAAACCCCCACTCACACACACACAAACCCCCATTCACACGCACACAAACCCGCACTCACACACACACAAACCCCCAATCACACACACACAAACCCCCACTCACACACACACAAACCCCCACTCACACACACACAAACCCCCGCTCACACACACACACAAACCCCCACTCACACACACACAAACCCCCACTCACACACACACAAACCCCCACTCACACACACACAAACCCCCACTCACACACACACAAACCCGCACTCACACTCACACACACACAAACCCCCACTCACACACACACAAACCCCCACTCACACACACACAAACCCCCACTCACACACACACAAACCCCCACTCACACACACACAAACCCCCACCCGCGCACACACAAACCCCCACCCGCGCACACACAAACCCCCACCCGCGCACACACAACCCGCACTCACGCACACAAACCCCCACTCACACACACACAAACCCCCACTCACACACACACAAACCCGCACTCACACACACACAAACCCCCACCCGCGCACACACAAACCCGCACTCACGCACACACAAACCCCCACTCACACACACACAAACCCCCACTCACACACACACAAACCCACTTACACACACACACAAACCCCCACTCACACACACACAAACCCACTTACACACACACACAAACCCGCACCCAGCGCGGTACGAGCGAGCGACGGTTCCCGCCGTAGTGGCGATTCTTGCACAGCACCCTTGGGTGGTAGACGTCTCGCGCGGCGTCTGTCAGAGTTCACACCCATGCAGGCGCGCGCAGGCGCAGGCACAGGCACGCGCAAACACGCGCACGCACGCCACACACGCACACACACGCGCGCGTGCTCCTGCACACCCACAACAAAGACAAGGGTAGCCTGAAAAGACAGTTAGGGCAAGTGCCGCTAGAGAACACCTATGAAGGCCAGCACGGCACACGAGGGAGGGGTGGGTGGCCAGCACCACGCCCGACTGCCTTTGTCTCCCCAGTGGTGAAGTTTACACACCGCACCAGGTACTCATTTGAGGCTGAGTCAACCCAGGGGAGGCCCATGACCGGTTCAGATAATCGTCACTGGTGTTGGCCGTGAGCGGGCATCGAACCCGTGTTGCCGGGTTTGTAGCGCAGCGCGCTAACCGCTACACTACCGCTCCCCATAGGAGGCACGCACGTGCACACACACACACACATGCGCACTTCTGCACACGCGCGCTCACAAACATTCACGGACTAAGTGCGCTGCAGTGCACATATTTTACGCGATAAAAACGCGAAAATAAAACGTCTCGTTGCCCATCTTGCCAAACAAACGACACGAATCTGGGCATTTGTAAGGTAGTAAGCTGCGCGTAGGAGTAATTTGTTTATCGCGACCGTGTGGTTTTCGTGAATGTGTGTAAAGTGTCCGCGGACAGATGGCCCAAAGGATGGGATGTGTTTTACAGAGCATAGCAATTGCAACTCATCGACTTCCTTACAAAAGGAAAATGTATTTGATAGATTTGAGAAATGCTCGACAAATGTCATGCAGACTATGCAATCAGGTATTACAACTGTGAGTCATGACCCCACTCTCAAACCCTTTGCACAACACAGCTGGTTCTTCTACAGGGTAGCGATTTCTCTTATAAATGACCACGAGCTTACGGAACAGACGCTCCATGAGCATAAGATCCCACTGCACACTAATACACTCCAGTGAACATTACAGCCGATTGAGTTTTCCTCTGTGCATTAGTTTGTATTCACAATTGTAATTATTGTGTTCATTGCTAAGATATTTATATCTGCTATGCCCTTTGTTTCATTTGTCATTGACACGAAAATGTAACATTGGCGCAGCCAGGAAATGTCAAGTTCACGTCACTACTCGCAGAAGAGGCTCCACTCGAGGGAGCCGAAGAGAACCTTTCGCGAGGGTGTTTGGACAACTCTTCAATGCCGGCCCGACATCTTTAAAGATGTGGGGAGCACCCACACTTTATCCCACCGCACACGACCTGTCGATCAACTGTGGGATACCCGTTTATACCGCTGGGTAAGACTGAGGCCTGGGCCATTCAAGAAACTTGCACAGACTGCCACACCGGGAGATTAAATCGGACCGATGACCTCTGGATTCGCGAGTCCAATGCTCTAACCATTGCACAAAGGCAGCATCCCTCTGCTCAAGAGATGCAAATCCAACAGCCGATACACTACTCCGCGTAACAAGCTGCTCAGCCCACGGGAATATCACCACAATACGAGACACGGCAAGAGAGCCTCTGTTGTGCTCCCAGAGCCACTGCACGAACCATCTCAAAGCAGTCCTCCCACGTGCAGCCTGCTGTATGCACAATGAAATTGCATCTCCACTGCAGATACCATCCATACCACCTCCGTCAAATTTCATTATGCCGATAACATCGCTAACTGCCGATCATGAACAGACACATATTGGCAATGACGCAACTAAAATCAAGCGAGTGCACTCCGTCACCGCGAGAGTCGTACGACCGTGCTGGCTAAAGGGGAATTGTGATCTCGGGGCGTGCTACTGCTTGGCTGTATTAGTTACCAAAGATAAACGAGATTTCAGGATGCCATCCGAGGGTAATTAGAAACAGGGCAGAGGGGGCAAGGGCACTCGTAGCAACACCAAATATGTTGCTTCCAGGAGGCAAAATAATTCCAAATTCGGGCTCAGACGTATTCAAACAGGTATAGTCACAGTCATATGCATCACACCAGGCCGAAATCAGTCATGTTGGGAAAACTGCTAGATTTGTTGCACGGGATGCCCCAACAATGCAAAAACTCATGACATCTCAGTCACACAATCCAGACACTCACTTTGGCAATGCGGACGCTGACAACTCATTGCACCTTTTGGGAGATTAAATCAACATCTGACATCACCCACAACCCAACCTCACCTGCATCGGTTTTCCTCCAAACTAGGACCCACAGCAAACAGACGAGTCTCTGCCTTTAAACATTGGGCATTTCACCAGCACTGTTTTAAACAAGCCTGACTCTGCTCATGAGCAACTCAATGTCGAAACCAATGCTGCTGAACGGATGTGCTCGCAGGAGAAACGTGCGCCCAATGAGACGTGTAAGCAACACTTTTTTCAAAATAGAGTAAGAAGCATCTACTATAATTATTTTCTGGAGTCCCCAATCCCCAAGGACCCAGGACCCCTGGGGGTCGGGGGGAGACGCATTTCTGGAGCCCAGCCCCAGACTGCTCCGGCCGAAATGAAGTCACGAGTCCAGAGGTGACAGGCAGATGCTTTATAATCTGCCTGAAGCAAAGTACGGTCAGCCGCAGAGACACCAGCGCGGTGCAAGGTGCCTGGGATGTGATTACGTATGCAGAAAGTGTCAGTGCATTACATATGCGCCCATCGATGTGGTCGTTATGTAACATCCCGTACACTTACATGGGGATTCATTCTTTGTGTTTGACATTGAACAATGTATAATGCACCTTTTTATGGGTTTAGATTTGGTGTCATAGTAACCTAGGTCTGTCGTGAAAACGCACCAAGGTTATCACACCGTTAACATTCACAAACTGCCAAAACTATAAACCGTAAAGACATTTTCTCGTCGTCCTTTAAACAAAGCCAAAAACACATTATGATATTTCTGACTTCATCTCAAATCATTAACGTGATTCACATTCTGCCAAGGTAATATTCATGTAACTATTGCCCAATGGGTTTTACCTGTGTCAAAATAAACGAAGCTATCGCATGAGTGCTCACTTATTCAGCATTGTTATGTTAATTGCCACAAGCGACGATGAACAAAATGTGTGTATTTAACAACACACCCAGTTCAGAGGGCACACAACGATGACGGGAATTCACATCTGCGTCGGGTCTAAACGCAGCGGGCGCAGGCGAGGCGCCAGGAGAGGGGATGCGCAGACAGCTTGAGAGGAAATTCACGAAGCTGCCCGATCATGGCAGCGTCCAAATCCAACCACCCCTCGTCAACAAGTCTTATGCAAGAGGGACAACCGGAGGGAACAGAGAGTAATTCGGGTAGCTCCCTCTGAGGTTTACAAAAAAAACACGAAATGGGACGTACCACGGGAAGAATACACTCTCACCATGCCAGAAGAGGGGAGAGATTGGCGTGTAAATGCATCGTCTCGAGCGGCGTGCGGTTGTTTTCTCCGTTACGTCACTGACAAGAGTGCGAGGGATGGAGGCAGGGAAGGAGAGAGCGGTGCACCCACCGTCGTCGAGGGACGCCTCGCCGCTGCTGTAGCCGTCGTGCGGCGAGGGGGCGGTGGGGGTCGGGCTCGGGCGCGTGGCGGCCCGCGGCGTGCCGGCCCGCGGCGTGCCGGCCTGCGTGCGGCCCGCCGCCGCCGCCTGCACGGCCCTCTCCGACGCGGTGGCAGAGCGGAAGCTGTGCGAGCGCGACACGCTCTCCTCGAACTTCCCCATCACCTCCTCGTCGCTGTCCGACGAGGACACGTCATCTCCGTCGATCTCCTCCTCGCGGCCGCCACCACCACCACCTCCTCCTCCTCCGCCACCTCCTCCTCCGTAGCTGCGCACTGCTGGGCCCGGGCCGGGTGGAGCACACGGAGAGCGGAAAGAGAAATGTTCCAGCGTCCGATTACTTTGTAAGTTCGCACGCGGAGAGGAGCAACTTTCAGAATGAGATTCGTTATTTAGAGCGGAGGAATCCAATGGGCTGTGAAAGCTCTTTTTCACAAATGTCCAGCAGGGTCACGTCAGCAAGTCACAACAACAGACCATAAACGCACGCTTCATTAAACAGGTTCATCATCGCCGTCATCGTCACATCCATCACCATTTCCTGCATTCGCAATTTTCGATGCGGGGCAGAAATACATTTTTGGGAGACTGTAATCTATTTTGATGAATATATTTTTAAATAACTGATAACAAAAAAGTGACTGCACACGAGACATCACCAGAAGGTTCTCCCCGAGCAGAGCACGTGGCAGCCTGACATGCCCAAAGGGCATGGATGGGGTGTGTGTGTGAGCGTGTGCATGGGGTGGATATGTTTGAATGGGGTGTGCGAGTGTGTGAATGGGGTCTGTATGAACGTGTTGTGTAAATAGGGGGGTGTGTACGAATGCAAAAGCTGGACATGATACTTGAGGGGGCTCAGCCCTGTCAACCCGAGCCACCAGCTTGCCTGACATTCCCATTTCATAAAGCAGTCTCGGCAACACGTCTCTCTGTCCGTCCTTCTCACACGTCCATTACCATCATCACAACGTCGTCCATCACCATGACAATGTCGTCTCTTCGTTTTTACTTGCCGCGTTTCCCCACTCACAGCCGCTCCCGGATGAGGGTCTTCTTTATGGAGTCTCTTCTCGTCTCTTTCACCACACTTACTCCGTTCCTGCTGACCGTATGTTACTATCCTCTCCGTTGAGCCACGTTTCCACCGCATATTGCGTGGATTACAAACCCTGTCAATCCACACAGTTCACCCGCGTTCTTGTACAGGGAAATTGAGTTTTCAGGTCCATACGGCGCACAGCCGTTTCAATACGGGCAACAACATTTTTTTGTCAATTTGTTTGTGTTTCTCCCCTGTGATGGGACTTTGTAGGATGAACGTTGAGATTTATAAGGGCACGAGGTGACCAATAAGGTCTCAATTGGTCTGTAATAAGGTAGGCACTGATAAGGGGTTGACAGGTTTGGGATTGCTGGAAAATAAATATTTTTTATATTAGACCATTTCGCAAACTACACCCTTCACACTGCTGTAGAATCCCCAGGCCTTCTCTGGATCCACGTATTCACCTCTCTTACATCTTTCCTGTCATGGTAAACAAACTCCCCGAGGACTTCTTACGGAACCCACTAGTCCCATGGCCTTCAGCAAAGTGCAGATTCAGAAGCATTGATTCAGTACAAGCAAACTCTGGACCAGTTTCCACATATACTGTCTCATCAGCAGTCAAACTTGCTTGAATCAATGCTGGTTAAGTGGCAGATGTTATAAGCAAGAGCCCTCTCTTTAAGATATTGGTCATAGTGTGACACTAAATGATATAAAATGCAACACAAATCAATGCTGCCGAGTTCATGCACTCCCAGACGGCCTTGGGGCCAATGGGTTGTGTAAAAATATACTTTCATGTGGAGAGACAGATAAATTATGGAGACGTAGCATTCTCTTTTGTTATTCATATTCACCACAATGACGCGAGATAATGTTCTGCTAAACCTTAGCACTCAAAATGTTCTACCAGGAGACCCAAAGGAAAGTAAAAGAAGAGACAGATTAGAAGGAGTTAACTGAGAAACGGGAAGGTACAGACTGAAAGCAGCAACGTTACCGAGACGACAGTTAAGAACGAAGAAAGAAAGAGGAAAACACGTGGATTGCATGGATGAAAGGGGAGCGCAGGTCACAGAGTGGAACAGCAAGGACTTGTGGACGGAGCTCTTTCAAGGATCCCTCAAGGTTGATCACAGGGGAGACGAAAGTGATGTGGGAGAAGATGAGGCTGACTAGGATGATAAAGATGGGTCGTCATTAGACAGAGCTAGAAAGAACAAAGGGCCTATGGAGAGAAAGCGAAACCCCAATGGATCGGCAGAAAATAACTCTACCAATTTATAAGGACACAGGAAGTGTGGAAATTACAGAAGGGTAACATTACTGTGGCACGCTGCCAGAAAAAAAGAGTTATCGACGGAAACGTTGGGAATGAGGTCGATAGATCCTTGACACAAGAGCCCCGTTCATCCAGATGGGCGGAGGTCCGTCACTGATGCTGTATTTGTTAAATCTGTGAAGTCATGGAAGAGCATTTTGGAGGATGGCAGAACAACGGTCAAGGTATTTTCCTCGACACTGACGCCACGATAAGCAGCGCGGTGTGGAAACGCTTAAGAGGAAGCAAACGATAGGGAGCTGCCAGACAGAATGGAGGGACGACAGCGGGTGTGCGGACGCTGCGTAGGAACACAGTTGGGATGTTGTGGATGGTTTAAAGTGAATCGAGAGTTATTGTGGGGTCGTGTGCCGTCACCTGTACAGATAAGAGCCGCAAGTAAGCAGTAAACCGACACAGGAAGGGTGACGGCAAGCAGTAAACCGATACAGGGTGACATCAATGCTCCTTGTAGATGATAAAGATACATGGGCAGAGAATAGAGAGGCAACGCAAACACCCTCGCATCTGTGCGTAGACGGGATTGAAGAGACGGGATTGGAGGTGAACGAAGTTCAGCGTGGCTGAACTGTGAAGCAACACAGAAGGGGAGATGAAAGCGATTGGATAACCTTTGAAAGTAGCAAGTGGATTAATGCACGCTGGTGCCAGTGGCTTTTTTTGCGTGCAAGAATTGAAGGGTGGTGCAACCAGACGCTTGCACTCATAACGAGCGAGACCGCTACGCGTGCGACCGAGTAACATTCGAGGGATAACGTTTCACCGACTGCATTTCATCACGGTGAGCAATGAAATGCACTGTATGATGACGCAGTCATGTTTTTCCAGATGGCAATCTTTTTTTGCCGTATGTAAAGTATATGTTGCAACCGGTATTTGACATAAAATATATAGGACATCACATTTTTACATAAATTGGAATTAATTATACGTTAAGAAGCAACTTTTTATTTTGACGGATGTTTGTTGTCATCAGACCGAATGGAAATGCGTCGATTAGTCCGTCACCCTGCACGAGTTGAATGGCCAACTCCACGTGTTTGGAGCATTTTCAATCAGGATGTGAAACTGGCCCCGGGAGAACATCATAGCCAGCCCCATTATGATGCAAATTGCCAAATCTGAGTCATAAAATAGACGCCTTCTCGTGACGATCCATGGCAGGTCCATAATGCTTCCGTGAACCATCAAGGATTTTCAATTTCGATGACAAATAACCGACTTAACCAGACAACTTCCTGTGCACACACGGGTGGGGCCCCACGCTCTGCCCGGTGACAACCATTTTGTTTTGCATCACGTGCGTGCAAATCGTCCACACGTTTAAATTACGATGACCCCATTCTCCGGATTGTAAGGCGCACGATTCACTCCCCGCCGCCACCCCCTTGTATTTTAAAGCAACGTGTTCCTGGTTTCTTAAAATCCGGAGCGTCTACTAATCTGTAGCTCTCGAGAATCCATGGGGTGGATTATAATATTATAATATTAATTATAATATTATAATAATAATTATAATATTATAATATTAATTATAATATTATAATATTAATTATAATGATATAATAATATGTAATTATTTTCATAATAATTATATTTTTATTCCGGCTCAGATCGAAGCGGAGCTCGTTGGCACCTTCTACGTGCACGCCGGTTTAGCCATCGGCTGCTCCGCACTCGTCGAGGGTCGGCAACTCGGTGGCCACGTGACCGCAAAGCTCGTCGGCAAAGGAGGAGCGATGACACCGAGGCGGCAAGAATAAACAGACGACCACATTCCACACGTTCACAACCAGTCCCCGACTCCACCTCCTCCTCGCCGATGTTTACGTTTCATCTGGGACATCCCACAACTCCCTTCCCCGCTATAACGAAGAGCCGACCGTGATATTAACGTGGGCAGCAGAGCCCATTGCGTTCAGGGAAACGAATATTTAACTCCATTTACTGCATTATTTTAACTGTAATGCATATGTTAATGGCGAAAAAAGCATTTCAAGGAAATATTGACTTAAAGCTTTCGTGACTGCTGGAATTCATATTCTTTGGGTATTTCGGTAAAGTCACGTAGATATTTCGATTTAAAGCTTTCGTGACTGCAGGGATTCATCTTCTTGGTTCTTTCGGTAAAGTCACGTAGAAGGAAAGTAATAAAATAATAAAAATAAAACATAATAAAATAAAATAATTCTCACGACGTTTCGGCTACAACGCAAGCAGCCGTCTTCAGGTGAAGAATGAGACACTACCAAGCTAGGAGCTTATATATACGCTGGGTTGGAGGTGCAAGAAGAGCGCCGTAACACGTAGATAGTTACAAAATTTATAAAAAATAAATAAAAACACGTTTCGAACACAAACCCAAAAAATATTTCAAGGAATTATTTATGTTTATTGATTTGATAAAACTGCGAGTGTTGCATTTTGCTGTCATCTTTAAACATGAAAACACTAATAAAATATATTAATGCGGTTGGTGATACAACCAGCCACCTACTGGGCCCCGGGTTAGCGTAAGGGTGATGATGGTCACAGTGTTGCAATGACCAAGGTTGGGAAGATATGCGTTTATGGTTCAAGGGTCTTAAGATCACTCATTAAATAAAATATTATAACTTGATATTAAAAAGAAACTCCTCTACACAATAATAATATTGACAAAAATGTAACTCGTTAAAAAAAACTGGAAAACCGCTTTGCAATTAAAAACTTCAATCATGTTCCTGCTTCGTTCAAATGACTCCAGAACAGAACAGCGCTAGAGGAACGAGTGGTGGCACCTAGCACAAGTGGAACAATCCACCCTGACCCATTCGATGATTCTAACTTGCCGACCGGCCTATACTGGACGTGTGAAAAAAGAGCTTCATAGCTCATCGGATTCCTCCTGCAGTCTAAATAAAGATTCAGATTAATTATTCAGATTCAAGGCCACGATAGATTTGAGAACCTACATTGTGGTGAATGTAGCGTCTACTCATGGCTGAACGGGGTGAACCTATTGCATGCAGCATGCGTGAATTGGAAAACATTGCTTCTAACCCAACTCGATGCTTTCGCCGCGAGCTTGGATATTGAAGGCATAATCAACGCAGCGTCACAGCATCTCTGTGATCTGGGTAAGGTGACTCACAGTATCTCGACAATGGCGTTACATGGGGCAGATAAGGGACTCACTCATGGGAGAGATAGGGGACTCACCTCGCACATCGCTCCCCAGTAACCCCATAAGACTGAAGGTCAATCAATAACCATAACTCCCCACAGCAGACAACGCGATAGACTGGGAAAGGTCCGTGCCTCGAAGCAATTCTTTTGACTATCTTCACTGCTCAGGTGTCCCACGGTCTCTCCCACAGCCCCGTCACTACTGCCTCCACCGCCTCCACCTAGCAGCTGACCTCCCCCCATGCCTCCTACTGATCCCACAGCTTGCTCTGGCTGCCGTGATATCGCCTTGTTATCCTCATCATCACACACACAACTATAATGGGGCAAGTGTGAGTTTGCTACTCTGTCCGACATTTTTTCAAGCGCATTTTTTAGGGCATAGCATGTGCGAAACGTGACTGTATTCAATTAAGTGTTGCCTTAATGTATTCTTTATGTCGGTAAACGTTTTTATTTAAAATGTGGGAAACATTACATGCGGTTTATGACATTCAGATTAGCGCGACGCGTTTACGCCACTGGTGACCCATTGAACAGTTGATCATCCAGCAGCACGACTCTGACGGACGATGATGCCTCTACTGTGGAAGCAAGTAGCAAGTCAGCGAGTTTCATTTTCAAAAGGTCAAGTCACTTAAACAGAGAAAGGAAGAAGACAAGAAACATTTATTTTAAACATTTATAAACAAAATTGCATTGCTTCAATTTCGGTAAAGAAAAATGTCATGTTCATTACTGAACTACACACTTCACACTTGGCCTATCGATTTATAAAAACTTGGGGACTTTTATTACATGTTGTAACCAATGGCGGAGCCAGGATTTTCAGGTAGGGGGGGCAACCCCTCCAGCAATGAAAAATGATAGAGTTGTTGTAACTAAGTAAGGACGTGTCCCTTGCTTTTCATTCGACGCGTGTGCGGCGATGGCGCAGCCATCGATCGAGGGTCGAATTCGAACCGCGCTGTGTGATCGGCATCGCGCTCGCTGAAGGTGTTGATGCCTTCAGGGAAGTCGTGTACTGTATACGCAACTGCGCACAATTCTGTGAGTCGCTTATAACTGCTTTGCCGTTACTTATTGCCAATTATGGACTCAGACTATTGTCCTATTATCTCATAGAGTCCATGGCACTTAATAATATGCTACACAGTGGCAGTGGGGGGTCACAAAATTCCGATTTATTACTAATAAACCCCACTGATCCAATCGGAATGGTAAATACGTTATTTTTGAAAAAAAATCCTTGATGTTATTGTATATCCATTTCTTACTTAGTAGTTTAGATTTCGCTCATTCTAACCTATGAAGCCATCGCCGTTGAACTTGAATCCCGAAGGCCCCTCGGCCCTCCGCAGAACCTAGGAGGTGCTGGCCCGAAACGTCGTGTAAACAAAGGGGCAAGTCATCATGGGACCCTCTATTAGTAAAGGGGCAAGTCTCAAACATCCACGCCGCCTCATTCCACCCAGCAGAGCAACCGGGTCGCCGCCGCGGCTAGCCGATCTCCAGATCGCGTGCGGTGAAGTATGGGTACTCCCACTGCTCTTCCTAAACGCGCTACCAGCGTAAAAGAGTAGGCCAAATACCCTCGCGAGCGGCTCCTCGAGATCGCCCACTCGAGTGGAGGCCTTTCCGCCAGCAGTGGCGTGAGCGAGATATCGCTGGGCTGTACCGTCGCCTGTTCGTGATAGGCTCATAACAAAGTTGGAGCTATTACCCCAACAGCAATATCAATGTACAAGAGCAATGCCGATTTAAATAAAGTGATGCCAACATGAACTCGGAACAAGCAAAGCTGTTTACACCGCAGTGGGCACAACCACGAGGGTGGCGCAACGCCGCCATCTGCTGGCCGCGTGCAGAACTGCACCGCGAGCCTCGTGCCAGGGCACCACCAGCACCGCCGTGCCAGGGCACCACCAGCACCGCCGTGCCAGGGCACCACCAGCACCGCCGTGCCAGGGCACCACCAGCACCGCCGTGCCAGGGCACCACCAGCACCGCCGTGCCAGGGCACCACCAGCACCGCCGTGCCAGGGCACCACCAGCACCGCCGTGCCAGGGCACCACCAGCACCGCCGTGCCAGGGCACCCACCAGCACCGCCGTGCCAGGGCACCACCAGCACCGCCGTGCCAGGGCACCACCAGCACCGCCGTGCCAGGGCACCACCAGCACCGCCGTGCCAGGGCACCACCAGCACCGCCGTGCCAGGGCACCACCAGCACCGCCGTGCCAGGGCACCACCAGCACCGCCGTGCCAGGGCACCACCAGCACCGCCGTGCCAGGGCACCACCAGCACCGCCGTGCCAGGGCACCACCAACACCACCGTGCCAGGGCACCACACACCGCCGTGCCAGGGCACCACCAACACCGCCGTGCCAGGGCACCACCAGCACCGCCGTGGACGTCAGCAAGCCACCACCACCACCACCACCACCTCACTCCCATTGGCGCCCGCCACAATCACCGGCACCTTCTTCTGCCCGGCTTGCTCCGAGTGAAACATTGCACCGAACACGCACTCTTGTTCTTTAGAGAAATAAGAATGTGCCGGCGTTGACCCGCGCACATTGCAATGCGAATATTCAACGTCGACGTGACCCCGTGTTCAAACAAGAATGGAGCGGTGCTCATCTCTCTTGGCAGCCCATTGCCAGGATGACAACTCCACATTCCTTTGGCGGGGGGGGGGGGGGGGGTCAGTGTGTTTTTTTTATCAAATGCAGATGTTAGACAACAAAATTGTCAATAATGTCAAAGGCAAACGATCACACCAAGCAAAGGCAGAAGAAAGGTCTTCACATTAGTTGCAAGAAACTGGATACGTCGAGAGGCAAAGAGGCCGCAGGGGGGTGCAGGCCGTGAAGTCGAGACGGTCAGCAGACAGCGAGCGCTGGGAGGTTCCATCTTTTCCTTTTAAATGCTTGAAAACTCCGAAGGAAGTAGAAGACAAAGGTCACACAGCCGAGCAGATTCGTTCCTCGTCTCGGTGGAAGCAGGAGAAGAGGCAGGACAGAGAGAGCCGGCAGCCAGGGAGGCAGCAAGTAGGCCCAGGCCCAAGTCCTGCGAGCAGCAGCAGCATCACGAGGGTGCAGCGGCCATCTCCTCGCAGCGCCCGGTCCCCCCCGTGCATCGCGAATCGATGCGTGCGGCTCCCGCTGCACCAGGTCAGCAGGAGGCCGCCGCCGTTATCAGCAGCGTATTCTCCAAATTACAAGACGTGCTTTTTCCCCTTTGAGGCGAGCGTGTCGTGAAAATGCGGTAGGAGTGAGAGACCAGATCTGTACAGCCTGATTGGCACAAGTGCGAGGCCAGTGCCACTCTCCCGAGCGTCTTATAATCTGGAGACGACACCCCGTGACCCTCGTACCATCTAACGCCACCCGCCCGCCGGACACGGTCAACCCTCGGCTGCCTTTTCAAGCGACTCGCCGCTCTCACCTGAGTTCCTGCTGCTCCCTTGACGATAGACGTCCGCGTGGTGGCCATCGCCGTACGAATTTCTGCTCGAGTTCCGTGATCGGCGCGGATCTTCCGGCAAGGGCGTGGGCCTCTCGTCCCGCTCGCCGTCGCCACGCTCCTCGTCGTCGTCGTCGTAGCGCTCGACCGCTTGCGCCCTCGTCTGCGCACGCGAGTCGCCTCTTCCGTGGCTGGAGCCGGGCGAGCGCCCCCCGTTGCGGTGCTCCCATTCGCCGTCGTCGGGCTGGGAGCCGCTTCGCGAATCGTCCGCGGCGTCCGTCGGCGGACTTCTGGTCGGCGTGGGACCTGTGATTTCCGAAGTCAGGTTCCCGATAGCCTCCGTCACGGAGTTCTTGGCCTGCTCCACAGCGGAGCCCAGCTGCTCCACCCAGGAGGACAGCGAGCCAAAGTTTCCCGAAAAGGCCATCGCCGCCCTGAGTCTCCCCCCGCGATCGTTTACTTTCTTCTGCCCGTGTCCTTCGCTTTGAATTTCAAATACCGAACTTGGTGCAAAATCTCCTCATGGCGGAAGAAAATAAGCGTCTTCACAACAGAAGGAAGAAAAAAAAATCATTAATAATACGACGTGAATACAGCGTTAACGGCTCTCTGCATCAAACAGGTCAATGATGGAACAAGACGGCATTGTTTACGCGTACCACGCGGATTAGAGCGGCGCACTCCGGAGGGCTCCATTAAGGCCGTGCAAGGTCCCCCCGGAGGGGCAAAAGGAGGCAGAGTGGAGGAGGTGGAGAGGGGCTCTTGGCAAAGCCGCGTAGAAGGAAACGGCTTGCGGGCGTTTGCACGTCACATTGAGGCCCCGGAGAAGAAGAATCGCCACCTGTGCAACCTTCCGCAAGCACACGGTGGGCGTGCACAGCCATCCTATTGACCGTCGACTGCAAAGTATTACCGTCGCTGTTATTGTGAACGGGTGCGATGGCTTTTGACCAATTTGGGAGACGCTTACATCGCCTTCATCAATCATGGATGCATTGACCGTGAGATGGCAGACAGCAAATGGTTCACCGTGCACTTAACAGTAGGGGGCTGCCGTGTGTGCGGAGCGGGACAATTGGGCTCTGGGGCCTCTGACTAATGGCGATGTTTCGGCGATACGCGGCGGTCCCCTTTATTCATTTAACACCGCTCGCGTTTACGTCCTGCCGAATCCATTGTGCCGTCATCGATGGCAAAGTGGGGGGTGGAGGGGGGGGGGGCGTTTTCACGTCTTACTTCTGCACGAGGTTCGCGCCGCTGTACGGTGGCGAGCGCATGCCCGCAGCGAAACGTTAATGCACTTTACTCTCGAGCAGTGCCAAGATGTGCACCACACTGGCGCACGCAGCACAACGTGTCGCAGTGTGCCTCGCCATTCATCTCGGCTTGCCAAGTGTTGTGTGTGTGTCTACTGGGGTAGAAATTCTAGATCCGTTTCAGTGGCTAAGTCAATATCAGGATTGAATTGATGTAACAGCACAAGCTGACATCTGGCAAGTTTAATCGGGAATAAATGTTTTATGTGCAAGTCTATCGTACTGCCTACGACCGAATCACCTGGGATGTGGCCAATCTCACCAGAGCTCAGACGCTAAGCGGGTTTGAGCCTGGATAGGCCTCGGATGGGCGCCCACCGTACATAAAACATGTGGCGTAGGCTGCTGTGGAGCTACATCGTCAGCGGAGAGCAGTGCATGCCGTTCAATCATGTGGCGTCTGTGCTCCCCATCCTCACCAACCCACACGGACCAGCATGGTCAAGTACGGCCAAATCACCCGCCCCAATGACCTGCACAGCATTTGGGAGGCACCTCATCAAAGCAGTGGATTGACAATTAGGGCAGTATAGGTATACAGTATGTACAAGCATTAATTAAAATAAATCACTGCGTACCCCTACACATTGCAACCATATGACGCTACTTTATCCGAAAACGACCTTTGAGCCACTAAGTCATCCCACTCCACATTTAATATGATGATATGTTTTTTGCAGTCATTGCTATGGTGCTGACTGACACTCTCTATAGCAGAGAACCCAGCTCATTCACTGGTGGCTTGCCCAGCTTCAATCCCAGGATCTCAGTGGTGCTGCAGCTCCTGACAATTCCCAAGCCACCCGCCCATCTCCAACAACTCCGCAAATGTATTTTGGCTGACATTCCTCCCCCTCGAAGACACCGCCGTGACCACCAACCACATCAGAACATCAACAGGCCGAGTGCACATCTCCATCACGAATGGAAAATTAAAGACTAACCACGGTTGTGCGATTGTGGTCATGCACCCAACAGCTACGGGCCACAAAGTAAAGCCACTGTAGTCTGCACTCCTTCAGTGGAGGAGGGATAGCAAGACGACACGAACTCTCTCCTCCTCAAGCCCTCTTGTCGTCGCGAGCAGCAGACCTCGACATTGGCAGAGCTCCTGGACACATCGAGCTCCTGGCCACATTGCCATCCACAAGAAAATAACCTCCATCCAGTGTATCAACAATTTAAACTCCAAAACACAAATGAACAAGATTGCACTGATAGGGTGTAAAAATGATGGTCAGTAGAGGAAACAGTGTTCGTTATTACAATTCAGCTGGACCAAGCGGATGTCGATATTTAAGCAATCTCCCACCTTGGATATATAAACAATTGGAAAGTGTTTGTTCGAATGTGCATATATATCACTATTAGATTGATTCAATGTGTACCCTTGTTGTTGTGTGTGTGTCTGTGCAAATACGCATGGTACAAATACCACATATCCACAAGCCTTGTGCGTGTTAATGTTGGAAAATACATCGGTGCCTTGCGCTTACGTCAAATAACCTACGTATGAATATCAAATCACAGCACCGAGTATTATAGCATTCATGGGAACATTAAAATACGATTTTAATAGTGTGCCCTATGCAGCGGGTGAATATACGTTATGCAATTTCCATTTGTGCGTTCCTATTCAGTATAAAAATTACACGACCTCCGCACAATACCTCATATGAATCGGGGGAATTCAAAATGTTTTTTTTTTCAAACATATTTTAATAGAAAACATTATGCACATGTCTAGAGATAATGCTTCCTCAATATATGCATTGCATTATTGATACGTATCCTATATAAATTGCAGGCGAGTCAAGGTTGAGCAATGCCTTCGTTTTACATATTAAAGAAAATCACCATGCAAAAATATCAGTGCACAGCACGCACCGCTGTAAGACGTGCATCCTCGTTGTTGTTGTGGTGGTGGTCAGCCCAGTGCTGCGTCTGTACAAAAGCAGTGGACAGCGCACACGCAGTCCCGTGCTGGATGAAGGCCTCCGCATGCTACGACGGTTGAAGTGGTTGCTTGGCCATGCCACAGGGCCCGTTCAAATATCGTTCGCCGCTGATGTTAGCTGTGCCCAGGTTCATCGCGCAGTGCACACGAGCAGATTGTGAGACAATGACACGTGCAAGCCGAGAGAGAGGGAGACCGGTCCTGGGTTTTCCCAGGACTAGCTCGCTGACCAGCCCCTTCTGGACATGTGTGATAAAGAGTTTCATAGCTCATCGGATTACTCCAGTCTACATAAAGATTCTGATTCTGAGTTTCAGAGAAGTCTACACTGGATATTAGCAAAGTGTGTTTTATAAAAGTGACAGGTGGTCCATGCTTTGCCTTGTTGACGAGAATGCTCCCATAAAACACTGCTGCCAGAGGGTCCATTTGTCAATGGACTTGAGTGTCATGTTATGTTTGTTGGCAACGATGCAGACCCCTTTCCTGTTTATTATGAATGCATTACGTACATTATGAGCTAATGCATGCAGCGCGTACAGCCAGATTACAGCAGGGAGAAGAGTAAACAAGTCTAGTTTACAGTGTCTGAGAAACCAAACATATTCATCTTCTGAATTGGCAACAATGCCAACAACAAACAAACCCCTACTACTCTATGTAACAATGATAATAATACTCTTAGGTTTTTTCGGTAAAGTCACGTAGGTAAAAATAAAAATAAATAATAGATAATGTATATTATTTTTATAATTTATTTTTCTTTTTACCTACGTGATTTTTGCGAAAAAAACTTAAGGGTATGAATCCTTGCAGCCACGAAAGCTTCAAATCTAGAATAATAATAATAATAGCAACGTCAACGCGGTGTCCGTCCGCTCTTGAAGAGAGAGAACGACTCAGCGGCGAGAGGAACCACAGACGAGCAGAAGCCACGGGCCCAACTGTCACAGACGATTGCCCGAGATCTGTGGTCCTCTATATATGAAGGTGTTATCGGTCAACTCATGGCTGTTTACATATACTGGGTGTGAGCCTATCTACCGCATGCAACTTTCACACCGCGGTATATAGAATAAATAAATGACGTTAATACACAATAGAAGGTTTAGAGTGAATAATTGAAGCCAGGGTCATCCAAACCTCCCGCACTGAGGGCCGGATTGACTAACATGCTCGGGGCCGTGGGTCAGCAACGGAATAATTCATGAAGAATTGAACAGAGATGTACTCAGAAAAAGATAGGTGGAAGCTAGGAGGTTTATGCTTTTAAAAGAGAGATATATACAGTATATAAAAGAGAGACATGTTTAAAAAGGTAAATATCCGAGATTGGAAACGAGTTGGGAAAAGAGATTGGAAACCCGTATATTCTAAAAATAAGCGACACAGAAGGGATATCTATTCATAAGAGATGCTTATAGCCAGTGTTTACTGTATCAAGACAGATACTTCAATATCCAAGGATCATTTCGGTCTGAAGCTTGAAGACTGGACATGAGGAGTGAACCCTAAAACACGAGCAAAGCGCTCGCAGAGCTCCAAACATCGATCCACACCAGACACCAGAAATCACAAGGGAGCACTTGCCCCAGTTCTGTACGTCTTGGGCATTAACACAGGAACCTAACATTCATAATGGACCTTAGTCTGCCTGTATGAGCCGCAGATATAAACACTGAAGCCGATGCATTATAGATAAGGGAGCCATCATCTGGCTTTCTGAGCCACAGACATTAACAATTAACCAGAGCAATTACAACGGTGCCTTGGTCCGGCTCTGTGAGACTTGGTCATTAAGGATGATGGTGAACTCGATGAATCCCAAATACATTCGAATCTGACGCATCCCATCAACATCCTCGGTGGCGTTGCATCGCTAATTATCAAGCTACGGCCTGCCATGCCTTCAGTTGCCGTTGGCAACGTACACAACACGTTACAGTGACAATGGACTTCGGCACGCCGCCTTAGGCCAAGACTGCAGTTCATTGTGCTTATTGATGGAATGCCACGGGAACATTCCTGCTCGTGCCATTCCATTTGCCGTGTATGGATTTCAAGGTGCGTAGAGGAATGTCCCTTTCAACGCAAACGGAATGAACGACATTCACAGAGACGATGCAACGCAAAAAGTCGCCGTGGCCATGACCACATCTCTGGACGCGACACAAAATAGGGGGGGGGGGGGGCAAGACACATCGCGTCTCCCTGCGGCGTCCTTGGGCCCAGAGGCCCAGAATATCAAGTGACCCGCAACAAGTAGCACGATCACAGTTGTCATCGATGAGAGTGAGCAGATCTCTGGGCAAGTGGAGGGGAATATGCTTGGTTCTCCAACAGGTTTTTTTTTATCGAGGTCAGAGAGTGAGGATGTAAAATGCTACGGGGCAGGTAATAAAGAGGACTGCCCGATTCGTAATATGGTTCCTTCGTGTTGATCGTGTCGGTGCCAATGTTGAACTGGAACCCTCCACCACCCGACAGAGCCAGCTGATTCAAGTTGTCACGTGGGTGAATGTGCCAATTGATTTGGTCTATCGGCAAAACTAGAGGAATGTTGAAAGGAAAACACAACAGTGACAATGTCTGTACGACCTTTCGCTGGAGATAACAATAAACTTGATCGAGTGTTCAGCAAAAAGCTCAGCTCTCGCGTGACCTGAATCGTATGGGTCACAAAAGCCCACAAATACAGAGAGGACAAACAGCCTGTCAAAGGTGTGAATGAAGATTCCCCATAGAGAAGAAACGAACGGGCGTGGGGCGGTAATGTTTACGTCAACAATGAGAAGAAATTGAGGACATCAGTCATCCTTCATCGCCGGTTAGGAGAGACGTCGTTCTAGTTGGTGGCAATGGCGTTGGTTTGGCAGGTGTGTACTTTTTAAGCAACCTTGATTTGAAAAATCAAAACTCTTAAAAACTCGCCCAGCACCAATCAAGATGTATAAACCGCACATCACACTTGACGCGCAACTACTCGCTCAGACGTGGACAAAGCAGCTGCAGCCAATGATGGAGTTGTGCGATAACGAGAGCAATTTGGGTTGCACAACCGATCGCTCGCGCATGGATCCGCCTTAAAAAAAACTTGCCCAGATATACCGCAGGGCCAGCTCTAGTGCAGTGCAATGCATTTGTCTGTAATGAGGGGGCATACCCAGCTTGTCGTGAAGACTCCGTTTGTCCTTCCTCTGCCGTAGCTGGGCCTCCAGGCAGGGCAGGCCTCCCACGTCGGCGAAGCACAGCTTCTTGTTGATGAAGAGGAAGAGCAGCACCAGCAGCAGCACAAAGAGCCCCACCGCCGACAGGAAGCCCACCGCCTCCGGGGAGACTGCCGATGGCACGGGGAGGAGGACAGCGGAGGCCACGAGCAGAGAGACAGAGTCACCGCTGAGCGAGGCAGCGGCAACACTCGCTGGGCCACAGCTCACAACCAACTTCAGCCGCGTTTGGCAAATGGGAGGATATTTGAGACTCCAGACAAAGTCCGCTCATGCCACTCAACGCTTCATGCATTCACATTCACGATGGGTTAACGATAACAATAAAGGTGGCCTTAATGATATCACGGGAATGTCAATTTACAATGGCGATGGGTGGCGCACGCCTGTAATCCAGCTCTGCGGAGGTGGCGGCAAGGGTCGGCGGGTCACACGCACGTTGTGAAACATCCTTCCCGTGGGCGTCGAGGTGCCATATCCTGGGCTCGGTAACAGACGTTGGTCAACACGATCATAACAGGATGGGATAGTGTTGCCTCTTCGCGCACGTGAGTTTTCTCCGGGTGCTTCGGTTTCCTCCCACTTGTATGCACACTCACTCATTGGTTGAAAATATCTTAAGCTATGTGCCTCCCTGTCTGTGTATTGCACCGCGTTGTGTGATGCAATTGCATATTTGGTGCAAAATAAAACAAAGCAGCTTGACCCCACACAGTAAATGCCCAAATAATTCATCGTTCGTGTCATTGTGGAGAACATAAGTAGCAAAATAAATAATCAGACAATTTGCCTCCTAAATAGATCTGACATTGAAAATAAAAGAAACATATTTTTCACACATCCCATCAGCCACACAGCGTTTGCGACAAGAGGCAAACTCTCTCCGCCCGGCCAAGTCCAACGTCTTGCAGGCCGATCTCTCACGGCGACAGCCGGCGTGCTCCCGACGGAGCTCTTTCCCTCTCGGAGCGCCGACACAAACTATTACAGCGGCCGCGCACATTCACTCACGGAAGAGCCTTACCCCAGAAACCGAGCGCTCAAGTCCAACGGACAGTTTTCCACTACGTCGATACATTCACCATGGAAACGAAAATGTCTCCGAGTTTTGCCAAACCTTTTTTCATTGGGCATGTCAAAGAACTTTTTTTTTATTACACAACCACCGAATCTGAACAACACAAGCGCAAAGATTGATAATGACCGTTCTGTAACGACCGCCAACCGACGATCGATGGGAGTCGCCCACTGCCACACTCTCGCTGAAGTTTGCAGAACATTCGCTGAAACGACTCTTGCCTCTTTGGACATCAATCTGCACGGATGGACACATCGGGTCACTTGGCGCGAGCACACCCAACCACGCAGCCACATTGCGAAACGGCTAATCACACCCCGGGCACGCGAGCCTCACAGTTCCACACTCACAATTCGTGCACCTAGCAGACGATGAGATGGCATTCAGAAACAAAGACATTAGCACACAAAAATGAACAGAAACCGAAAAGTCACGAAGAGATGCATTCCTGAAATTATACTGAGCGGCAGAAAGAGGACCACAAGGTTATGGGACGTGCGCAGGCGGCTTATTAAATCACTCAAAGTGCTAAGGAAAGTAAGTTGTCTTGGGCAGGATAAGTTGCTAAAAGTGATGCTGGACAATGGCCAAGAATGACGACGGACTGGAACGCGTCGAAAAGACGTCCTCCGTGGAGGTGGAGCGATAGGTCCTGTGCAGGTGCCGGGTGGATTCACGTTTCGCAGGATTGAGGAGACCTTCATCCAGCAGTGAATACACCACAACTGACGATGATCGATCCATGTCATGGAAAGCACGATCTTGTTGCCCTTTGAAAGAGCAGCCCTGCAGTGCGAGCCACGCGTCACAACCACGCGGCCGTGAACGTCGCCTTCCACCAGTTTTTTGGCGAGAACGTGCCGATGATATATCCGCGTTCCTGGCGGCGCGTGACGCGTCCATGCCGCTGCGAGGTGCAACCACCGCGCGCACAATGAGAACGAGAGCCACCCACAGGAGTGGCCGACTCTGTGTCAAGGCACGAGATCACCGCTCCCCTTACAGAGCTCGGCGGATGAGCAGGCTTGGTTGGGGCAGCAAAACTGAGGGAGGCGTCGCACTTTACCGAATGGCGTCATTGAGAAAACATCCAAAACACGCGAAATTCATGCGCCTTTTATACACCGCGTGCGTACGCGTACCCACGCGGCTAAGCAAAACTAAATCTTAACAAACAAAATGAAACGAAACTGGAAGTCAATAGGAAGAGGTTCCCGCGTATATGAAAACATAACAATCTCGCGTACAGGTGGCGCGCGGATGACCACATCATCGCGCGACCGTGAGAGATGGCGACGGGCGGCTTGGGGAGGGGCCTTCACCCAGCAGTGGACAGACCATGGCTGACGAGGATGATGACGATGATGATGATGATTACAGCATCTCCCAAGCGGGTGGAAGTTGTGGGGATGGGAGAGATGGGTGGAATGTTGAGGAAGCAGAGAGACAAGAGACAAGAGAGAGAAGCCACTCGGAGCACAGCTGAGTGCTGGCCCCGGGGCAGCTCCAGCACAGCGACGCCGCCCCCCCCCTTCCTCACACGGCGCAACGCAATCGTGGACTTCGTGCGTCGCGGGGCCGCCCGCGACGCGAACCACCCACGCGCTGTCATCCTATTGTGCGCCCGGCAAAGCAGCTCCTGGGGGTGCCAAACGTCAAGCGAATGGCACTCGCCGTTATCATCCCCGCACCCACCCACCCACCCGCACAATGGAGCACTGCACGGGGCGAGCGCGCGGAGTCGCCCACACAAAGCGGAGCGCTCGCGGCAGCGCGAGGCCAACGGACCGGGCGGCGCAGCACGGTCCAGTGGCCTTGCGTGGGGCCACCAGCGCGCCATGCAATTTGCATTATGAATGCACTCTGCACGCCGCACGCCGCACCGGGCTGACGCGACACTTGACAGCAGTGAGCAAGGAACACGATGTTTGCGGAGGCGTTTAGGCAATTTGGCAGCCAATTATGCAGAATATACACAACACTGACAACATAAAGACTTGTCGCTTGCTCTTTTTTAAGAACGGATTATTAAAGTAACAAAAAAAACTGTATTTTTTTACAGCTATTTTCTCTGGACAAAATTATTTAGTAGGGTGTGGGGTAAATTGTACTGTTTCCACGGTATATATATTTCAATGCGATAGGATATCAATTCTATCACGTGACGATTTTGACGATATCAGTTTACCATCGCTTTGTAATTGCTTCACTTTTTTATTGCACAGTGTCCGTGCTCTGCCGTACGCCCCAGTGAAAACTATCACCGAACGGTTCTTCGACTCAAGTGGACTCGACATGAGCCCTTCACGACTTCTCATCATGCAACTAGACAACTTACAATGCTTACAACGTGCATGCTATCAAAACATCATAACGTCATATCACTGGCATGCGGTTCCATTAGCCTAGGAGACATATGGCACGCAACTTCAATTGTTATTTAAAGCATGCGGGCTTTTGCGACCGACATTATGATTCACACTTGATTTTGAGGTCAGACAACGTAAGTCGATTGTGCGTCATGCACCCTCCGTCACCCGACACAGCCAATTAATAAAGCCGTCACATAATGAACTAACGTGGCCAATCTGTGGCCACTTCAGCACAGCAGCACCACCGCTGTGCTGGAGAGCAATCCCGAGACTGGGGGACATTCTAAAAACATTCTGGCAACTGTCTGATGATGCAGATTGCAACCGTCAACGAAACGTCCGCAGCCTGTAGTCACTTGTCGAACGCGTGTGGCTCGCTGTCCAACAACGTCTCGGGCGGTGGCGATGGTGGTGACGGTGGCGGTGATGGTGGTGGCTGTGGTGGTGGTGATGGTGGTGGTGGTGGCGGTGGTGGCTGTGGTGGTGGTGGCTGTGGTGGTGGTGGCTGTGGTGGTGGTGGCGATGGTGGTGGCGGCGATGGTGGTGGCGGTGGTGGCTGTGATGGTGGTGGTGGTGGTGGCGGTGCTGAAGCAGTCATCTACTGGTCACGTTTGTTCATCACGTCACAGCTTTACGAATTGGCAGTGTCGGGTGGAGGAGGGTTTAAGACACACTTTGTCCTGCCTCTCAATCCTGAACTCAATTGTTATTGTGAATTGTTACTGTGGCCCTTTCATAAATATTGTCTCGGGAAATAACACGTAAAATTAAATAACATAGATCAATGACAATCATGATATGATAATACTATATGTAGCAATACATAGAGTGCGATTTGATTACCACTGGACCTTATATCACACGATATACGGATACATTATATTGTAGTATCACAACCCTCGTAAATTGTTAATTCCTCATGGTTTACACAATCATACGCGCGTGCCGGGCGGTCGCATGAGCTGTTTGCTATCATTTCGTGCCATACACCTTTGGACAACTTGTTTCCATTGCCAGCCGAGGGCAATGGAGTTTTTACACCCAAGCTTTAGCTTACGAATTAAACGAAAAACAGAATTTGTTATGACGAACATTACGATCGCACACGCACGAGCAGGCTTTCGCGCAAGTATTTTTTTTAGCAAGAGGATATATGAAACATGCATTTGCCGAGTGATATTTGATCGTCTCGATGGGGGCGAGTCATCTGCGGCACGTGAGCCGCCACCGTTGCCTGCCGCTGTCCACGGATTTGAATTTATAGCGAGCGTGGTCGCTCCGAGTGAGAAGTCCAACGTGACCCCACTGCCAGTAAAACGCAGGTTGCCGTGAAACTCGAGAAGCAGAAAAGTACGAGATAATCCACGGAAGACGTTCAGCAACAAATACGAAATACGAAAAAAGGACAAAACTGAAATGGTTTTGGATGTTGAGCGAGCCTTCCGCATGCCCTAAATTTGCATACAATTTTACCCCCAACAACTTAGTGTCAAATAAGTACATATACGCCCCTAATTTATAACCAATAAAGGCTTAACATTGCAGAGGCGTATTTCCTATGTCCTGTCAAACAATACTCGGTGGTCAGATAATTGGTTCTTTACCCTTCTATCTGGCAACAAAACTGACACCTTTTTGCAAGGAGTCATGTTTGCATAGACCGCAATACCTGCAGTCATAAAAACAAACAAAAGACATAACTCTGATAATGTGCACTGTCCCTGAAGTTGATTGGTCCACACCCGAGACAGCTTTCCTTCGAGCCTAGTCTCATATGGGTTGGACCAGATGGCGCCAAAAGGCGCACAACTCAAGGACAATGCACCATCAGAGTATGAGAGCTCGGGGCAAGCATCTACACTATGGGGACCTCATTTGCCAGTAAAAATATGATAATTGGTTCTTTACCCTTCTATCTGGCAACAAAACTGACACCTTTTTGCAAGGAGTCATGTTTGCATAGACCGCAATACCTGCAGTCATAAATACAAACAAAAGACATAACTCTGATAATGTGCACTGTCCCTGAAGTTGATTGGTCCACACCCGAGACAGCTTTCCTTCGAGCCTAGTCTCATATGGGTTGGACCAGATGGCGCCAAAAGGCGCACAACTCAAGGACAATGCACCATCAGAGTATGAGAGCTCGGGGCAAGCATCTACACTATGGGGACCTCATTTGCCAGTAAAAATATGATAATTGGTTCTTTACCCTTCTATCTGGCAACAAAACTGGGACAGTGCACATTATCAGAGTTATGTCTTTTGTTTGTATTTATGACTGTAGGTATTGCGGTCTATGCAAACATGACTCCTTGCAAAAAGGTGTCAGTTTTGTTGCCAGATAGAAGGGTAAAGAACCAATTATCATATTTTTACTGGCAAATGAGGTCCCCATAGTGTAGATGCTTGCCCCGAGCTCTCATACTCTGATGGTGCATTGTCCTTGAGTTGTGCGCCTTTTGGCGCCATCTGGTCCAACCCATATGAGACTAGGCTCGAAGGAAAGCTGTCTCGGGTGTGGACCAATCAACCTCAGGGACAGTGCACATTATCAGAGTTATGTCTTTTGTTTGTATTTATGACTGCAGGTATTGCGGTCTATGCAAACATGACTCCTTGCAAAAAGGTGTCAGTTTTGTTGCCAGATAGAAGGGTAAAGAACCAATTATCATATTTTTACTGGCAAATGAGGTCCCCATAGTGTAGATGCTTGCCCCGAGCTCTCATACTCTGATGGTGCATTGTCCTTGAGTTGTGCGCCTTTTGGCGCCATCTGGTCCAACCCATATGAGACTAGGCTCGAAGGAAAGCTGTCTCGGGTGTGGACCAATCAACTTCAGGGACAGTGCACATTATCAGAGTTATGTCTTTTGTTTGTATTTATGACTGCAGGTATTGCGGTCTATGCAAACATGACTCCTTGCAAAAAGGTGTCAGTTTTGTTGCCAGATAGAAGGGTAAAGAACCAATTATCATATTTTTACTGGCAAATGAGGTCCCCATAGTGTAGATGCTTGCCCCGAGCTCTCATACTCTGATGGTGCATTGTCCTTGAGTTGTGCGCCTTTTGGCGCCATCTGGTCCAACCCATATGAGACTAGGCTCGAAGGAAAGCTGTCTCGGGTGTGGACCAATCAACTTCAGGGACAGTGCACATTATCAGAGTTATGTCTTTTGTTTGTATTTATGACTGCAGGTATTGCGGTCTATGCAAACATGACTCCTTGCAAAAAGGTGTCAGTTTTGTTGCCAGATAGAAGGGTAAAGAACCAATTATCATATTTTTACTGGCAAATGAGGTCCCCGTAGTGTAGATGCTTGCCCCGAGCTCTCATACTCTGATGGTGCATTGTCCTTGAGTTGTGCGCCTTTTGGCGCCATCTGGTCCAACCCATATGAGACTAGGCTCGAAGGAAAGCTGTCTCGGGTGTGGACCAATCAACTTCAGGGACAGTGCACATTATCAGAGTTATGTCTTTTGTTTGTATTTATGACTGCAGGTATTGCGGTCTATGCAAACATGACTCCTTGCAAAAAGGTGTCAGTTTTGTTGCCAGATAGAAGGGTAAAGAACCAATTATCATATTTTTACTGGCAAATGAGGTCCCCATAGTGTACTCGGTGGTCAATTAATAAGTGCAATCCTATTCCAAATAATACAGAAGCAGTAACTAACATGTGGAAATTCATTGCTCTAAAGAATTTGTTGATGTCCAAGTGAGTTTACAAAATAAAAACAAATTATGTCTACGTTTTAAGAATGATCCAGAAAAAAAGAGCAGTCGTTTTCGGGCACGTGTTGTTTGACAATGCTGGGAAGGAGCCTTTGGCAGAGCGTTGAGCGCACTGCAAACCGGGCAACCCGAGGTCAATTCCCAACCACGGCGGAGATCCGCGGCAAGTGGTATCTGAACTGGTCTTGAGCACGCCACTGCTTCCCTGATCTACACTGACCAGCGTGGTGAAGTATGGTCAAACAATGCCCATGATTGGCACACCATCAGAAGGTCTGTTATGCAGTAGCAAATTGATAATGGAGTGTAAGATATTAATACTTTATTTGGTTATTATTACAATATAAGTTAAAACGGTCACATTCGGTCATGGCATTGTAATGGCCATAGAGTGGCATTACACATTCGTTCACAGCTCACCTGTCCCCATCCACCGCGTAGCAGATGGCCCGCCGTGTAGCCTTACAGCTCTGAATGGAAAACAGTAGATGCATGACCAGCCAGGCCATCACCCTCGACGACAGAAGATTTCGTTTCGGTAACGCGACACTTCACCGTTCCAGCCACGCCATCGTTTCTCTGCCTCGGCCACAGCCGCCCTCTCTCTCGCTGTGCCTGTACCTCCAAATCGCAGGCTGAGAATGTTGCTTTTCATCTCGTGCTTCCTCCTAATGATGCCTGTCACCATTTTATACGGTAGCCGGTTCATGAATAATACAAAAGGGTTTCTGCGATAGCCATTGCCGCTTCCTCACTGCGATTCACGTACGACCGATCGCCTTGCCGCTGGGAAGTCAGCTACACACCGCTGGAAGTCAGCTACGCACCGCTGGAAGCCAGCTACGCACCGCTGGAAGTCAGCTACGCACCGCTGGGAGCCAGCTACGCACCGCTGGAAGCCAGCTACACACCGCTGGGAGTCAGCTACACACCGCTGGGAGTCAGCTACACACCGCTGGGAGTCAGCTACACACCGCTGGGAGTCAGCTACACACCGCTGGGAGTCAGCTACACACCACTGGGAGTCAGCTACACACCACTGGGAGTCAGCTACACACCGCTGGAAGTCAGCTACACACCGCTGGGAGTCAGCTACACACCGCTGGGAATCAGCTACACACCGCTGGAAGCCAGCTACACACCGCTGGAAGCCAGCTACACACCGCTGGAAGCCAGCTACACACCGCTGGAAGCCAGCTACACACCACTGGAAGTCAGCTACACACCGCTGGGAGCCAGCTACACCGCACGGCATCTCACGATGCTCCATACTCACTTCGTGATGATTAGACAAGAGCCTCTGGCCGAAAATTTCTTCTGACAATCTAACCATGCGCCCTAACCGCATACCCCAACCATGTACCCTAACCATGTACCCTAACCGCGTACCAGGGGGTGAATGAAAACAGATGAACAAAAACATGGCACTTGGGCAGCTGCACAAAAATGAGGCAACCTCGTGGTAAAACACTCTGAATCATCCTAATAATGTGTATACGGTGTTACTCGATAGGGCGTTACTCTTGGAAAACATGGCTTACTCATGCAATAAAGTCGATGGTTTAGGGGTTGATACAAACACGACGCTGAACGCACCGATACCATCGCAGCGAGGATGAAGGAGTCCGTCTGTCCGAGTAGTTTTAACAAAACTTCTCCCTCTTTTAGAAAGCTGGACGAATACTTTCCTAAAGTAGAGTCACTGATTGGTTGAGACGCCATCCCCATGGCCCCATATTTAAACTGCAATCATTACGCCGTCAACAAAAGGGTTTACATCAATCCATAACTAATCCTTTCCAGGGTTAGAATCCGAAATCACCCCAAAAGCATCCGATCTCATCAGATCTCGGAAGCTAAACCGGAATTGAGCCTGGAGATAGCGCTTGGATAGATGACCAGCGCACACAAGGCAGGCATTAGAGGTGGGTAGCGGAGGACCGCACACCACCAACATGCACTGCTCTGCTGCCCCTCCACGCGCTTAATGCCCCACTTCCCCACGTTCAACCCGCACCGACCAGCATGGTGAAGTATGGTCAAACAACCCCCCAGGTCCACACGGCGTGGGCATGCCCTCATCCAGCAGTGGAGTAAAGGCTGTGCATGTACAGCCTACAACTCACAAACGTCATTTGCTTAACTCTATGTATATTCTTGCAGCAGCATGTATACAACCTCAGTAAAGAGTCTCTTATTTTTGATTTAAAGCTTTCGTGACTGCAGGGATTCATATGCTTGGTTCTTTCGGTAAAGTCACGTAGAAGGGAAATAATAAAATAATATAAATATAAAACAATAAAAATTATCACGACGTTTCGACTGCAACACAAGCTATCATCATCAGGTGTGAAATCCACAGCAAGAAAATTTGAAAAAAAGGTGGCGGTTTTTCATCACACCTGATGATGATTGCTTGTGTTGCAGTCGAAACGTCGTGAGAATTTTAATTGTTTTATATTTATATTATTTTATTATTTCCCTTCTACGTGACTTTACCGAAAGAACCAAGCCTCTTATTTGTCAATGTCCTGAAATGGTCCATTGCTGTCAATCTCCTGTAAAGGTGACGACGTCAGTGTTGTTTTCCCGTGGCGAGGAAGTCACCTGCACGTCCTGACAGCACACTCGAAGACGAGCCACAGACGCGTGATCGTGGCCACCCACCCTCCGGGCCACACAGGTCACCGCTGTGGCCTGCGCTCCTTCCACGGGGGACGACGACGTGGAGCAGAACAACGACACGGATTCTCTCTCTCTTTTGAAGGCGTCTCGTCGTGTCAAGAGGGCCTCCGATAAGCACGGTTGGCTACGTACGGTGCTAAAGAAGTCCCACATACATATTGGCTTCTATCTCCTTAACGATTTGCTGCGGCCATCACACGCAAGAGCAGAACTGTAGTGGATGAGCACCGACGTCGGATGGACGTGTGCGCCCTTCACAGCGGCGGCTTGCGCGACTTGCTGCTGCTGGGCAGGCGACGAGTGTAATGTGGCCGCCACTCCCTGCAGAGTGCCGCCTCGGCCCTGAGCGCTGCTGCTGCTGCTGCCGCCGTCACCGCCACTTGTGGCAACCACCAGCCACCATGGCCATCACAACAACGCAAAGCACACGCGCGCGTGTCCACGGGGTACATTCTCATGCAAACACGGAAACGCTGCACGAACACGCATCGTGCGCGGTGCGTGTCACAGCCCCTGCGTCAATCCACTGCTGGATGGAGGGTTTACACAATGACCATACTTCACCACCCTTGCTTGGGTCAGTGCGGGTTGGTGATGGAAGTGGAGTGCACCAGTGGACATTGCTGCGCCGACTGCCCTGGACTGCTTACGACGTAGCCACCGCGCCCCGCAGCCTATAGCACCTGCTGCGCACCAGCACTGTCCAGGCTAGAGCCCTGCTTAGCTTCCGACGCCTGACGAGACGGCGCGCATTCCGGGAGAGGTGGTCACAGTGTCGCCCGCGAGTTATTCGCGTCGGGCGCTGTCGACAGTCACGACTAACACGCCGCTCTGCCACAATCCACTGCTGGATGAAGGCTCTGCCTCCACACGCCGTTGAAGGTCGCGGGGGGTTTGTTTGTCCATACTTCACCACGCTGGTCGAGTGCGGTTCACATCTCGCCCGCCCCTCCCCACTGACGTTAGAGAGCGAACACGGCTCGCTTCTAACACGGCTCGCTTCTAACACGGCTCGCTTCTAACAAACACGGTTAGTTTCTTAACACGGCTCGCTTCTAACACGGCTCGCTTCTAACACGGTAAGTTTCTAACGCGGCTCGCTTCTAACACGGCAAGTTTCTAACACGGTAAGTTTCTAACGCGGCTCGCTTCTAACACGGCTCGCTTCTAACGCGGCTCGTTTCTAACACGGTAAGTTTCTAACACGGGTTGACGAAGGACAATCTTCGACAGCCCCCCACACGGCTGGCTACCACCTTCCTCACAAGTCACAAGTCGACATTTCACAACAGACGCAACCAAAGCGACGCGACCAGCAGCTGAGCTCGTGACGCACACCACCGGTGTTGTGTCAACAAGTGCCACCACCATCATCGTCGTCGCCGCCGTACCTCCTTCACTCGCAGCACACAGAGCCACCCGGTCCCTCCTAGCAGCTCGGGCGGCTCAAGAGGCGCACGGAGAGCGCCGTGGGCTCGAGACGGCTCGAGACGGCCCGCACGACTTCCTCCTCCTGCTGCTGCTGCTGCCTGGGCAGGCACCTCGCCCTCACCTGGAGTCACTCGCGAGGGCCAAACCAACTCAGCCCTCACCCCCAGGGGGGGGGGGGGGTTCTCAGGCACTTGGAGCAAACCAACTCCACCCTCTCCGCGAGGGGGATTCGGGGTGTCTTCGTTAAACCTCCTACGCCACTTGGAGGTGTGTGTGGAGCAAAGCAACTCCGCTCTCTCCGCTGTGGGGGATTCGAAGTGTGTGGAGGGAACCAATTCGGTTCTCAGCCAGGGGGAATTTCGTGTTGTGGGAGAGCAACCGATCGTGGGAGATCGAGGGATGTGACGTGATGGGTGGATGGGAGGGATCGGGAGGAACGATCACACCCCCACGCCTCCAGCGTTACAATGAATTGCTACGGTCCGAGGTCGCGAAATGATATTCGTATTTTTTATTAAAACATTTCACCTGCTTGTTCCCTGGAAATGAAACACCTCGCTGGCAAGGGTGTCTAGAGTGCCGAGTGACACACACACAGCGATCGCGTAATGTCACGTGCACACACATCTAAAGTGCATCACTTATGCGGGTATGGATGTGTACGATATTACACTTAGTCAAAACACGGAGATACATTCCCAATGAAACAGTTCACCCTGCCGGTTCGTGCACAGTGTACTCTGCAACAGTTGCATCCATGACGCGGCTGCAGGGGTCACGCGGGCCCAATGCACACGCAGTGCAATATACACGTAGGAATATAACACGATACATTCTTAATACACACGATCTTATATATCGTGAGCGTAGGAATCGACACTAATGTGGCGATGCGTTGTAACAGATTTTGCAGTGTAAATCGCAGCTTGTTGCCAAAATTCGCGGTTAGAATCCAGCGGCCTCACTGATTAATACTGCGGTGTGTATTTAGAAAATAAATAAATATTACACGCCGTCAGCTTCAGAGTGGACGTGCAAAATCCCGTCATATATTTTTTGCGAGAGTACGTTCCATTACGTACCGACATCATAGTCCAAACTGATCACATTACAAAAGTACCCGCATATTAATAATGTTGGATGACATCTACGGTAACAATCATCGGAGGCAAAGACACCCCGCACAGCCTCAAGAGGCTGTTGGAGCAAGTGCCGTCAGCGAGCCCTAAGAAGTCTGGGATGACACACGAGGGAGTGGGCAGGGCCGGATCATGGTCACGTGAGGCCCCTGGGCTCATGTTTTTTGGAGCCCCCCCCCCCCCCCGCTTTCCTATATTGGTGTCTTTCTTGCCTTCCTCCTCGCAAAATCATCCACTAGATCGTCAAAATATCGTTGTCTGACAAGGTCGACTCTATTGACATGATTGGCAATGAGCTGAGACGTGTATGACAACATGCTACTCCACAGCTCATTTTTTATTCTGCCTAAACGGGAAAATGTCCGCTCATCCTGGCAGTTTGTCACTGGTAAAGTTAGAAACATCCCAAGTGCCACGAACACATTGGGGAACACTGACTGCAGATTAAGTGCCTGCAACGTCTCAAGCAATTTAGATGGGCACTTCTCACCCTCTGAGTTCGTTGGCAAAGTTCTTGTCTAGGTCTGATGTATATGCAGCGGAGAGTGCATTTATCTTTTCCACTATGACACGACTGTTAGACACCTGATCTGACATTAAACAGAACTCCAAAGACACTGGTCAAACGCTTGTAACCGTCCAAGCGATGTTCAAGGCATGCCACTCGATTATCAATGACCACACAAACATTTTCTATTTTGAACTTCTCCCTCCCCTCAAGTGTCACACCTGGCTCTGAGCTCTGATCTGCAAATGTTTTGCGTTTCCTCTTTCGCTGACGATCGTGCTTATATGACTCAGAGAAACCTGTCACATTTAAGGCTGCCGTTTCAAAAGCCTCAAACTGGTCTCGCTGTCCCGCCACAAAATCCCTCAACGAATTACAAAAGCTGTGTTTGTTTTATTTTATTCTTTTATTTCTAACTACGTGACTTACCGAAGGAACCAAAGAGTGTGGATTCCTGCAGTCACGAAAGCTTCAAATCAAGATTGAAGACAAAAGCTGTGCTGCTACAGAGATGTCAATGCCACTTTTCTGTAGGTGCATGCTTGTAGCGTGGAATCCGGTCAAGTATGACATCCCAGAAATGTGCCATGAACGCCATCTCTAAGGTGTCCAATATAGCATATGGTCCAGCGGCCTCAATTCGAGTATCTCTTCTCTCATGATCATCATGGCACACACCACCGAATGCCTCTCTAATGTGGGTGTAATTTCTCCACAGTGCCTTGATTAACTCTGCCTGAGCACTCCACCGAGTACTGGACAACGATTTTAATGTCATTCTGACATATGTCTTCAAAAGACTTTCCCCCATCTGTGTGTGGATGAAGAGAAAAATGTCTACATTGACTGCAACATGTTAAAAATACTCGTCAGCCTCTGGGCTACTGCCGTCTAAGGTGTTAACACCAACTAAGTTTAGTGAATGCGCTGCTCAAGGCAAATACTCTATCAGAGGGTTTTTTTTGTTTCAGGTGGGCCTGTAGCCCATTGTATTTTCCTGACATGTTGCTTGCATTGTCATGTGACTGACCTCTACAGTTTGAGAGGTCCAACCCAAGGCCCTCCACCATCAAAGTCACACAGTCTGCTCAACTTGTACCAGTGTGGCTCTCAATTGGCTCAAGGCCCAGGAATCGCTCCACCACATTCCCGCTGCTGTTAACAAACCGGAATATGAACGTCAATTGGTCCGCATGTGACAGGTCTGGGGTGGAGTCAGCAATTACTGAAAAATATTTGGCATCCAGAATCTCATCTGCTATTTCTTGGTGAGTTTTCTGACACATTAGCTCAATGAGTTCCTCACACATTGTCGATGACAAATAGGACACTGTGCCTCTTCCTCTTCCGCCAAACCTTTTAATATGTTCAGCTAAGAATGGGTCAAATTGTGATGGCTATTCCAGGATGCCAAGGAAATTACCGTTATGAGTTGACCCAAACCGTTCATCATCTCCCCTAGACGCAAGTCATCTTTAACCCAATAACGTTAGCACTGCTACAACTCTTTTCAAAATGTCCCTCCAGTATTTACGTTCCCCATCAAGTTGCTGCATGAGATCTGCATCTATAGCACTGCCCTTTGTCCGCTGGTGCAAGGCAAGCATGCATGATCTGTGTTCTGCAATCTTTCAGAGTGCTTCCAGTCACTAAGCCCCTGACTAAAGCCACCGAGCTTGCTGGAGAACAGTTTGCATGCAAAACAGTGCACACAACCTGTTGAGGGTGAGTACAGTAGCCACTGTTTAGAAACCTTCTGCCCATTTGGAAATATACAGTTCAGAAGTTCATTGCTGAAACTTCTCGTCTTTCCACCAAGTGCTCTATCTCGGACTGAAGCTGGGTGTTTTTCACTGCGGTTTTGGAAGGGGACTGCTCCTCTTTCAATAAACACTGACTTAACAATGTCACTGGAAGTGCTTTGCCATAATGTAGGGTCAGTGACCTCATAGCACCAGGAATGGCTTGGTTGCTGATTTAATTCTTGTGAACTGCCCAACTGCTCCTGAGGTGGAAATCATGGTTCTTGTATACAATCAGCTGTTGAGGGTTCCCCTTCAAAGGATGGCTCTGGGGGAGTGACAACATTGCTGGAAACTGAACTAGTGTGAGTTGCTTCCTCACAGCTGACAACAGTGCTGCTGCCACACATTGTAAGCGCTGAGGGCTCTGGGGGGCCCTAGTGGCGAGCTCACGCTACGAGCACCCAGGGGCCTCGTGGTCAGCTTGCGCTGTGCGCACTGAGGGCCCTAGCGTTCAACTCCCATCGGAGGTCTCGGGCCACGCACCGCGCGCGGCCTGAGGCTTGGAGGCCCCTGGCAGTCCGAGGCCCCGGGGCACTGGCCCCGCTGGCCCCACTGGCCCGGCCCATAATCCAGCCCTGGGAGTGGGTAGCCAGCACCAGGCCCTGCCGCACTTGTCCCCCAGTGCTGCTGTTTACACACCGAACCAGCTGCACTGTTTTAAGGCTGAGTCGATCTAGGAGAGGCCTGTGATCAACTCAGGTTCGTTGCGCTACAACTGCTGCCACGTGGATATACATGCACACGTGCAGTACACACACATCACACATACACACACACGTGCAGTACACACACACACGTGCAGTACACACACATCACACACACATGTGCAGCACACACACGTGCAGCACACACGCACGTGCAGCACACACGCACGTGCACGCCCCGGCGTTGTCCCCCCGCTCCGTCTCTCGCAGTCACCCTCGCCGGTTCTCCCGAGACACAGATACGCAGAGACGCAGAGACAGAGAGACACCGTGGCCGGTTCTCACGAGACACAGAGACACAGACACACAGAGACGCCTTCGCTGGTTCTCCCGAGACACAGAGCCACAGGGACACAGAGACACAGACACAGAGACACAGAGACACAGACACAGAGCTACGCTCGCCTGTTCTCACGAGACACGGAGACACAGAGACACAGACACAGAGAGACACACTCGATGTGGCCTCTTACAGGAGGAGTCACTAGAAATCGATGACGACCGATGGGTAAGACCGGTGACAGAATGGCAGCCCAAGGAGGCCACGCGCCTGAGACGATGACCACCGCCGCAGGAATGGGACAAAGGGGATCGGTTCGCGTGTCGGAATTGAGGCGGATCGTGCCAGCACAGCGCCTGTGAGTGATGGCCATGGTTTGGGGAGACCTTCACCTATAGCGGTGGCCGGGACATCGTGTTGGGGAATGAACACGGACACGAGATGATGCCTGCTGCACTCAACTGTGCTGCAACTCCACAGGGGACGCGTGGCTGCCTCGCGTAATGGCGCAGTCAAGTGCGATCCATCACCGACATCACCGATACTCTACCAACACACGCTCCTGCGTGAGGTACACGCGGACTCGTCGGTCGAGCACGAACGCCATGGAATGGTTTTCCAAATCCGATGAAATTCGTCGAATAAGAATGTGTTCCGTGTTGTCCGTAAAATACCACGTTCCCTGACCCGTGTCAGGTAACATCTACACGTAACGGTCCTCAAATTGCTTTCTGATTTCGAGCTGTTTTCACTCGAGCCTGCTCTCATTCGACTCGTGATTTAATCACTTTGATCCCGATGCGCCTTCAATAACTGCCTAAGTTCACATACAATGATGTTGTTTTGATATGGGCCCCTGTGATAGCTTTAATTGTTGAGAAAACGTATTCTACCCAACTTTTGCTCTTTCTCATCTTGAGCCACACTTTACCGCCTTCTTCATTACGTTATTATATCATATCCTGTAGTTGACATTAATTGGTTGTTAGAATGACGATGTTATCAGCAGACCTTGTCAGCGTAAGTTATGAGAGGATTATTTTCTACGAAATAACGAAAAACATTTCCATTTTTCGCATTTAACTTGGGCTACATGATTAAATAAATAGAGTAAAGACATTTAAAGTAACTTCAATTGGCCACGATCCAGTTACGAAACATTTACGCACATCATCAGCTGCAATGTCAGCACATTGAATAATGTGTATATATTGAATAATAAGAAAAGTGCTTTGATATAAATGTAAGTGACATGCGTTAGGTATTTTACATGCACCCTGTAGGCGAAGTGTGGTCACTGATGAAGAGCCATCGCAAAGTTCCACCTCGCCAAGCAAGACTTTACCATCTGGCTATCCAGCTACCAGCAATGCCTCATCCAACGCATATAATATATACACACTGTGTACACACACGTATACATACTTAATTATTATAAGTTGTGTTTATAAATACTGGCAGATATGTAAAACTCTCAGATACGTGAAAATAAATCGAAAATTACGGTGACACGATGTACAGATACTGCACTTGGTTGTGGGCGGTTAATTGATCACGGTGGACACGTGACGGTAAAATGTGCGACGCTGTCTGCCGCTGTTCGGATTTACGTCGCTTCAACGTTCGCAGCAGGGGCAGGCGGCATGCCCTGGCGTGAGGCGCTGTCCGTGGTGCTGACGAGGTGCTGGCCAGCACAGTCCGCGGACATCGACAAGAATCAGAAATCTAGCAAGAATCAGAATGTTGTATTTATCCTGGAGGAATCCGATGAGCCATGAAGCCACCCAGCCCCTCGTGTGCAGTTCCGGCTTTCATGTGCACTGCTCGCTCACAGCACTTGCCCCAACAGTCTTTTAAGACTATACGGGGGATCTTTGTCTTTGCTACGCTGCGCCACTCCACGGGCACTCTTATCGACCTAGAAGCGAAGCAAGCAGCGGGTAGCAGCAGCGGGCAGCAGCAGCAGCGGGCAGCAGCAGCAGCGGCAGCAGCAGCGGCAGCAGCAGCGGGCAGCAGCAGCAACAGCGGGCAGCAGCAGCGGCAGCGGTGGACAGCGGCAGCAGCGGGCAGCAGCGGGCAGCAGCAGCAGCGTCCCGCCGCGATGAAGTCCATGGCGCAGGGCAGCGGGAGGGGGGGGGGGGTCCCTCTGAGCCCCGGTGACGCCCGATCAGCCGCGGCGACAGCGGCGGCACTCGGCACGCGGGCACGGCGCGCACGCCACCCGGGGAGTGCCGTGGCCACCCGGGGAGTGCCGTGGCCACACGGACACCGACGCCGAGAGAGAGGCGGACGCGCGCGCACAGACACACGCAGAGCACAAGGCGCGCACAGACACACACACAACGCGCGCAGGCACAAGGCAGGCACAAGGCAGGCGGGCTACTTACTGTCTATAGCCATCATCTCTCGCCACTTTGGTTACAGCTCATGGGGGAGTCTCGTCTGTTGGCGCGAGTGGGGAACACACCGATGACGAATCAGGCAATGAAATCAATTCTTGGAGGAGGAGGGGGGAGACGAGGTGGGAGAGGAGGCGGAGACGCGTCTCACGACAGAGAAGAACGCGGCGATGCCCCTGCAGGAGCTGCTAAACACTGAGACGCGCTTCCCAGCTGCTGCTGCTGACGCTGGGTCCAGCGACCGGCAAGCCACACACATACTGTAGCATACAGTGCCGATGCGCCTCTTCCGACGAGGAGGAGGCAGCGGCTGCTGTTGCTGTCCGGGCGAGGCTGGGGGCTGGGGGCTGCGGCGCTGCCGGGAGCTGTGAGCTGTGACGTCCATCGTCGGCGCGGCCCTAATGAGCCTCGCGAGTGCGCGAAGACGCCGCGCGCTGGCCAGCCAGTCCAATAGGGGAGCCTCGCGCAGTGCCTTGCTGGCGGCTGTGGGCTTACCTATCGGCTGTATCTTTATACGTGAATAACATAAGGAGAGATGGTTTTATGTTTTGTACAACGGCGTATAATTGCAACGCACGGTTATGTCACACGCAATGCAAAAATAAAACCATTAGGTGCATGCACACATACCTATCGATATATAAACTCGTGCACGCTGCGTATAAACACATTCATACATTCATGATACATTTACACATGTGACAGTAACTATATAATATATACAATACATATACATACAAAGCATAATACCTTTTATACACAAACCAGAGAATTGTTCCCAAAATGCAATTATCATAATCATCGGCTGTGAACAATCTGCTACTGGATGAAGCAGAGTCCAGGTGACAGCGTGGAGGCGCAGGTGACAGCGTGGAGGCGCTGTCACCTGGACTCTGCTGGGGATGTATTCACGAACGCCACGAGTAGGGCGAGCACAGGAAGGCCCCCAGGTATGAGTGCAGGCGAGACAACGCGGGCCTTGCAGCATGCACGAGACAACGCGGGGCTTGCAGCATGCACGAGACAACGCGGGGCTTGCAGCATGCACGAGATGCTGGTCTGGTGGCAGCTGGCGGTCAGAGCCACCGAGGCTGTGGCCATCGCGGCCTCGCGTTAATCTTCCCCAAGGCGACGTCGGTGTCGCGATGCTGGTCGGAGGAGAGAAGGCGGAGGCGGTCGAGGACTTTGTGTCGTGACGCAGCGAGGTCCACAGGCAGGTGTTTGATGGGCTACGGAAACCACGATGTTAGAGGAGAGAGAGATGCGTCTGGTGTAGAGAGTGTGGTATTGGAGGCACGGGTGCTCTATCCGCCTTACTGTGCGGATCAGAGAGCAAGCAACAGGACGCCCAGCGACTCAGAAAGGAGTCCGACACGAATGCTGGGAATTCCGCGACGCAGAGTCCGGATGTGAGTCGGCGTCGACTGTTACGCTGGGTGGGTGGGACGCGTGCAGGGTGGGTGGGGGACCATTGCCCACACGGACATCGCAGGGGTCCCCCACGAGTCCGGGACCCAGGGGGAAGAGGGGACCTGAGAGGGGATGGCAGGAGACGCTCACGGCTGATCCTGGAGGTCGCACGCGGACCGTGCAACTGCTGCGGGTTCTAGCGACAGGTTGGCGGCAATGGCGAGGTGTGGTGGCACCACCAGCTGGTGACATCTCTTGTATTGGACACAGTTACCATCTCACGCAATGCTGCTGTGCAGCAAATCGTGCAGCACCTGCACACGAGATCGTGCGATTGCTCCATCCCACCGAGCACTCGCTGCCTTGCATGGCTCCCACTCCGTCAGTTATTCAATGGCGCTTCCATGGACCATATAGGATGCAATATTCTTTAAATCTCATTCTGATAGTTTTTATTTATGATTTCTGGAATCAAATAGAATCCAGCCAGGTCCTGTAAGCACTATAAATTACCAAATCGTGTCTCTCACAATGATGAGTTCACAAGCCGTGAGGGCTTTGGCTGAATGGAGCGCAACATGTAGAGTCTGGAAGGGAATCTCAACGTGCTTCATGCCAACTCACGCTCAACGCAGTCTTTGCAGGGACTGCATATCCGACCCTGGCTTAAGCTTAAGATACTTGAGTCTTAGACAACCCTTACCGGATTTTATGTTTTTGTTCAGCTAATATACCCTCAAAAGATGGATGTGTTCTCCTTTATACACATTTACATTTCTTGGCAACATCGATTTCCAATCCATAATTCTATGGATTAGTCGTGCTTAGGGTCCCAATGTCTGTGACTTTCCTTTGACCACTTGCAATCTTTGGCAGGCTTCACACGCCTCCACAGTTGATCAAATCCATGAACAATTACTCCCATTCGCCCCTGCATAATTAACCCTGCCAGGTGATGTAAATTGGAATTGGCTTATATCCCTTCCCCCACCTGCTTTAAATGGTTCAATTTATTTACCCTTTATTTCAGAGTCGAACAGCGCCCACGGATCCAGAAGACGCCACCGTGATGGATACAATCCTGACGGATATGCCTCGCTTCACTATGGCAGTCGGTAGTTTGGGTGAGTAACTCAACTGATCACTGCGTGACAACTTATATTTGGTCATCTAAATATCTGCAACCCATCCACTTGCAAATTACTGCAAACAAGATCGTTCAAAACGTTCAACTTCCCATGTAAACAAAAACAAAAAAATCCTCCACCGTACGAACTTGTTGGCCTCCTTTAAGACCTTATTCCTGAACACCCTCCACCGACACGATCCACTTAACATGTCGAGGGCTATGAACGTGAACATCCTTGGATCACGCCAATTATATTTCATCAGACCCACTTGCGATCAAAACGTCATAAAGCTCGGCCCCGTCTCGCAACATAAATTCCGTAACTCAGAATTTAAGACCTCTTAGAAATAATTGTAGCACACAAATCAGAAAGGCAAAAATCAAATTACTTTTGCCAACGAAGGGACAGCTTCTAAATCCAACCCTAATCGTTGTGGACTGCGGAATAGTTCCTTCCCGTTGTTCGTGTTTCTGCTCGACGTGTCCGAGCAGGCGACAAGCACGACACGTTACTCTTTGGACACGTTGCCAATGCTGTTGTCCATGTCTGTACGAGGTGTTGCGTTGGAGGAAAGTCAGACACACACACACATGTCACACACACATACACACGTGTCAGATACACACACACACATACACACGTGTCAGATACACACACACACATACACACGTGTCAGACACACACACACGTATCAGACACAGACACACACACACACGTGTCAGACACACACGTGTCAGACACACACGTGTCAGACACAGACACACATACACACGTGTCAGATACATACACACACACACGTGTCAGACACACACACGCGTGTCAGACACTTACACACGTGGGGGAGCGGTAGTGTAGCGGTTAGCGCGCTGCGCTTCGAACTCGGCGGCTCGAGTTCGATTCCAGCTCACGGCCAACACCAGTGACGATTATCTGAATCAGTTCTGGGCCTCCCCTAGGTAGACTCAGCCCCAAATGAGTATATTGTGCAATGTGGAGAGACAAAGGCGGCTGGGCGTAGTGCTGGCCACCCACCCAACGCGTGTACCGTTCCAGCCTTCATTGGAGATTGCTAACAGCACTTGCCCCAACAGTGGGTTAAGGCTACACGGGGGATCTTTGTCTTTGTTGCCCGACGCACACGCGCGCCTATCCCGACGGGGCCGCTTTAGATCTAGACAGGAGCGCCCTTGCCCGGACCCTGCCCGCGCCAGGGTGGGCTGCCAAACTTGCTGCAGAATCGCGCCTCGCCTATTCCTCCCGGCCAAACGGCGACTCGTGAGAGTGCACACGCATGGGTCTGGTAAAACCTGTCTACGAATGAGTCCCCCCCTCCTTGCGTCTGCGTCGTGGGGGGAGATCTGAGTGTGTCTGTCATATTCGTATAAATAGAAGACCACCGCATTCGTCGAGAATGCTGCCTCACACCAGACAGAGATTCAGTTGGCCACCGATGGCTCACCCTCGCTTCGCTCAAGCTCGTGATGAATACGGTCTTACCAGCTCAGTTCCACGCGGTGTGCCGAGGAGGAGTCTGAGCGAGGCGTGTGGGGCTGAGGGCCACGCTTCTGCTGAGCGCCTCAATAAAGTTCCACCGCGGGCCTCGACGCCGTCTCTGTGCGGCGAACGGACTCGGGGCAACGCAGCAGCGACATTGTGGGACGCCGCCGGGTTCACGAAGCGGCAAGATCACGGAGATGGAGCGAGATTCGGGGCACCCGGTTACACCATCAGAGACGTGTTAGGAGAAACAAACCCGTTCCATGGCATTGTCTGTCAGCGGGAACTCACAATCTGTTTGGGGCCAGCTCTGGGTTGAAGGCAGGACTTGACGTGGAATTGTATATTTAAGGCGCCACAGACTGTGTTAAGAGCGGTAAGTGGCACGTCAAATATATTAATGTCAGCGTGAAAAACTGGACCGGGCAGAATGATGTGCAAGGTTATGGTTTTATTTGTGCACAGTCAACGAATGTGATTGGGCGGACACCTTCAGGTTTCTCCACTCGAGTCTGGTCTTAGCAGACACTCTTGCCACAAAGGAATTAATTTCAGTGCATGCCCCGACTTGAAATGTGGGGTTAGTTACACTCCAGCTACTAAGGGGAAGTCATGGGGGAGCTTTAATAGAAAATAACCATCAACAAATTCCACTTGCAGCAAGGGAGGGTCACAACAAGCCGAGAGCTCTCCGACTCGTCGATTTAGCGAGTAACTGAATTACCTCTCAAGGTGGCCCCAGTGGTGACTCTTGCCTCGCAGCAAGACGCGCCTGGGTTCGATTCCAAACTCTGGAACCTTTATGTGTGGAACTTGTAGATTCTCTCCCTGTTCTGCTTTCCTCCGGATTCTCTGGTTTTCCCCATAGCTAATCCCCAACCCCCCCACCCAAACAATGTAACACTGGTATTGGCCAATCATCCCCCAATGCTGGAAAGTCAGCTGCAAATTACTCCGTTGGGACTACACACAACAACAGCAGCAGCATCACCCAATTCAGTGAATTATTTGGCACACCGTGGTTCGTGTATGACAAATCAATGCATCGACATCAGACATCTCGTTTTATTATTTTAATGTAAAAAAAAGGAAAATGTTACAAAAGCGTGTAGTGTTTTTTACCTTGATTTGATTAAAATGATGGCTATCCTTAGAACGTTACACATCAGGAGCTCTACACACTCACATCACCTGCCTCTATTCACGTGACATATCCTTTTCATTTCACAAAGCAAACATCGCCGACCACTGCTTTAATCTTCTTTACCAGCTGACCCACTCGTCTCAGACCACCAACAAAACAGACTCATTACCGTTATACGTTAAAAAAAGATATAATATATACCTTCACTATGCACATTGCGAGGAATATTTAATGGTGCTGTCTTTGTACGTGCATGGTAATGTCTCGTCGACTGAAGAGACACGGAGCGTGATTTCCATCTCGCCCTGGAGCCGATGCAAAGGGGTAAATGCCGTGACATTCATTTGAAAGAAAGAGAATGTGAGAGAGAAGGGAGGGGGGGGGACAGTGGCCTACTGCGCAGGATGAAACTGCTGTGCTAGACAATCCCTCAACACATCGGGACAAAAGTAAACATGGTGATGTCATTCGTTATATATTTTGAATTATTCAGATGACCTGGGTAATACGGAAATGTACTGCAGCGTATAAATACACTCCATAAGAGGTTTTTTGGGTGAGATCGCGTAAAAGTATAAATGTGTCGTTAAACCCACCACCACCTGACACAGCCAACTAGTAAGGGTTGTCACGTAAACAGACCGTGCCAATTCGTCACTAGTACAGCACGCCGGTGTGTTGGAGCCAAGCCTCAACATTTACAATCCGAGTACGACGTTTCGCCAGTAATTACAACTAGCTTCATCAGGCGACAGCCAGATTTTTAACGATACATTTATATATCTTTACGAAATCTAACCCAAAAACCTCTCAAATGGATATTGGTCGCGAAAGCCTAAGTGTATAAATAAACTGTTAAATAGTACCGTTTTTGATTATTGCAGCTTCTTCTCGTGGTGTTCACAGGGTTAAAGCGGCTAACAATTAACTTCCGCATTATACTCCCCAAAGACAGCCACAGACCGGGAATGAAAACACCAGAGCGATTTTGTGTCGGGGCACGACGCGGCTGCTCAACTCTTTTGTTTGCAAAATCACCGGTCCCAAGTCGATCTCGGAGACCAGGTTAGTGCTCCGAAGACCCTCGATGATGGTCTGCCCTCAAGGTTGAATCACAAGCCCATTGCACCCATGGCAGCATCCTGCACGCCGTAAAAGTAATTGTCAATAACAGCGTGGGTACGCCTCTCGCTCGCCAGCGAGGGGGTGCCGTCGCAATTCGCCGAAGCGCCGGCTTGCCGTGCGGCCGAGAGAAAAACCCTCGGGTACAACGGAGCCCTGCGTGCGCGCTTTATCCGTTGGGGACGATGGGTGAAATGAATACCGCTCTGTGGAGTCAACAGTGGCGATGAGACGAAGGAAGTAACCTCTGCTGGTCTGTCGCCCAATTGTTTGCGTGTGCAAAAAGACTTTGGCCTTTCAGAGAGATTCTTACGATGCTTGTTCCACTGTGTAATGTAGTTGAAGAAATTAGATTTCGGTGATTTCCGCAGTAATTGCCCGACAGAGAAACTATACGTTGGGCTGGAAAGCTTCTAGAGTCTGCGCCCGATTTGGGATAAACTGACCTGCCCATCCCAGTGCCCCACGCCACGGGCAAACGCAGACTTGTCATGGCGAGGACTCCGCTTGCTCCTTACAGAGAACGGAGACGCGAACGTCCGATTTTATAAATCTGTACAATCCCCAGAAGACTTGCTTCGCTAAATCTTAAACAAAGAGGGTAGTTATTCATCACTTCAAATCATGCTGTCGAACCTGCTATGTCTCAAATATTGAAAAACCACGCTGGGTCAAAGTACACAGCAAGAGCTGCTGCTGCTGCACAACACACACTTGTACAAGGTAATAAAAACTCTACAAATCCGGTTATATTTGCAGTCAAATGTAATATCAACGTTTGGAGTGCAAGGGAGGCCTCACAGCCATGAACAGTTTGTCTTAAAGCCGGCCAGAGACTTGCATTGAACTGAAAATGCAACTCTGCAGCCAGGGGGCAAGTCGCAGTGACGTGCACGAGGGTGGATATTGTAAAGGTGGCCAGAAGAGGCAGGGCCCAGCACTGCCGCACTGCCGCTACACCATGAGGACTAAATGACTCTGGAGCATGCACGCTTTAATATTCCACACGTGCACAGTCTGCACTTTGTCTCATCCGCCCCTTTCTATTGAAACTGGCCTGTCACATCTGTAGTACCATAACTTGATTATACTTGTTATTGCGAGCCATCACAACGCGTTACATTTCGGAAACAAAGCAAACGCAACCCTTGCCGACTGCCACACCTCTGATGCTTCACCCATCTCTCACGCTACGCGGGGGTCACCGAGGTTAATGCTCGTTGCAAGGCTTGGTTTACTATATGTACAAGTGAAAGCACACAGATATAGGAATACAGTGTCCTCTATCCAACCCTCTAGGCACAAGTATATTCTACGTAGCGGCGACGCAATGCGCCTAGCTGCAGTGGTACGTGATTAGAGGTACGAGTAGCACTTGGGACAGCGCTGCACCCCAGTGAGATGAGCTGGAGACAAGACCTCTTCACCGTGTTGCAATAGAATCCCCACCTCAACTCGACACAACCTCTCCACTCGGAAACGGATGAGGAAGTCCCAGCAAGAGACGAGTCCCCTTCTTCGAACTCGGTCCGCGTGCCGGTGCCACGGGGACCATGGCAACGCAGGACCCCGAGGGGTGGTGGTGCTGGCTTGATGGCGGATGATAATGAGGAATCCAGTCGGACAGACACTTCGTCTTCTCGATCATTTAAACATCTGTGACCAATCATGTGGCTCTCCGTGATTCTGAACAGTAAAGCAGCAGAGAACGTAGTCACTGGGGCCTGGGTTTGGGCTGTGCTGTGGCCTGTTGAACTCCGCCGCGCTCTGCGATGGCGGCCTGGCCGAGCAGGACGCGCGAGCAGCAGCATCGTCGCCAATGAACACCACGACACGCGTCAACCTTCCGCCCCGTTCCTCCTCTACGGCATCTCCCGGCGTGCGTGGTGCTGCAGCGTGACCCTTGCAGGGCTGAGCCCTCACGTCAAACTCCACTCCTTCCCCACGTGCCCCTCTTGTAACCCACGGCGTACATTACAGCATATGTGAATTGCAGGATATCTATGGTCGTGTTTTTTCATTAAACATTCATATTTTGTCAACGGAAAAATTCTACAAAACCAAAAACTCAGCACATCACCTTTTGACTATAATTTACATCTACACAACAATGTGTATCGCTACAGAAAGCAAGGTAAACTATTTGGCAGCTACAGTATAAAAGTAACGAGGAAAGGATTCACCCAGACATATCTACAGGCAGCAGACGAACCGCAATAAAGAGGAGCATGCTCTTGAGTAACAACAAACGTCACGTGACCAAGGCAACCCCTCCAAACATCAGAATACATCGTTAGCAACCTACACTAACCACCGTGGTGAAGTATGGTTAAATAATCCCTCCAACTGACTTGGCGTGGGAAGACCTATATCCCAAGGACTGACATAAACTGTTGTTTTTCACTCTTTCGCTGACTGCATTGTCTCCTTCAACAAAACGTGCGTACACGTTCAAAGTGACAAGGTCTAGGTAGCTCCCGCCCGCACAGGCGCGATCAGTACCACCAGCCGAGCCTCCCCTCCTTATCATTTGAAAGATGTTAATTCGACAAATTCTAGTTCTAGGTCATCAGCCTATCAGATAGTACCACTTTGTAACAGAGCTTGTCCTATGGGAAGCTGGCCCCTCCATCACAGGAATGTGGAATTTCCCCCACAAGCCCCTGGCTGCTGCCAGTGGGGAGGAGCAGCCCACCGTGGTTGTGACCGAGCACGTCGGCCTGTGCGCTGGCGTCACCTGCACTCAGAGCAGAGTCCTGCGAGCAAACACAGTAGGCTATCGCTTACACAAAATGTGTTTGGAATGCAGCGGTGAACCCATGCTTTAGGGACGTGTACTCAGGCCAACGACGTCCGCAATGTTTGTGAAAAAACGCCCAAGCAACTGTTGTTAAACAAGCATACGTTTCACTTTGATGAGGCGCGCACTGCTAGAAAGACACACGCACACTCGAGAATATTTCACTTGCTGCTGCTGCTGCTGCAGGAGAATGATGCTGGCTCTGCAGAGCAACGCAGCCAAATAACCAAATCGCAGGGGCAGGCGTCGCAACACCGCGCAGCCGGGCCGGGAGCCGTCATGCCAAACTCCTGCTCTTCGGTTTGATCCGAGGATACAACTGAGACAGACAAAAAAACAAAATTGCGTTTCAGAAGAGACACACGGAACTTTAATTTGAGTAACAGCAAGGAATGTGTATTTCACGGTTAGCAACTTTCAATAAAAGTATGCCTGTTATTTTTACATACTTGAATGTATAGTGTTGGTGGTAGCGATGAGCGTACGATCTTGTTTTTAGCATTATAAGGTCAAGATGTGCGTATGATTATAGTTGTAACACCGCTATCATTCACAAATGCACAATTGATGTTTCTTGAGGATACAATATAGCGTCTAGAGCTTCTACACAATAAAGACAGTCACAATTTGTTTTAATTGTTATCTTAGCATGTTTCCAATAGCATAACCAGGTAGGCTTGTTTGGAAATGTCTTGCCATTACTGCAAGATAACGGAGGATGGGTGGAGACTGGCGAAGTCAGGGACCACAAGAACGGCACGCGACTGGTCAACCCGGGTGCCCCATTGATAACAGGTAAAGGTGCAGCCCTGCAATTGCCTGCTCACACTACGAGAGGCCGCTCTGGAGCGGCCCTGTAGAGGCCCTGTAGAGGGTGCACCCTTCTCTTCCATGCCAGCCAGGCATCTCAGGAGATGCGCGAGTTACACCACCCTACCCCCACCGCACGCGGCCGCACGGAGGCGGCGGGAGAGATTTTAAGAACCGTGCACCACGGTGTGAACATGCCGGGCCAACTAATCGAAGCGGCGCCCCCCTCCGGCTTGCACGAGGGACGGGGAAGACGACCGCGGAGCGCAAACTCACCCCGAGCAGGTTGCGCGGGACGAAGCCCTCGCGCTCCCCGAGGCGCGCCCACCACCACTCCGTCTCCGCGCCGCCACCGTCATCTGCCTCGCCGCCGCCGCCGCCACGGCCGCCGTTGTCGTTGTCGGCGTCGTCGTTAGCGCCGCCGCCGCCGCAGCTCCGGCGCAGCACGATCAGCGAGTCGCCTTCGCGCACCGCCAGCTCGTCGTCCCGCGTCGCCTCGTAGTCCCACAGCGCAAACACCACGCACTTGTTCATGAGGCCCAGCTTCTCCTGCACGCCTGCCTCGACACGTGGGGGCACCGAATGTCCGTCATCGCCGAAGATGCGTGTGTGCGTGCGTGGTTGAGCGAGTGTATGTATGTATGTACGTAGAACTTCTTTCGCACCGTACGTAGCCAACCGTGCTGATCGGAGGTGAGGGGGGAATAAATAGGCAGGAGGTGCCGCGGGTTTTGGGGAGCTCGTGGTGTTTAAATCGTGCGTCGTGCTGCAGCTGCCCCTCCTCCGATGCGAGCTTCTGGCTCCACTTGGGTTGTTTTATTTAGAAGGAGCTAAATATTTAAGAAAGTAAGAAAAAATGCTCCCTCAGTTGAAATTGATTCTTATAACCTCACAATACGTGCATCGTATCACGCTGCTGAGAATTAATTACTTATGATGCATTCTAATTACGTGGAAATTATATGGCATGTGGATGTTGAACACAACAATGGAACATTTTAATTATTTCATTTTTAAAAGTTGCAGCCTTAGTTTGATTTAAGTTTCACCTTTGAAAGAACGTTAAATAAAGAGGCAAGTGATTTGGGTCCAAATGAATACTGTTCAACGTGCGCAGGATCACCAAGTCCATGGCCACAACGTTCAAAATACATTCACATTCGAGGGAAAATGTCCACATCATTATAAGCCGACCTCCATGACCTCAAACCTCTCAAAGCAAACCGTAGGGGGAATGGCTTCCTTCTCATTTAGATTGCAAATGATTCACGGGATGAGTCAATACTTTGCATTCACATCTCTTCAGAATACTCCCACAAGGGCAGCGTTTGCTACGTCATATTCTCGGTCAATTCATCAATAATAGATTTCCCTTATGGGCGCATTTTAGTTGGGATATACAGCACACGAGAAGTGTGGTTATGACACAGCTGGATCTCTGCTCGTTTTGACAGGACAATGTCAGAGCCGGTGGTCCTGCATTAGGTGAAGCGACGCATCCCTCACTGCGCACAGCTCCCACTGCACGTGCGCCCACACTCACGAGCGGCGCGTCATGGCAACCGGGTCTCAACCGAGCACCTCGGAGAGGAGTGGAGATGGGCGCAGAGCAGAGATGCGTGGGGTGAGGTGTGGGACGTATCGAGAGGAGGGTGACGAGTCGGGTGAGAGGTGGGCGATGAGAGAAGAGGTGGGTGATGCATGCAGTGAGAGGTGGGGTGGTGAAGACGCGGTGCTGCAGAGGTGTGGAGTGGTTTCACAGCCTTCCCACATCCCCAGATTTTTTGTGTTTAGTTTGTTGTCCTTCCCCCGCACCTCCGATTAGCACGGTTGGCTACGTACGGTGCAAAAGAAGTTCAACATACACACGTACATAGAAAACATAGACACATACGTATACACACACACATTCACACCTATACACACACACGTATACACACACACACTCACGTATACACACACACAAACCTTCACACGTATATACACACACACACACACCTTCACACGTATACACACACACACCTTCACACGTATACACCTATACACTCACACGTATACACACACACACTCACACGCATACACACACACACACTCACACGTACACACACAGCTGCGGCCCGCGGCCCGCCCTACCGTAGAGGAACTGCGAGCACTGCTGGTATCCCTCCTCCATCTCCTCGCACTTGTCCGCCGCCGTCTCGCTGTCGCTGATGGTGACGGCGAACACGGCCGCCCCGGACTCCACCAGGAACTTGCACAGGTGCACGTTGTTGCACGAGGCCGCGCAGTGCAGCGGCGTCCTGTGGACAGGAGGCGGGGCGAGGGACCGACGTCACGCTGCTCGTTACCGAGTTGTCGCGCGCCAGTGCGTCACGCACGTGGTGCGTGGCTTGATGGTGGAGGGTTTAACGACACATTTATATGAACGCGATCTAACCAAAAAAACCTGTATTATGGATGATACTGGTCGCGACGTGTTAAACTGGCGGGAGGCAGGACCATTAGGTTATATACCGGGACTTTTCAATCACCGGTGGTGTAAACATCACCGCTGGGGAGGCAAAGGCAGCTGTGGCGTTGGCCACATCACGCCCTCGTACGCCGTCCGGGCCTTCAAATGTGCTCGCTAACGGCACTTGCCCCAGCAGTCTGATAGACAGGGGATCTTTGTCTCTGGGTGGTACGTACTTTTGTGGCATGAAAGAGGAGACTCAAGCCATGTCAAACATTGAAGGGTATCTTATACATTGAGTAAATGTAAAATCTGTAACAGAAACGTCGTGAAATCTGCCTTTTAAACTATTAACGAAACAATTTTTTATATTACCAGGTAAGGTCCACTGAGCTAGACTTCTTTCTTTTCAGAAGCAACTTGGTCACAAATGATAGCTCAAGGAAGAGGCTTATCGTGTGGAAATGTATATCAGCCAAATACTCTAAACACGTTCCTAAATGTGAAGGGAAAATCTTGAGGACACGGAGAAAAATCCACGCGACCACCATTCTAATATACAAGCATCAGGATCGGGATCGAACCCACGACTTCCTGTATACCAGGAGGTCGTGGGTTCGATCCACCTCGAAGGTGCTAGCTGTGACCCACGAGGCAGACCGACACCATGACAGCTTCTCCCACTCGCTCGGTTCACGACAAGGACACAAAGCAGCTCCCACAATGCACTGCACGTGCTGACAGAGCCAGAGTATCGGTGCTCCCATTGGCACTTTTTTACTGCCTGCAAGGAAACGTTTGTTGAATTCCACGGCACATTTGGACAAATGTCAATTGTATAATGAAACTACAAAGGTGGCGAACCACTGTCATTTGTCTATAATGAAAAGAACACGGGGCCGAGGATTAAATACTTGGAGAATTCTTGTTGAATGACAGTGAGGTCTGAAATGGGGTGTCCAGATTTGGCAGGCTGCCTCCCTTACACGCTCTCTTCTAATCTATTATCCTTTCACCAATAACCGTCCGATTATGCTGCTGGCATCATGCCAAGGGAAGGAAGACATTTCCAATTTTGATTCTTGCGGCAAGTGAGAGAATGGTCGGGAAAAAGATGACAAAGCAGAACTACTTGATGAAGGGGCACTTCAGCAAGCCTCCTAATCCACATGACACACCGCTTACATGGCCTGCAAAGAATGTTTGTTGCATGGCAATCAAATATTTTTTTTCTAATTCTCTTATTCTAAAAGGAAAGCTCTCAATGTCGTTGTGTTGACGTGAGCTGGAGACTTGGTGAATGAGAAAAAAAAATACTTTAAAGTCACTATCAGGAGTGGTGTTGTAGCGCTGGAGTGTAATAACATCGTGTGGCTGGCGTATCTTATTTCTAAAAGGGTAGTACTCCTCCAGTAGACACTGAAACTACGAACGAAATACCGGTAAACTACGCCACTGCCGCGACACGTTCTCGCCACGTCCCGAGTCTGGTGAGCACATGCAGTGGTAGCAGCAGCGGCAGCAGCAGCAACAGCAGTAACAGCAGCAGCAGCAGCAACCGCAACAGCAGCAGCAACAGCAACAGCAGCGGCAGCAGCAGTGCACAGACCACGCGACTCACCACCCGTCGCTGTCGGCGGCGTTCACGTTCACCGCGGTGTGCACGAGCAGGCGCACGATCTCCATGTGGCCGGCGCACACAGGCGTTGTGCAGCGCCGTGATGCCCTCGTCGTTGGGCTGGCTCGCGTCGCGCACCTTCGCTCGCAAACGGGAACAATTGCGGGGGGGGGGGGGGGGGCGCTTTCAGTTGGAGCAGCGGACTTGGTTATCGCACGGGATGGCTCCCAATGGCTAACCGGGGTCCAGGAAAATAGGAATTTGTTCACCGTGGGAGAGAAGATCTGAAAGCCCCCTCCCTCGGCCCCGCTAAAGCCATGGCAATAAGTGACTCACAACAACGAGAAAACGCTCGAAAACGAACAACACAAATGCACCTCCCATGCCCGAGGGGTTTAACCGGAACACGCAGGCTGTATATATGTATGTTCAACTTCTTTCGTACCGTAAGTAGCCGAGAGTGCAAATCACAAGTGCACCGACATCGCAGGGATAAGTTAGCGTACATCTTGATGCTCAGTCAATGGGCACGATTCGACAGAATCTGCCTCACAAATTCGACTTTCCACAACATTTTTCAACTGCCGGGCTGTGGTACACAACAAGGCCTGCACAGCATCTCTCACCCCGCCGTAGTCACCCAACGTCACAAGACACCACTCTATAAGGGAATAGAGCAGATGCGACTTCACATCTTCTGATCGATCCGAAATCCAATTTTCCCCCGGATCATCTGAAATTTCGTATGAAGCTCGATCGTTTGATTTAATATTTTCTTTTTCAGATCGATGAGGGTCGGAACGACATCCCTACCTCGCACAGGACGCGCTGCACCAGTTCGTAGTCTCCCTCCAGCGCCGCGTCCAGCAGGATGGCCAGCGGGTCAAACTTGACGCGCATGCCGTGGCCGATCCGCTCCGAGCCGTTCTTCTTCAGGTTCGTGCGCTTGCCCTGCGGCAGGGACGGAGAAGGTCACCGTCGCCACCCCCGGGCACTCCGAGTACACGGCCAACAACACCGCCGCACACAACTGCACCACGCCTCCAATTAACCCCTCCCAGCAACCCATAAAGCCACGTCATACACAAGCCATAAATGGGAGCTCACGTTAAAGCCATACCATGCAAATTATGTCATGAATGCGTTTTAAAAATATCACTTACGATAATGACCGATGGTACAATAAAGTTGTCTTTATTAAGCGTGCGCATCAATTTTGGATTAATGTGGCATGAAAGTGGCACACCGGGGGATTGGGCGGCCGTCAGCACCCTTGAGCTAAGACAGCTCGAGAGGACAGGGCGGAGGATAACAAAACAGCAACGCCTCCTTGCTCAACGACTCACCGGTGGCAGAGGAGCTGTGGAGCTAATGATGGTGGGCACCCTCTCCTGCTCCGCCAAGGAAGGGTAGGGTGGTGGCGGCGACATGGGAAAATCGTCGTCCGCCACGTTCCCTACGAACAATCCCCCCACTTGGTGCATCGCCGACACCATCACGTTGTTGTTCTGGTCGTCTTCGGCGACGGAATTTGGCGAAGGCAGGGCGGCCTCTTCTCTGGCCAGCGCCGAGTTCGAGTCCGCCTTGGCACCGGCCCTCTCGAAATTTCCGTTCGCAGCCTCGTCCCCAAAGCGGCCCGGCGAGCGCGCATCTCCCGCGTGGCCCGTCCCCGCGGCGTGGGCCGGGCCGTGCGAGCCATTGGGCGCGTACGCCGGGGGCCACCTGGGCTTGTAAAAGGGCGCGGCGGCGACGCCGGCGCCGGCCGCCGAGCCGTGGGCGGGCGGTGCGGACGCCGTGACGTCGGTGGCCGCCAGCGGGTTGTAGCGCTGGTAGAGGATTTTCTGGACGGCGCCGGGGCCGCCGCTGCCGGCGGGGCCGTCGTCGCAGTCGGTGATGGAGCTGCGCTTCTTGAGCGGCCGCGGCGCGTTGGCCAGCTTCCGCCGCAGCGCTTCCAGGTCGGCCTCGCTCTGGTAACGCGCCGACGTGGGCAGGGCGTTGAAGGGCAGCAGCTTGGTGGGGCTGAGCGGCCGCGCTGCCGGGGAGACCCCTGCCAAGGCGGCCGTCGCCTCTCCGTCTGACCTCTCCGCGCCTTGATGGCAACCGTAGGAGCTGCCGGAGTTCGACGGGGGAAGTCTGCTGTAACCTGAAATTCACGATAAAATCATTAACAAAAAACTAAACGAGCGTAGTTTTCCACTGGCTATTTGCCATACCGAGACAGAAAAAAAAATCACGATAAGCTGGCCTCACAATGTATGAATGTTGCACTTCTTTCGCACCATACGTAGCCAAACGTGGTAATGAGAAGTGCACCGACATCACGGGGATAGGTTAGCGCACATTATGTGCTGTCAATAGGCACGATTCGACAGAATCTGCCTCGCAGATTAGACTTTTCACTAAATGTTTCAATTGCCGGGCTGTGGTACGCAAGAAGGACTACACAGCATCTCACTATTCTCTGTAGTCACCCAACATCTCAAGACACCACTCTTTGTGGGAATAGCACAGATGCGACATCAAAAAAGTAGTTTTAAAAAATCTGGCTTGGGGCCATGCAGGGCCAGGAGCGAGCCTAATGACGCGTTCGTAGCGAGCGACATCGGTCAGCAGAGAGAGGCCACGGTGTCGCCGCGCCGTCCACGCGCGCCTCGACTCATTCGACGCGCGTGACGTCGGCGGCACGGTTTTGGCTTCTGCAATGGAAAAAATAAAAAAGCCACGCTGGTCCCGCACGGCCCTGACACGACTCGCTCGTGCAGTGGAAAAAAGAGGCGGCCCATCACACGCGTCGGCTCACCGTTCCCGGTGGTGCCGGAGGGCCGGGGGCCGGGCCCACGCCGCAGGCTGAGCGCGTCGAGCACCGCCTGCTGGAAGTTGCGAGGCGGCGGCGCCGCCTGCTGGGTGTACATGGAGTAGATGGAGCTGACCGTCTGCGAGGTGGGAGCCTTGCGAGGGGACTGGGGCTTGTGGGACTGCCCTTGGCCAGACATCGACACGAAGGGCCTGACGGCCGCGGACTGCGGGCAGTGGTGGTGCAAGAGCAGCGAGTCCGCCCCGACGGGGGACGACGGGTTCGAGTGCACGGACAGCGGCGACAGCGGCGACAGGGGCGACATGGGCAGCTCGTCGACCGTGGGCGGCACAGAGATCCGCTGCTGGATGTGGTGCGAGGTGCGCTGCGGTGGGGGCGGGGGCGCTCCACCCTTCGCCGGAGTCCCCACCGTTGACCGCTGCCTGCCCGCGGCAGCGCCGGCGGCCCCGGTGCTCTCCCGCAGGCCGGGGCGAGCTCCGTCCCCCCCCCGCCAGTCTGCGTCCATCCCGTCGCTGCCAGGGCCCGCGGTCGCGCAAGGGCTGTCCAGCGTCTGTTTGCCGGAGTACTGACAGGAAGGCATCTTGGGATTGTCGGATTCAGGCGAGATGGGATTTGTTCTTCCGTTGACGGTCGGCTGCAGAAACAAAACGCTTCATGAAAAAAAAACTCCCTTCTCTTTAACCTTGGTTAGAAGAACCCCAAGCACAGACATCGGACAAAACGGTGTGTTCTGATGTTTCACTGGTCTCCACTATCTCCATCTCTGTTACACACCCACAACACCTCTCACTGCCAATCATCACTTTACAATGTATCCATGCCCTTCCACAAGCCACCTCATTCCGTGTCCCGCATCTCTTCTCACCCCGGCAGGCACGCAACCCACCCCCCCATGCGTCACGTCCTGTGTCCCGGCCCCTGATCCTCCTCTCTCAAAAGATAAAATAGCGACCGCTTTGCGTAAAGCGATAAGTGGTATTGTCCTGTGGATAGACGTGCTCCTGCTAGAGGAATGTGGAATTTCCAGCGCTGGCTCAGCGCAGTGGAGAGGAGATGAGCACTGCCCCATGCCTGTTTGAGCAGAAACTCACGCGTTGCGGTGTAAGTACCGAGAGTGATCGGTGTGTACACGGAGTGTGATGGTGCTTGCACGGTGTGTTAATGGCGTGTACATGGTGTGTTAATGGCGTGTACATGGTGTGTGATCAGTGTGCGATTGGTGTTTACCTGCTCAGTAACATCTTTCTTTTCAGAGGCTGCTGTATTACCTACAGCAACATATAGCACTTTGTTAGCACATACTTTATTAGCACACACTTTATTAGAAGGCATAGAATTTCACCAGAATAAGGGAACAATATTTTACTTGTCGTGCAACCCTGCTTAAGGAAATCGGACAATACTTGGCGTTTATTGCTTAGTTCTCAATAATATTTTGGGGAAAATGTATGTGTTTCCTATTTGCCACAAATCTAAAGAAATCCAAACAGCAAAGTGTGCATAACCACTTGACCTCATGTAGAATATTCATAGTTCAGTCTCAAAAATCCCATAACGTCTGACCATACTTCACCGCACTCGTCAATGAGAGTTGCTGGGAATCGAACTCAGGTCACCGAATTCATAGCTCAGTCTCCTAACCATTGTACCACCACTCCACCACTCACAATTTACATATGCACATCTCTCAAAAACTATAAACTGCTGTACTTGCATAAAACAATGAAATAAGCATGCTAGGCATGCAACAATCGTTCCCCCCCCACGATTCAATGACTGATCACAAGTCAGGTTTGTTGCAACTTCAGTGAAAAAGTCACTCCGAGTTTGTCTCCTGTTGACCCTCTCATTTCTATTATTTCTCATTTGTTCCATCATGGTTCTCTACAATACATCGGCGTTGATATATTAACCGTTGTATGTACGCGTGTTGAACTTCTTTCGCACCATAGGTAGTCAACCGTGCTAAAACCGTTACGCGCCTGCTAACGACCGTTCTCGGGAAAAAGCAACACCAACCCAGACCAGAATTATTGCAGTAAACCCAAGAGGCTCATGCACTTACCGTTGATTGCCTGGGCCATGGCTGTACCCTGGGGTGAGCTGACGTCTGGACCAGCAGCAGCAGCGGCGTGTCTCAGAGGGGAGCTCGTCTCAACGAGCAAGGAGCTCGGCTTGACCGGCCCGTCCACGGGGGTGCCGCCACCACCGTGCGGGGCCGTGCTCGTCATGGCGCCGTTGGGTTTTGCGGGCACGGCGGGGCCTCGGTGCTGCGCTGCTGCCGCGGCCGCCTGTGACTGCACGATGGGGCCCACGGCCGCCACCCTGCCACCGGTGGCGCTCGCGTGTCTCGGCTGAATCGTGTCTCCGACGTTCACCTGTGCAGAGGAAACGTCAGAGCGACGCGGGCGTCAGTTGTCTGGCAAACGAACGGAGCGCCGGTATTCCTCCGTGAAAATCGCTTGTAAAATTAATGTTCAAGAAATCCACGGCCGTCGGAGCGCTCTCGATGCGTACGCGGCAAGTCCTGCGCGCACACCGCGACCCCATGGCGGTGTCCACGAGCGCAACGCGGCGGGTCGATGGTGGGCAGCGCCGTCCCCGCTGGAGGCCGCGCGGTGCCTGCGGGCGTCTTACGGGAATGTTTTCCTTTTGCTGCGCCGCCGCTTTCTTCGACCGCAGACGCTCGCGCAGCTCGCTGATGCGCCTGTCCATCATGACCACCTCCTGGTTGCGCTTGTTGAGCAGGTCCTTCTGCTGCTGCAGGCGCGAGTTCTGCTCCTGGTTCAGTTTGTTTCTCATCTGCACGGCCAACGGTTACGTTCAATCGTCGACAAGAAACAAGGAGCCCCCGATAGCCTGTTAACACTGTTGGGGAAAGTGCTGTTAGTGAGGACCTGCATGACACACAAGAAGATGGTGTTACCAACACCACGTTGGCCGCCTTTGTCTTCCCAGTGCTGATCTTATACACTGCACAAGGTACTTGTTGAAGGCCGAGTCTGATGTAGCGTGTCAATGGTATTATCTGCGACTGGGAATAGAACTACGTTTGTAGCGCAATGTGTCAAGTACTGCACCTCTGCTCCCCGCACACCCAAATGTGACACTCCCCATAGAAACGACGCTACGCGCGTCAACATCTGAACAAAGGTTTATACTGCAAACTCTTAGTCCACTAACTGTACGAGTGTAATTGGCATTCATCTCCATCTCCGATGAGCACAAACACAAACAGAGCCAGCATCTGACATAAAGTAAAATAAATACTCTTTTAATCACTGGGGTTGGCAACGGCTCACGCACAACACAGTGCCAACCCCCAGCGGTGTACTCTTACAAGCACCAAGTGCAGACCGACGTGTTTAAACCGAAACATCAACATGCGTGGCTCCAAATAACGATCTCACGTACGTGACGGTGTTTTTTTTCTGGCTCAAAACGGCAACTGCGGGCGATGCGTTTGTGCACTCGATCAATCCCTTTAATGTGCGACTCACGCTCAAGCTCCGGTAAAGGCTCAAATAGTTTCTTGACACCGGCTCACGAGGTTGCGTTCGTCGACTTAACGAGGCCTAGAAGTAGTACCCGGCGCAGGAGCCTACGCGTGGGAGCCTCCTTACCTGCAGCTCTCTGGACAGCCTCTCCAGCTCCACGGCGGCCGGCGAGGGCACGTGGCCGGCCTGGCCCACCGCGGCCGCGCCCTGGAACCCTCCTGCCGTGCCGCCGGCCTGGGGGTTCCCCGCCGCCTTGCCGGAGGAAGCGCGCAGTTCGTCGAGCTGACGCGTCAGCTTCTCCACCTTGTGGCTCGCCACGGCCAGCTCCTGCTGCTTCTCTAAGAACAGCGCGTTCACTTGCTCCATCTCCGCCGCTGCGCAACGCCGACGCGGAGACAAGAATTCCCCCGCGTGGCCTCAAGAGACGGTTGGAGGAAGTGCCGACGGCACGAAAAGGGGGGGGCGGCGGTGGCGTTGAGCACAACGAGCCGCCTTTGTCTTCCGATTGAACCCAGCCAGGGTCACATCCCGATTGCCAGTGGTGGGCGTTCACAAGTGGTTGAAACCAGGTAACCGATTCAGCTGGCTTTAGAACTTAGTATGCACAGTTTATGAATAGGGTTCGAGAAGTTGGAGGTATTTCTACAATGCTGACAATGAAAAAAAAAAGAGAGGTAGATTTTTTTTATAATCACGATTTAACCAAACGCGGTAAACTCACGGCCAGCGCGTCATCAATCCCTGCCGGCTGTAACTACCCATTTACACAATGATATGATAATTATATTTCAAGTTTGTAATATAAATTAACCAAAGCTTTAGTCGAAGGAATAACAAATTATTAACAAATTACCGAGGTTCTTGTTGGTGTGACGCGCGTTGTCCGCCTGGCCCTTGGCCGCTCGGATCTTGCGGAGTTTCGCTTCCTGGCTCTCGATCTTCTCCCGCAGGGCTCGCAGCTTCTCGCCGTCAACGCCCGTGCCCCCCGCCGAGTGCTGCTGCTGCTGCTTCTGTCTCGCTTCTTGTTGCTTCAGGTACAGCAGCCTCTGCTCCTGCGGCAAAGGACACGAAAACGCGGATTAGAGGCGACACGGCGTGCTGAAGAAACGCGCTGCGACGTGCAGTTTCTGGGCAATGTTATTGTAGCAGCGTGAGCACGAGGAGCCAGGGATGGTAAGACTCCACACCCCGGTGCCAATAACTGTACCAACATGACCTAGCACAGAGGGTGACATGCTAAAGAAATAATTCACGCGCCTTTGTGAATCCATAAGCCGGCTGAAGGTCGGGCCGGCGGCATTCCGCTCACGCGGGTGGTCTGACCATACCTCACCTCTCTGGTCAGTGTGGGCTGGTGAAGGGAGGGCACGCAGAACAGGTACAGGTATCACTCGCCACCGTGAATCTAGCTCGGGGTTCTAAACTCGGTGCACCGACCCTCGTACCACCGCTCCCCATGCGCTGAAGAAGAGCAGGTGAGATCTTGCCGTAAGCGATGTCACGCCAACGCCACGGCAGGAGGGGGCAGGGGTGGTAACCCTCTTGTGCCAATCATACAACGCGGCTCAGCACCGACACCACACATTAAGAATAAAAAGTGAAATGGGATTGGTGGAGAGTCATGGAAAGTTCCAGAAAGGACGGCGAGGAGAATAAAAGGAGGGGTAGAAGGGGGTTCCGGGCGGCGCCTGAACAGAGCGATTTCCTGGTGCGTCACGTGCCGAGCAGAAGGCGACGTAACAACGACAGAGGTTCAAAGCTCTCCCGGCTGGAACTCCTTTACACGATGAACTACAACCGCTTCACGACGGGCCGCGCTCCTACCTTGGCGACCAACAACTGCTGCTGAGCCTCGATCTGCTGCTGCTGCCTCGTTGCCATCTCCTGCAGCTCCTCCAGCGTGAGCTCCACGCCGGGACTCCCGGCCTAACGCACAGCACACGCGGCACTCAAGTCAGCCGGCGAGTTTTCCTTGAGGGTGTTGCTTGGATGTGGATGTCTAAGGTTGTCATCGCTCGCGTATCACCTGCCACCGATGTTATCCGCGGCTGGGAACTGTACTTGGGGCGACAACACTGTTAACGTAGTGGAATATAATTAGATTTTTGGTAATGTTCACGCATAATTCAAAAAGTTAAGACTGTCCTGACAGCTGATTCAATGGTGCTAGGTCACACACACACACGAGTCTCTGTAATACTTAGCTGTTCCCACGCCCTATAAAAAAACATTGCGTGGTATTGTCGAATGCTTCCACGTGTGTTTGCGCGTGTGACGGCTGTGTTTCGTTAGTGCCAAGCACTTTAGTTACACGACTCGAAATTGATAGAGGAACGAGAAATAACGCGAAAAATTCTGTTTCGATTTTCACTCGGTGGACACGTCACTATGTATACATGCACAACTTTCCATCGTAAATAACATCAGCGATCAACCCCAGAAAATCCATGTTGCAAGCTTCCTATCATCTACACACCTCAAACTGTGCACACCTTCCCATTATCTGTGCGCTGCATCGCTCCTCTTATCCAAGCATCTGCACGGACGGATTCGTCACCCAAACGTGGTCTCCCAGAAATGCCGCACTCATCCCACCGGAGTGACCCAGAAGTAACGGCAACTTCTTACAACCGTCCGAGCCGTTGCACGGAAGAGAGAAAGCGACCCGGAAATTCCAGAAAATTAATCCGGTTATCGTATTATGGAAGCCTTTGCCAAGCGAGTCACCGGGAAGTAGTCTCCCAGAAGCGCGCCGTTCTTCCGAGCAAGCCGCACCTCCACACGGATAACACGAGCGAGCCAGGGGTGGTGGCGGGAAAGCTGTTTCATTATCCGTGGCCCCGCACACTTTTTTGGGTCGAATAGAGAGAGAAAAAATGTGCGCCTAAACGGGGAAACAGATGTGCTCATCGCACCCCCCGCATCCAAGCCTGACAACAGCAGCGTTGTTGTCATAAGACGTTAATATTGTGGAAGGCTGTAAGAGAACCAGTAAATCTACACTGCACACACGAGGCAAAACATCCATGCAATTTATGAACGTTGAAATTATTTTGCAACGCAAGTAGCCAACCGTGCTAATCGGAACTGCAGCCTGGCTCGCCGTGCGAGCAAGCCGCCTCATCACGTGAACGCGTGCACAATACAGCTGGGGATCGTTCACGCATGCAGAAAAGTGATGGTTGCAAGAGGACATCAACTCTCTCAGGGCAAGCACTCAAGAGTCGTAACGGTGACATGTTCGTTCGACCCGCGTCTCTCTCTACTGCCCCCTGTTGGGGTCCCACGGCATTAAATGGCTCGTACAATGGTCTCGTGATTTGGTGGTAACTGCGTCGCAAACCAGAGCCACAAAATATCAAGCGGCCAGCAACGAAAGCTGCTGGCCACTTTCAAAGCTGTCATAGATAACGGTGTGACACGTTTCTTGAATTGAGCAAGGTTATTAGAAGAGCCAGGGAGGGGGAATACGATGGGAGGGGAATTCCAAATTCGAGCAGTGCGAGGGAGAAGCACAGCGAGAAGTGTTGTCCGTAAATGAGTTGCGCGCGTTACAAGTGGTTTTAGTCTGTGGCTACTCCCAATATTTCCCGCGCCCATAAACTGTCAATACGGCGAGGGCTTCTACTCGGGCTACGGGGACCACCAGAACTAAAACACCGGGATGACGAAATGACGAGATCTTCACTCATCCACGTGCGTGTGTGTATGCACACACAGATGCTCGCTCATACACGTGTATGGAGATTTTAACATGGGAATCACCAAAGAAGAATCGCGATTCATGCAGGGATCATTGAGGGTGGAATCGTAGGAATCGACTCAATTCCTGTGGGAATAGCCCCACTTTAGAAATTGTTAAATTTAATTTGCTTTTATTGTGAGCAGAGAGGTCGACTACAAAAGGCCAAACTCGTGGCATTCTGTTAATGAAATTGCTTCCACCACTGCACAACAGAGAAATGTATCGGGACACAACAATGCGCTAAAAGAAAAATCCAATGCCCTTCACTAATGCAGCCAAAAACCCTGTCACAGGCTAAACATGTGTCCAACTATTAATAAACAACAAAGCCCTTTTTCTATGAGCCTGTGTGTGGACAATAGCCGTGGGCTTTGGGCTGAATGAAAGGGGATTTGAAGTTGCTGAATGTCAGAGAGCAAGACGTAAAAGCCAGAGCAAGTTAAATGGAAGTGATGGGGATTTACGGTACCGCCGCGCTGGCTGCAAACAACGCGTGGCGAGCTGCAGAGTGTCAGGAATTCCAAACAATGTTCCTAACGCCGGCGGTCTACATCGACGAGTCTGAGTGTCCAACGCCAACGTGATAATATAATCGCAAGTCGCAGGGATCAACTGCTCATCGGCGTTCATCTCCCGTTTACAGCCCTGAGCCGGTGGTGGAAATTCCTCATTCCTATGGCGGAGGTGAGTCTTTCAATAGGACAGCCACTAGCAACTCTCCCACAAAGTGGTACTCGTTGTAACGACTCCCAAGGGATGATGGGCTTAGTCGACCACCACCCGGGATATTAACTCGAAACTTCCATTTGTGAGGCGGTTTGAACCTGGCCAATTCGCTTGCCAATCAGTTGAAAAAAATAATCCATAGCTAAACACACACCAAATGGTATGTGGCACTGACTAAACATTAAATGTTACTTTGTCAGGCACTAAATTGCTCACGTTTTGCCTCTGAATTGAGCCACAGAAAAATGTAATGAACAAGTTCGAAAATACGCCCTGGAAACACACATGCACAATTCCATTAAACTTCTCAAGACCAAAGGGAAAAAAATTCCAAAATGATGCCACAGATGCCTCAGTGATGAGCCCAACGGATTTGACACAGCACGAAGAGTGGCGCGGCGCGGCACGGCATCCCGACCACCGCAGAGATCGCCCCTGGGCGACCGTGGGCTCGGTCGACCCCTGACCGGGATGTGAACTCGCCAATTCCTGGTTGCAAGTCTGTCGCAGCGCTGTGAACAGCGAAAGCGAAACAGGACGTGGAAAGGCCACGCTGGCAACGGACGTGAAGGCCTCCCGGTCACGGGCCACGACATGGCCCAACCCCCACCCCTCACCAACAAGCCAACCAGACGCGAGCTCTACTCTGTGCAGTGAGAAAGAGGTTGTACTGTATATTTGTTCTTTAGCAGAATGCTCACTAAACCTATCCCTGTAGAAACACCACACCCTCCTCTATCCCTTCGTCAACGCCTCCCCCCCCCCCTCTCCGTGCCGTTCCTTCAGCGCCACCTCTCAACGTCTCCGAGGTCGCGCCGCCCTCCGCCGCCCCCTTCCCAAGTGCCACTTCCCAAGCGCAACCTCCACAGGCGCAACCTCCCCAGGCGCTACCTCCCCAGGCGCTACTTCCCCAGGCGCTACCTCCCCAGGCGCTACCTCCGCAGGCGCTGCCTCCCCAGGCACTACCTCCCCAGGCGCTACCTTCCTCGGCACTACCTTCCTAGGCGCTACCTTCCTAGGCCCTACTTTCCCACTCGGCAGGGAACCACTCCACTCCCAAGTTTATCCATTCTTATTGGTCTCGTCTTTACCACCTATTTTGCATTGTTCCTCAATGTTTCCTGTCTTGTTTGTGTAATTGTGTCCACTCAATATAACCCAAATGTGACATTAGCATGTCATTTTCATGTAATTCAAGGTTTAGGAGAGTGCAATGTTGCATCCCAATTCATGACGAACAAAAGTGTGATCGCATACATTGTAAATAATCGATCCGATGCACGTATGGTGAGCATTAGAATAGATGAATTGTTAGGTGTCTAGGTTTTGACTTCTTCAGGGCTACTTCTGGAGTTATTTCATTGTACTGCAAACTACTTCTCCCCTGAACGCGTGTACTGTGTTATGTTATTGTGCACACGTGCAGAAATGATGCGCTAAGAATATCGCGGCCACATTAAAAGTACCACCCTCCCGAGGGCATGTGCTGCACAGTGTGCGTGGCATTAGCGATCTGACGTGACTTTCAAGACATTAAAGTGCTGTGCATTGCATTGTCAGAGACCTGACAAATAAATAACGGCGGGAAATATTTTAGGAAACAGTTACGTGATTAAGATGCAGCGCACACAAAAGAATCATTCACAAGCGTGGCGTCTGACCCGCTTAGAACAGGGCCTGCCATTGAGGCTCCACAACATCACAGCACGCCATTACTCTGGCTACGTCAAGCTGAAACATTTAACCCAGTGGGGTCCTTGAACATGGAAAATAGTGGCAGAAAGCATTCCCGGGGGCTTTAAATGCAGGCTTTGTTTAATACTGGCCCAATAGGAAACAAACAGTCCTCATCCAACGCCAAGTGCTGAACACAGGCTAACACGAGTGACGCAATTGTCACGTGCGTACAGCTACAAAACCTTCATTATTTTACACCAACAACATAACAAGTTACGTGCCCGAATCGGTAATGCCAAACACACGTGTGTACACAATGGAGGAAAAGAGGAAGGCCTTGAGTCTAGACTTGATTAGGGTGCAGGAAGTCGACAGCACGGACCTTGGGGCATGACAGTTCCAAAGTGTGGAGAAGAAGTGACCCTCCCACTCACCGAGTTCCCATGAGTTCAAGCAAAACCTAAACTTTACTGAAAGTTTCTGCAGGTCAGCTGTTAAATCACTGCCTTACGCTTTTAAAATTGGTGATTCAATTTAAAATGAAATTTGCGATAATAAAGGTGGTAAATGAAGAACAAAACCATAACTCTACATAAGAGAGGCATTGGATTTCAATGTTTTGCACAAATTACAGGTTTCCTGTAGGAGGCACGTGACTGGGAGGTTTTGAGTCGTGTCTTAAATCACAGGGGTTTGCTGATATTTTACTTCAAACAAGTGATATCTTTTTTTAGTTTATCATGAAGCATTTGTTAAAAATATATATATACCAATAATTTATTATTCATTTCCCAAGAAACAAATCAAGATGAGTTTCTAAGCGATAGTGATAATGCAGTGAGAAGGTTTGGCGTGGAATGCAGCAAAGCAGAATGAAGAGTTATGAGGCGGCCAAAAAATATCAAATTAATTTTACTATTCTTAAAAGCTAATTTCAGTTCCATTTTTGGAGATTAAGACAATTAAAAGCAAGGGCATGAGTGTGTAGCTGCAAGCGCGAGCTGTTCGTAGGCACACAAAAGCCGACGTTAATGCCAATAAGCACTACTTACAAAGTCGCGGTCCATTATTAAGTGGCTAAGAACAATACGCGCTTACCCCATTCTCTTGCCGCCGATCGTTTGCGACATTGCTCATGCCATTGCGCCTTCCCGTACCATTTTGAGATCGTGAGCCACCTGCAACACAACAAGGAATAAAAAAACATGCATGGATCCTGGAAAGCTTTCCAAAGCAGCCTTAAGAAAAACAATTTCTATGACAAAGCATCAACGCCTACTACCTGCTATGATATACGGATCAGAAACATGGACATTAACAAAGAAAATGGAACAAAAACTGAAGTTGTGCGAATAAGTAAGAAGAAATACGTGCTTGGAATTACACTACGACACGTTCAAGTAATGTGCACCTCACAACGCTCTAGAATTTGGAACAGCACAGTTTTTGTACGTAGGCACAGGAAACCGCAGACAAGCGAGAAAACAGCCGGAACGGCACTAACCATTTCCCGAGCTCTGTTGTCCTATAATGGGATGTTTGGCCAACTCCATGAATGAGCGTTTACACATGTGGGAAGAAAACCAGAGTAGGCGAAGAAAACCCATCGTGTCGCAGGATCGCGGGAGTTCGCGAGGGCTTGGGGGAGGCCTTCATCCAGCAGTGGACCGATCAAGGCCGATGACGACAATTCTACACCTGGCCGTGTGAGCACAGACCTGGGCCGGTGGTGGTGGTGTCGGTGTCGTTGGCGCGCTGCAGGAAGAAGCGGACCTCGTGCTGCTTGCTCCCCCAGCGCTGCAGCACCTCCAGCATGCGCTCGTTGTCTGGGACCACGCTCTCTGTGGCGCGCGGCGACAAAAGGCATCGACAAGCGGTCAGCGACACGGCGTTCCCTCGCTCTGCACGGTCGCAGGAGAGGCGTTACTAAGAAAAATGGGCCCACAAAGCGGAACCGCACGGGACCGCTGCCTGCCGAGTAGCGCGCACAGAACACACACACAATGTTGTGCCACGTCCCATCGCGGAGCCGCATATCAGTGAATTCTAAACCACACAGAGCGAATTTTGGGTACCGAAATAGGTGAGCAGCACATGCGCGGGATCTCACAAACCGAATCCTTCTTGCCGCAAGGCACGAGGCGTTACCCCTGCGCCGCCACCCTGCCACCCAAAAAATGTAAAAACATACATTTGGATGCAGGTATACCCACAAACACGAGCCCATGCATAGACACGAGAGTTTTATACTTACACCGGCACCAAACAGACAACGTACACACGCACGTTGACAGCATACAATACGGACGCACGTACAGGCACGCAGACACAGCACGCGGGAGTGTCGGCGAGTGTGACATGGCGAGAAGCGCACCGTGGCCGTGCCACGCTTCCACGAGATGGCACGCGGTGTCCCCCAGGGGACGGCACGCTTCCACCACGTCCTTGCAGGTCATGTCACCCGTGATGGGCACCTCGCTCGCCTGGTCACTTGCACTCAGGAACACGCTCACCATCGTCTGCCAACGGAAGACGACAAACACGGACAAGCGTCATTGAAGGAAGGTGCAACCCAAGCGGGCTGAATTTCACCCAGGTACGTCCAGGTACGTCCAGGTACGTCCAGGTATGGCTTGGCCACGTACCCTGCAATGCGCGACATGCGAATCATTAACGGGATGCGGGAACTTTTCTACGTGAAGTCGCGAGCTTCAAGCGGGTGGCTATCATCAGGCGAGGGATTTGTGAGGAGGCCACTGAGGAGTGAGTTGCGATAGAAGGTACAGCCCTCGTGAGACCGTGAGCCCCAGGAGACTGTCGGACGTGAGGTGCTCACATTAATTATTAACCCAATTACCACTCACATGGAAACGCTGGATTTGTGATTAGTGGCCAGTTTTGTTTTTTAAATGTTCGAAGGCAAACACAAAAACACGACAAAAATGGATACTTTGTAGACGAATTAGGTCCATTATTTTAATTGCTTCACAAGTCAGTGGGTGAATTAATTAAATTGGCACTTTACTAAGCCTCTTGCCAGCTGACGTTGTCACGTGCCTCCCCCCCTCCGCCGACCCCCCTCCCCCACAACCCGCGGGGATGGGCGTTGCTGTGGGTGTCGCCACGCATGGCCAACTCTCCACGGGGTGCGTCGCGCCTCTCGCTCTCAGCACTTTCCCGTGTATCCATTACCCATTGTGCGACTCTCCACATCCTCGTCTCAGTAACACTCACCCACTCATACACCTCGTGGCAAGCACATTCAGCGTCACCCCTATCTCCCCGCCGGTCGTAGATATTCTATCTCGCGTCGCGTGCATCGCTTCAGCTACCCCACCGTGCACCTCTTCACATCTCACTGCAGCTACGTCTCTCTCGTCTGCATTTCTCTCATCTCGCTGCGTTCATATTTCTCTTTGCAACTCTCCGACACCTCTCTCGCCTACATCTCCATTCTCTCATCTCAATGTAACGGTGTGACCCGCGCCCTCCTGGACATCTGTGAACAAAGAGTTTCTTAGCTCATCGGATTCCTCCTCCTGCTGCAGTCTAAATATCCACATCTCTAACCTACAGTGTCTAATCTACGCCGATGTCCCACCGTGGTCGGATTCTCTTCCCACATGTCAACAACTGCGACCTCTCGTAGGAAGACAAACGCATTAAAATTACTTCGGTCCAGACTCCTGCCAGAAACCGAACTCAGGTGTTTGGTCACATAGCAAAAGGCGCTGTTTGGTGCACCCATGTAATAATTGCCGTTGATAAATAATACAAGTTAATGTGGGGTGTCCATGAAGGTCGCATCTCCTATTAAATAATTATGGTTATAGAGCAGTTTGAATTTCACGGTTGAAATGTTGGCAACGTAATCAAGTTACACACAGTACGGGCACTCTGTACTTGCGTGTCTCTTTGCCGCTAGGTGTCAGACAAGTACCCGCCAGTAAAACGACGTCGCACTCGACATTAACACCGTGACCTTAAAAGGAGAAACATAGATAATAATAGGTGACATTTGGAGCAATGGTCCTCCTGCAAAGCACATGGATGGCATCTTTACGAGAGAAAGCACGAGTGATCATTTGCACGCGGAGTTTGAAAGTGTTATCTGTGTGGAACGAGTTTGGGGCCGTCCATAAATTACGTCACGCGATTTTGGCCGATTTTGGCCGATTTTGACCCCCCCTCCCCCCCTCGTCACACGGCGTCTCAAAAAGTCAGACCCCCCTCAAATATGACGTCACAAATCTCTGCCCCCCCCCCCAAACCATATTTCCATTTTGAAAATAAAACATGCTTCAAATCGCTTTAATTTATTGTCATTGTAGTGCGTATTTAATGTGGCCCTGCACTCTGATGTTGAAGGAGAAAACACGTATTATTGGAAAGCTGAAATTTAGCATAAAATTTACTTGAAAATATTCAACGTCTTACTAAAAATGCAGATGTTCAGAATATGATATTGAAATTATCTTATAATTATAAAATATTAAAAGTAATAACTATAAAAACAATACTTGAAACTTCGTAGTAGAAGGAAGCAAAATGGAGAGTACAATTATGACCATCACGTATTCATTTCACAGAATGAAAAGCCCTGGTAGAATCATTAGAATCGAAATGTTTAATAACAATCATTACACATTTTTACAAAATGTATGCTTCTCCATTCTCCCATGGAGAAGCAAAATGCTCCTTTATGGAATAAATAAAAGATGACCTTAGTACATTTAAATAATCAAATAGTTAATAATGAAAATTAATCAAAGTGTTGTTATAACAATTCTATTCAATTAATATTTATTTAAAGTTGCACATTTTGATGTGACGTCAAATTTCTGAACCCCCCCCTCCCCCCCATGTCACACATCGTCACAAATGTCTGACCCCCCTCCCCCCACTAGGTGCGTGACGTCATTTATGAACGGCGCCTTTCCCAAAATTACTGTTTGGCAAAACGCCACCAGGACTGCAAAGCTTTGTGCAGTGGTGCATTGTGGGATTTCCCACACCGTGACAATGCGCGTTGGGCGGCACAGAGCAAACCACCGAGCGGTGGGGCCCTGGAGGTTGAGAAATGTGGCCGGCGCTAGGGGGAAGGCTGCCATGGGCCCGGCACCACCTTTTGCCCACCCCTCCCCAATTCTCTCTCCTCTGTAGCCGTGAATCACTGCTACAGTGCCCCCCCCCCACACACAGCTCCACTGCCCCCCCCCATCCAAGAGGAACTGGAGCCGGCCCTAGCGGAAAGAATGATTGGTACAACAACCACACACGACAGCCACATGCTACTGCCACACACCAATTCACAGCTATCTTGATTCCCATTGTAGGGAATCAAGATAGTGTTGATAGGGCTGCACAACAGTTGAGATGCACCGTGGACACAGAGTGACCGTTACCGACGGACACTGGTAGAGCGCCACACTCCTGCAGGCTCTTACTTTATAAACGCCAGCCCATCAGTGAAATAGCACGACAGAAGGAGGATCTGAACACAGTTCTGATATAAGCAACACGTGCTTCCATTACATTGGTGGGGAGGGGGGGGAAGACAAGGGGCAACTACTGACACAATCCCCATTTGGATACAAGCACACATGGCTTTGCTTCCAAGAGGTGTGCTTATAACCAGGTTCTGGCCGCACGGCCAGATAACACTGGCTCAGGGATGTAAACAAGAGATGGGCACCACCTCAATGCTCATTTAAGCAGGAACTCACTTTGACTATCTTAGTGAGAGTGGACAAAGTGCACTTTAAATGTGCAGTAAGGAGGAGCACATACTGGAAAAATAATGGAATTTGTAGATGTTACACAAAACCCCAATGCCCTTGACAGCGGCATCGCCTCCCTCAAGAATAACTGACAAGAAGGGTGACTCCCACACGTCACAACCCAGCGCAATGTGCCCACACGCGCTCCGAGTTAGTAGTCGACATGAATCTCATTCAAGCACCAAATGGAATTTGTCAAACATTTCAAGGCAAGGCCGTCGTGAAAAATGTTCCCGAGACTCGGCGTGGCCCTTCTGGATGAGTAAAAGGCACGATAACAAAATGTATCCCAGTTGCTCCTCCACCAACAACAAGAAGCACATGCACACAAAACGAGTTCAAACCGCCAGGCAGCACTTGTTGTAGGATTCAAAGCTGTACACAGCAAACAACTAGTTGTTATTATTGTAGTTACTCCGCTTGCTTTTACCAGCAAAGTCTCACGGAGTCTTCAGACACAACTTTAGGAGTCCTGCCGAGATTTTTCAGTCAAGGTTAATGCTACTGCTTCTAGATTTGAAGCTTTCATGACCGCAAGGATTCATTCTCTTTGGTTTTTTTTTCGGTAAAGTCGCGTAGGTAAAAAAATAAATAACACACTTAAGCGGTTGTGCTTTCACTACGTTATCACCACCTGAAGAAGGACGCTTGTGTTGCGCCCGAAACGTCGTGATTTAATTTAGTTGTTTTCATTTATTTTATTTTTTACCTACGTGACTTTACCGAAAAAAAACAAAGAGAATGTTACTGCTGCTGTGTGTAATCCCAAACGTGTAATTTGCAGGTACATGTTCAGCATTGGGATGTTTGCCCAATGGCAGTTAAGTGAAGTCAGGGATTGTATTATTAGCTACGGGAAGAAACCAGAGAACCCGGAGGGAACCCATGCAGACACAGGGGGAGCGCGTTCAAACCCCACGCCGAAAGGTGGTGTCAGAGTCAGGGATCGAACTCGGGGGCCTTCTGCTGCTGTGAGGTGCGAGTGTTACCAATGCCGCACGTCCTTGCCGCCCAAATATAGCCAAATCCTACACACAATTCACTCGCCTGACCACAAACAATGCATACCATCCGGACAAGCCTGCCTTCAACTCAAACGCACTGCTACAATAACCTTGTTCTACAGTGCTTATTTTACTACACGTCCAAAATATTTTCTTCTTACTTTGTCAAATGTGAACTGTATAAATAAATAAATATCGGGATTGGCTCAGATGACCTGCACTTTGAAGCTATACTAGGTTGAGTGTAATGTCCCAGAATCAATGAAAGTAACATTATGCCAGTGTTAGCATGACCAAGGGCACGACTGCTCAAGGTCTATAGGGCTGTTTTAAGGGCTTCTGCTGATGCAGTTATTCCAAAATCCGTTTTGATGCTGCAGCAGCATGAACGGTCAGTGACTTTGACTTTACAGATTTTCTACAAATCTAATCAAGGAGGTGTATTTTATAAAAGCGGCGGAATGTTGCATCGATTCGTCAAGCAAAATACATCCCGAGGCTCTCTACAAGCCCATCAAATCACGCGTGTGACAGTCAATGTTTTCCCAGCCCTGCAGCCACTAGCGGCGCTACGATTCACTGTAAAACATTTATTGATTCTTGATTAGAATCGTTGCCCTCTGCCCTTGAGATATGTAATTTGGATTCCAATTTTGGCACGATGCAAGTTAAATATATTTCTAGGGGGTAAAATGCAACATTGCTTTGATGTTTAAGTGAGTTTGATAAATACTGTACAATCTTTGATGGTAACTTATGGCACGTGCAGCAATGTTACTTTGAACTACCGTACAAAACTTTAGAGTACAATACAATGTTGCATCGTTGGATATGTAAAAAGGTAGGATATGTGAACATCTATAATATAGTTACAATTACCCTCTACACAAACGCTGCACTTAAATGTGATGAAAAATGAATCTGGGCAGACCCGGGAAAGTTTCCCAACGACAACATTTCAAAATTGTGTAATCTTTCATAAACGCATAATTTTTTGTTATTCCAAAAGAAATCCAAACGCCACAGTGCAGTTTGGCGGCTACACGGCGCCCAACGCCCCCTCAACGACCCGAGGGTCACATAGCCACTCCTCCACTACGCAGAGCGCGTAGTCTGTCCTGTGAACTCGCACCGTACAGCTAAAGCCCTATGCATATTAGTGCGCATCGCATTTTAATATCATACATAATTCATATCTTTTGCACGTATAAAATGCCCACCACGCAGAGTACCTGGAGCCCTGGTCACCCTGAATCTTGACGATTCACCGAATTGCCGGGGTGGTCAGGGGGGGTGGAGTGTTCCACCACCGTCAAGAATGCACATCATCATCATCTAATGCCTGCAGAGGTCATGTGAACCAATCGCATACAATATATATTTTATTGACAATTATCAATTCCTACACATACCATTTCATGCATGTACTGTGACCACAGGAATCGATTGTAGTCGGCGAGTTGGCGGATAGCGCTTTACGTGCGCAGAAAGGACTCGCACGTGTCGGCGAGACAGTTTGAGAGTTAGTTCGACATCACAAAATAGCACGAAGACAGTCATTGCTCCATCACCTCCCCCTCTATCGCTCTATCAACCTCTATTACTGCCCACTGCCATAAACTAGAAGCTTTTCAACAAGAATATCCATTAAGCCGCTGAACAAAGTAAAACAGCAGCTGGACGGAGACAAGTGAAAAACACAGCCAAATAGGGATACTTAGGGAAAATCAATACAGATTATTGAATGTGGATCGGTACTTAAAAAAGTTGACATTTATGAAAAAAAAAGCAGGTTGAAAAGTTTTTGCGAAGTTAATTTCATAACGAAAGGCAACGGAGATCATTTTACTAAAGTAATCTGTTAACAACTGTTAAAAAACTAAATCCACAGCAGGACAATGAGGCCTGGCTGGGAGTGTGGGGGATGGAGTCTTGGGCGAAGAATTGCCTGAGTGATTTAGCAGATGTGAGACGGGTCGCGGGGAATAAGACGCTGAGTGAAGGACAACAGAGAGACAAAGACACACGGAAGCACACAAGTGGAACGACGAGAATGGAACGTGACAAGGAAATGCAGCGAAGTAGATACACAGTGACGGACAGAAATGCCTGCCTAGCTCTTGAGATTTTAACAATGATTGGGTGCATTCATTGTTATTTGATCGTAGGAAAAACTACAATCACTTTGGCCACCCTTTCTTATTATAACATCACATTCTCAAAAATCGAATGATAATGATTCGACCATCAAAACATACGACGCTTTTAAATTAACATTTTCAAACCAGGCTGACAGTGCAGGCATTGTGTTTGACTATGAGAGCTGTGAATATTACAATTGATGATTAACTCATGCAAATGTCGGGTAACTTCTCACTTAACGTGGCCATTCAGAAAGGATATTGAATATCTCCACGGCAATACCCGCAAAAAGTTTGACGAACAATGCGCCACGCTAACCACCCCCCGAGGAGACGAATAAAAACACGAAGCTGCTTTTGGATGGCAACAAAGAATGCCGCTCATCTTTCTGCAGACCCCTTTCAACCACCCATGGCTCCGAATCTCTCCCATGAGCACGCATGCATTTATCCCTTACAGCCAGCATGCCTGGCTTACATCAGCATAAACCACAGGACTCCGCCACACAGGATCAAGGATAAAAGGACTGCTGCTCTTTCAATATCGCGTGGTTAAGCATAAATTGTCATTAGGCAGCAAATCTAATCAGTCATGGAAAAAATACAACGTGGATTTGCAATCTGCTCGAAGCTACAGTTGTCGCTACACTATTACAGTTCTGCATTCAGGAAACAAGTTGGGTGTTCAAAACATCTGATGACTTCTGACCTTTCCCTCTTCCCCAGTGGGGCGACAATAGCCTCGTCACCTACAATATTCACACGACACAAAACCCTCGACATCTTCACTACGCCGCCACAAACAACATCCTCAGAGGCCTTCGTATTCCTCTCCCTATAGACCTTAACTGTATTATCATTGACACCTCATTCTCTGATAGAAACCTATCTAAATCCGTGTGTCTTAATGCAGAGTCTATCCTGGCTGTCTCTTATCTCATTAATTAGACCATCGCCTCCCTTTGCCTCTTCATCATCCGTTGTTTATGGGTGCCCACAATAAACTTTGGTGAGTTTTTCGCAAACTCTGTGTTCAGCGGCGGCATTTCACAACTTTGTCCAGATGACGAGTCCATTCAAGAACTTCTCCCATACATGAAGTGGTTTATCAAAGTCAACAAAAAACATTTCCTGATAGAATTAAATCAAAAGCCGTATTGATGAATCCACCCTGCCTATCTCTCATCCCCCATCATCACTCCACTGCCTCCCTCCTTTACCTCTGCCAGGTCTGTCACACTGCCACATTATTCCACCCGTTGATCCACTTGTGATACGCGCCTCTCCGTCTCGCACATCGGCAACGAAGTGCATGACTTCATCCCTCATGCTCCGAACCCGTAAACTCTGCAACTCATTTCCCCTTGCCGTCTGTCCGCCTGATGACAACGTGTGGGCGTTAAGGTCTCACGTCACCCCCCCCCCCCCGACACTCGACATCTGCGTTGCTCACAATGGTTATGGTTCATCGTAGGTCCAGTTGCTCTACTTACAGTGAACATTTTTTATATATATAATATAATGGCGTGCAAAATAATACAAGGAGGCATGGCATGGAACATTTCTCGTGCTGCTCTTGGCGTGTTTGAGAAGTTGCTTCAGTTTCATACTCTTAGGTTTTTTCGGTAAAGTCACGTAGGTAAAAAATTAATAAAAACGTGACTTTACCGAAAAAACCTAAGAGTATGAATCCTTGCAGTCACGAAAACTTCAAATCTAGAATTGCTTCAGTTTGTCTGTTGGAGCCTTTGGCATTTACACTGAACCTTAAGAACCCTAATTATGGTCTGGTGTGACTCGAGGAATCTGCAGCGGTCCTCAGTTCATCAACACACCGCCGACATCAGGACGAGCTTATATCAGGACGAGCGCAATGAAAACACACGAACACAATGCAGTCTACAAACGACCCAAAAAAAACTATTATAGACGCGATGTATAATGATCGTCTTCTGTGGCTTTAAAATAATTATGTTTTATAAAAAAAAGGTGATTTAAAGTTTCACGTTGTGGTTTTAAATAAAACTCCTGGGTCACTTGGTAGCTTGGCTGATGCATACCGCGATGACACCCGCAAGAAAGAGCGTGGTGGCACTCATCATCCCTCAGCCAGTGCTGGAAACTCCACATTCAAATGGCAGGGGCGAGTCTTATCATGGGATGCCTGTTGACAGAGATTTCCACTCAAAACCTATGCCATTCCTATACTGTAGTGGGTAAGCTACGAGCAAAAATGGTACGGCAACATTACTCAGAGTTCGTGACTTGCCAAACGTTTGGGTCTCAGCCCCAAAGCAAGGGCAGGAGGTGAAGCAGAGTGGACGGGACAGGGTCTCAAACCATCACCGCCGGGACACAGTGGCGCAAGCAATGCAGTGTGACGCACCCCCCACACAGCAAGGGCTCAGGGCACGCGATGGCGTGACCCAAATCCGTGAACGCCACGACAATCACCACCATCACCACCCACGGCACATCACCAACGCGCTTTCTCCTCCCAGCCGTAGCCGGCAGTAGTAGATCACACAGCAGCAGCGTCCAAGACGTGCCCTGACCGTCTCCCACCGACGGCTCTGTTAGCCCTTCCCACCCCAGCTGCCTCAGTGACCCGGCTCTCTCCATTCCACTGCACAGACACACACACACACAGACACACACACAGACAAACACAGACAGACACACACACACAGACAGACACACACAGACAGACACACACACACACACACAGACACACACACAGCCCTCACCTACACTCCCCTCACCTACACTCCCCTCACCTACACTCCCCTCACCTACACTCACCACTGACCTACACTCACCACTCACCTACACTCACCACTCACCTACACTCACCTACACTCAGGTCGCCTGCTACCCTCCCAGCCTGCTCGGGTTGTAGGGGTCCAGGAACACGCGACGGCGGCGGTGGCTGTGGTGGTGGTGGTAGTGGTGGTGGTAGTGGTGGTGGTAGTGGTGGTGGGGGTGGTTGGCCTCTCTGCACCGCTCACCGGCATCATGGTCGCCTCGGCCGATGGGTTTCCAAGCTCGCTCGCTCCCTCCTCCTGCTGCTGCTGCTGCTCCTCGCTCCTCGCACTTTCTCCTGGCCACGCAACACGGCGAACGGTAACAACATGAACACCACACACACACCGCGACACACACACACAGACACACACACACATACACACACACAGACACACACGCCGCGACACACACACAGACAGACACACACACCGCGACACACTCGTAGTCGTCACCGCACACACGGAGGGTGACCACGGCGCTGGTCGCCGTTGACCTCTCGCGGCGCGGGAACCGCTCTCGCCATCAGAAGCAGCAACCACCACCACCACAACCACCACCACCACGACCACCACCACAACCACCACGACCACCACCACCATCATCATGGTCACGAGCAGCAGCTCCCACGCGTGCTGCGAACAAAGCGCGGCGTGCGTGCGGGCTACCCACGGACCCCTCGTGTTGTTGCCATCTTTGTTGCTGCTACTACTAGAGCCCAGGCGCTGCGTCGCACTTCGTGTCCCCCTCCTCCTCCTCGTCCTGTGCCCAAGTCTCCCGCCGAGGGGACGGGGAGCGCGGGCTACGGGTGGCGTCGAGGGCGCCCGGGCCCGGAGTGCAGGGAGCTCACCTGGCACCGCCGCGTTCCCGCTGCTGCTGCTGCCACGGGGGTCGCCCCGGGGTCTGTCGCGACCGCCGCTGCCGCTGGAGGCTCGGCCTGGGGGGAGGGGTGGGGGGTGGGGGGAGGGGGAGGGGGGAGGGGGCGTTGGTGGGCGGGGCTTTGTGCGAAGAGTGGGCGGGGTCTGTATGTGTAGGGGGCGGGGCCTGTATGTGTAGGGGGCGGGGCCTGTATGTGTAGGGGGCGGGGCCTGTATGTGTAGGGGGCGGGGTCCGCGTGAGCAGGGGGGGGGCTTGTGGGAGATAAGGGGTGGGGGCTGTGTGAGTGCGGGGGGGAGGGTTGTGTGAGAGGGGGGGGGCTGTGTGAGAGGGGGGGGGCTGTATGAGAGGGGGGGGGGCTGTGTGAGAGGGGGGGAGCTCTGTGAGAGGGGGGGGGCTGTGTGAGAGGGGAGGGGGGCTGTGTGAGAGGGGGGGGGGCTGTGTGAGAGGGGGGGGGGCTGTGTGAGAGGGGGGGGGCTCTGTGAGAGGGGGGGGCTGTGTGAGAGGGGGGGGGCTGTGTGAGAGGGGGGGGGCTGTGTGAGAGGGGGGGGCGCTGTGAGAGGGGGGGGCGCTGTGAGAGGGGGGGGGCTCTGTGAGAGGGGGGGGCTGTGTGAGAGGGGGGGGGGCTGTGTGAGAGGGGGGGGGGCTGTGTGAGAGGGGGGGGCGCTGTGAGAGGGGGGGGGCTGTGTGAGAGGGGGCTGTGTGAGAGGGGGGGGCTGTGTGAGAGGGGGGGGCTGTGTGACAGGGGGCTGTGTGAGAGGGGGGGCTGTGTGAGAGGGGGGGGGCTGTGTGAGAGGGGGGGGGCTGTGTGAGAGGGGGGGGGCTGTGTGAGGGGGGGGGGCTGTGTGAGGGGGGGGGGCTGTGTGAGAGGGGGGGGCTGTGTGAGAGGGGGGGGGCTGTGTGAGGGGGGGGGGCTGTGTGGGCTGGGCGAGTCCTGCCCCGCGAGCTGCGTGGAGTAGGAGGAGTCTGCCGCAAGAGAAGGCGGAGTCAGTGCGAGGGGGGTGGGGCCTGTGCGGCGAGGGGGCGGGGCTGCGTGACGTAGCTGCCCGTGTGGGTGAGCTGGAGGAGGGGGGAATCGAGAGGAGGAATCGACGGCTCGGATCGAGTCCCCGGATCGCGAGCCCCACGTGAACCTCGCCTGTGACTTGAGGCTTCCTCCTCTATGTTGAACTTCTTTCGCACCCTACATAATCAACCGTGCTAATCGGAAGGAGACTTTAGGCTATAATACTAATTTACTTACTTATCCAGGAGAGCCCACACTGAGTCGTAAGAGTCTTTACAGGAGGGTCCTGCTACATTGGGTGTTGACTTGAATGGCTTTACGAGTGCGAGAAAACCCAGAGCCCCCGGAGAAAAGCACACGCGGAAGGTGGCAACAACAACAACAATTCCATCCCCGTACAGATGGACACAGATGGCGCATCGTCCACTTGCTGTACTGCCATCTCCTGGCGCGAGCCATCTGGACGCTCACGGTGCTGGATTAGAGGCCACATTCCAGCCGTGGAGGAGTGGGAACCAGCGAGACACGCGTTAGACGAGACGGCGCAGAGGGCAGGCAGCTCGGGCACGCAAAGCAGCAGAGACAGGACAGAGATACGGCACATGCCAGTACAGACGAGGTTACACGTTAGATGTGGTGTACAACACAGGCAGAGTACAGACAGTGCGCACGAGACGAGAGAGACGGAGAGACGAGCGAGACAAACACCGCAGAGCAGACAGACGCCGACACGCACGACACAGTCGACTTCTGAATAGAGAGGCGACCCCTCCCCGTGTCGCTGGGGGGTTAATCGCTACCCCCTAAGCCGAGGAGGGGATCAGACTGCGAGAGAGGGAGGGTGGGATAGGGGTGTAGGAGAGAGTCTCGTGGGGATGGGAGGAGGCGGTGACGGATGAGGATGAATGCAAGGGGAGGAGACGGGATGGTGAGTCGAGTGGGTGTCAGGCAGACTTGTTTATCGGGAGATGTGACCAGGCTTGCCATCTATCTACTGCTGGATGAGTGCAGATGCAGATTTAACAACAACAAAAAACAGAGCGCTCAACTGCCTCAAAAGCAGATGAACATGATTGTTCAACATGATTGAACATGATGGTTCGCCTGCTCAGTCTTTCCCATGAGCATGGACTGGGATGCCCTCTCTTCCACCATCGCCACGTCACGAGCTGCAGGCACCGCAGAGGGCCTGGGTTCAAATCCGGGCAGCAGCTGCCAATGCTTAAACCAGACAGTGATCAATGACTGGACAAAATCACGTTGTGGGGTTGTACTTACTTTATTTGGCTCAATTCCAGCTCTAAGAAAAAAATATAAACTTCCAGTTCTGAGAATAAAAAATATATAAAGTATATGAATTATATATTGGGTTGACTGTCATGGGACAAACAATCTGATAGCAAGGCGCTGTGGTAAAGTGCTCCCCACTGTGTAAAGGGTTAAAAGGACACTTGTGGATTTTCGGAAACCCTTTGAAAAATCCCTTGTCCGACACGTTCCATAATCCGCGGGGTGCGGTGCTCTGAGCTCTCCGGATGGAATATGCACCGCATTACGTGACGCCAACGGCAAAAATGAAATGAATTTGGAAGAAAGACCAACACAAATGATGTGCCACACTGGCAGCACCCCCTCGTATCCAGAGTGAAACCAAAAGCGGAGGGCACTGCCCCAGCAGCAGAGTAAATGTCCCAGCAGCGGCAATTCAAGGGGTGCTCTGATTAATTCGAGGGGCACCAATATTCACATTCTCAAAGGAGATTCCATTTAAGAACACACCTTGGAGGTCCCGTGTACACTGTACATCTGTTGTGTGATCTGCCCAAGGGAAGGTGGTAGTAATGATTGGTGGCATTAATGGCATTACCGATCATTTACATTTTAAACTTGAACCTCTCCTACCATCCGGGGGTGGGGGGCTCTGAATTGAGATGTGGGGCGGCACTGCACTTGATTAGTAGGGGGTGGGACTCTTCCACAGATGCCTCCTCTTACAATCACTACCACAACTCCCCGTACGATGTACACCAGTTGACATTTGCAGATAATGACGCAGTGCTCCATTTATGCATCTCCGTACATTTGTATGGGCCTGGTAATGTCACATTGACCAATAGAAGTTGTTCCCCCCGGTAACGCAATCATTGTAATTCAGCAGATGGTTTTATACGAGCTGGACTGAGGGCAATGGCCAAGACGGCCGGCGTGCGAAACCCAATCTCACTCGACGGGAAGCAATCCCAACCACGCACTCCCCGCTGTCTACGCCACTCCGTCGTGCACCGGCCGTGAAATGTTATTGCTCCGCTTGGGAGAGGGAGAGTCTCCGTTGCACATTGCAGGGAGGCAGCAACACGATAGCCGACCCCGAGTCGCCGCGCACACAGACGGAACAGCTGAACCTCAGAGCGCGAGCGGGGAGATGGTGACTGGTGAGTCGGGCAGGGATTCTTTTATCGCTTGTGGGGGAAAGGTCGCCGAAGATGGGGTAGGAAGAGAGCGCAACTGCATTGAAGTATGAAGAAGGACCATTGCCCGATGGACGTGTTGAGTGTTTGTGTTAATTGTGCTTTGTGCACCACTGCCTTTGCAACAGCATCACCAAATAGTTTGCTATAGATCGCAATGGGACTCGGGATGGGGAACAATTTGTTTGAAGCATCCTTTCATTTAGAAAAAGATGAAGGTGCAGCCCTGCAGTTGTTTGCGAATGCCACTGCTGGCAAAGTACCTCCACTCGAGGGAGTTCTAGAGATCTCCTCTACAGGGTATGTGGCCTATTTAATGTCGGTCAGATGTCTTGTAAGAGATGGGAGGGGAGTAACCGCCGGAGATGATTTAGCAGTGAGAGGAGTATTAGAGAAGAGAGATGGAGAAGAGAGCTGAGGACGGAGCCGTGGGGAGCACCGGAGCTAAAACAGATCGATAAATATTGTAAGAAGTCATAGGAGCAGAACTGGGTATTCATTCATTTAAATATTTTAACCCGAAACGAGATACAGTGCATATCTCTAACGTTTAACATACAACAACATTGATGAGCAATGAAAGATTAATAAACAAATAAGCACAAACAAATAAAATGTGAACACTATGCCTGCAGTTTAATCACGGACGTTCAAAGTGCAGGATGTTGTATGTTTCGTGCAGGGTCACCTCTCATCTGTAATCGTCATCGGTCTGACATTACGGTCACACGGTGTTGTGGCAGAGGGCTCAGAGGTTGCCAAAGTTAACATCCCAGATGGGAGTGTGACGGCCCATCTGCCCTCTGAGGTCAGATGTCAACAACGGTTACTCGATGGAGAGACCAGAGGAATGTGTAATGTCCACCATTGGCTCTGGGCTGAGAATCAAGGCCAGCACGGCCTAATCCTTGGTTGAGCCTGGGATACTGAGACTAATGTTGACTCGTTTTCACGAGCGTTCCACATCTTCAAAGTTAAACAACACCACGCACACCCACACACATGCGTTTAAGTGCATTAGCTGTGGAGATGCAAGTCCACTAAAGTAGTGCGCATGTATCGTCACGTGTGTTGTCACGTGTGTGCACACGTTGCAGGTGTGACTCACGTTATGGCTGTTTTCATGCTACAAACACGAGGTTGTGTTCTGTCACCAACATTTAAGTCCATCGACCGTGAGGCCTTCTCAACAAAAGTTTTCCCATCAGCCATTGCCCCCCACCCCCATCCTGCCTTCACCAACGCCCAAGCATGATCGAGCAACCCGCAAGACCAACCCGGCGTGAGGAGGCCTTCATCCAGCAGTGGATTGATTAGAGGGTTGTAAACTTGTCAATACTGTAGCTCCATCCATCGGTCAAACTCCCTTTCCCCCGTCTTCCATGTTGCTCGGTATGCGTGTATCATCTGAGCAGCAGGGCCGACCCTTGACCTTGCCTCGTTATCAATCAGCCTTCCATAACGTTATCTGAACCACATGGGAATCCCACGTGTGCGGCCTTGGAAAGCCGCACAACTCAAGTGATAAACAAACCGACAGACGGCACCGCATCGTAGCAGAGACGCTATCGAGTCGGTTCGCATCAAAACCGATTATTATATTATCTATTATCGTTCACGGTATTGACTACTTAAACACCGTAATCGGAGAGCCTAGGATTCATGGGTCCAAAGGCCCTAAATATCAAGTGGCCAGCAACAAAGAGTACTCGACATTGTAACAGATCCACGTGAACACGTTTCTTGACTTGAGCAAGGCAAGTGACACTGCACCACGTACCCCCCTGCTCATCCCTCCTCTTCCACGCTGCTCTAACGATCTCCAACTCACGGCTGCATCGCCTTACTTTGCAGTCATACAATGCTGGCTCTGTAATCTTACTGGGCTAAGATATTTCTTCCACGGCTGCCAACCTTAAATACACGTTGTATGATTATGATTTAAGGTTGGAAGCCACGGTAGAAACAACGTTGGCCACTGTATTCATTACAAAGCCACCATTGTACGATGGGACACAAATGCAACCTCACGTGCTTTGTGACGTCAAAGGCAACGACGTTGAGCGATTCCACGAGACGGCTGTCCGACCAGGTGTGTGTCACGTGACCGCAGTGACTCGACGGGTGTTGCATGTTGGGCTCGCGCAGGACCCGTCGCGAGAAGGAGCGGAGTGGCAGTCTGAGGAGGAATCGTGCCCGAGAAGATATCAGGGCACCACCTGTTAATTGGATTGTGGATTTAAAAAATCAATTAATGTTAATGACCTCTGGGCCTGGCCTTTGTGGACTATGAAAACGCATTTTAACTCGGTGAAAATTGGTGTAGCCTTCCAAGCTCTCACAAGTCAAGGTCAAATATATATTTAAATATAATACCATTTACAAAAACGGAACGGGCAAGTTTAGATTGGATGTAGAAAGTATATGTACTAAGATATGTATTAAAACAGGAGTGGAGCATGGTGGTATGTTCCCACCAAGGTTATTCACAGCAAAATAAAGAGAATGTTTGCTGATAAATGGAGAAACAAAGGCATAAACATAAATGTAGAAAATAATAACCATCTCAGATTTGGTAGGGGCATAGTCATTATAGCAACCAATCAAAAACTATTGCAGGAAATTATTGCAGGTTATTTTAAAAGCAGATACCAGTAAATTGGAAAGGCATTCAAGAAAGTATGACAATTACTCGTATGACTGAAAAATATGTCCGCACTTTAATACATGGAATGGTGTGTGTAAATATATCACAGAGGTCAATGGCAGATCTGTATATAACCAAACATTTTATTTAGCTCAACAGAACCGCTTAATCTATGCAAGTATAATACAGGTAACAGGCGATGACAATGGAGAGTCTGTACCGTGGAGAATACCAAGCCACACAGCTATGTTCCACAATGTCCGTCTGGGGTATCAATAATGCACGCCTTCCTATATATGGAAACACTTGTAGCCCATACATGAATCAGTCTTAACTTAATTGAATGAAATGTCATGGTCACGTGAAGACAAATGCACTGATGCGCATGAGACTAGCGTGATAAAGGCTACAAATTGGAGTGTTAGAAGAAAACACGTTGGAATAAATCTCGGAATTTTTAATGCAACATTTTTTAAGTGTTAAATCTTAATGAATCACAAATGGACGGCAGTGAACGTACCGTTACGCACAAGTGGTCATACATTAGATTTCTACTTTCATTTCATTTTATCAAAACATAAAACATGTCCTCGATAAGCCAAGAGGGATCCACACCAGTTGCAGATTGTTTCAGAGCGAGCACCGTAATTCATCTGGAACAAAACCCTGAACTCGGAGTGCGTGACCACCGGCCCTCTGCGAGGTCCCCCCGTGGGACTCATCTGGCCCGTGACTACAACTGCCACGGCCCGTGGGCCACACGAGGCCTACGACTTTGACGTGTCACACAAATGATATCCATCCGTCACCGCAAACATCTCAGCCACACTAATCGGGTACTAGAGGGGACGAATTATGACCCGGCAACATCGCGTTTCTTAATGCATCACCCTCAGTAACTTGTGTCACTGGCGTAACGTTACTTCTTTTCGTTCTCATTGGATAACGACGCGAGGGTTTATGTTCATGTGTGGTTGCCCACCAAAGATATGAACGTTATATTTGGCCCTCAGTGAGGAGAATCTGCATCAGCCGGTACCGAAAACTTCAAAAGGACTCGGACACTGTTCCCATGAGCAGCCATTTGGTTCAGAAAGGTACGTACTGATACTGCATCGTTGTTCAAAAGTATTTGGTTTATGCATACAGTTGTACACTAAACCGTGAACAGGAATCCTGCGAGTGCTCGTGCAGTCAGAACCATGGCTCTAGTCTGGTAGACATCAATCGGCCAGCTCAATAACACGAAGGCAGATGTCGTCTGAAACACATTTCAGGAAAGAGTAAATAAAATACAAATACTTTTTCTTCGTAACATTTGAAAAACACGTTAAACCGCCCCAAAAATGCTCATGCTTTCTAAGAAATTAGCAATAATGGATACAATAATAAACCATTGCATTTTAAGATGATGCATACATCTGGTTGCATGTGTAAGAATCGATGTACTTCGATGAACACGTGCTGTTGTCGGGGTGGAACAGTGGTGCAGCGGTTAGTTCGATTTCCGGCCACGGCGATGACGAGTGGCGAGTGAGATCTGAACCAGTCCTGCCCCCCCCCCCCCCTTTCACCAACTCACTCACCGGTGTGCTGATGGTCAAAACAACCACAATAAGTGATATGGCACGGAGAAGCGTTTATCCAGTAGATTGACGAAGGGCTGTAAAGGATAATTATGAACGGTATTGCTGCTCTATGTAATCGGTTCACATGACGCCTGCGGCCCCGGGGACCGATTCTTTAAAAAAAATTGCAACATTTCATCGAATCCACTGCAGGGTGAATCGTTACAATCCTCATTTCTCAACAGATGAACCGAATTAATGTAATATATATTGTTCATGCTTGGAGAATATGTTCATGATAAACATACATCCCACCATTCTTTTGTATCATCATAATTAGCCATGGTCAAGCCACTGTTGGATAAAGGCCTCCCAAGCTGCCGGCACCTGTCAAGATCCTGCGGTATTACAATCTACCCAGCACCGGCGCACGAACTCATTTCATTACTCCATCTCTGCAATGGATGGACGTCTTATCTGATCATTTGTATCACATCCGGAAATTAAGTCCAAAGGTTACTTTATTAATCTTGCACGTATGAGTTAACTGCAACACAATGTGTGCACTGCTAATACAGTAATTACTCTCTAGACAGATTAAAAAGAACTCTGATGAGATTCATTTTCAGTTTTCTACGTGTCGACACTTTAGCCATTCCACTGTTGTGTCACGGTTTATGAGATTTGCATTCCTTATAAAAAAATCCAGCGATCTCTGAAATATCAATCTGACAAACCGCCAGTGAAAGTGGTTCCCGGCCACATTTCTGAAACAAAACCACTTCCCACCAATAAGTAACGTTTGCCACATGTACCATGGGAAGCGTATAACGACAAAAAAAGATGTAAACACAGAGGGTCTAATCTTCCCATCAGTGCCACTACACAGGATTGTCACGAACCTCGCTGTGTGCCAGATGCAATTTAAGGATGGATGCTTTTATCCTGCGTGTTTAAACTGCATTCTGGGTTATTTTGCAACACAATGTGTGGGGGTGCACACGCTCACAGAAATGCATCTATGCACTCTCATGGCATTGTCTCAGTGTTTCACGGAAATAATTTGGATTGTGTGCATTGGTGCGAGCGTCCTGTACATTCCACGCACAAATGTACGTACACCAGGGATGTGCTCTCAATGAATAAAAAAAAACTAGAAAATCAGGCCTAAATGTATATTTTTTTGCAATTTTGAATCAATCTAAAAACCGAAAATTACATCGCTGGTATGGTATCTTTCGCACGATTTTTCCGGCATAAGAGGTGTCGCACGGTATTGAGTGATATCACCATTGTAGTGCAAATACATTTCACGTTACACTACAGAGTGCAAATGATCCGAAAGTCCCAAAAAAAATCTCATTGTATTTAAATATCCCAACAAAAATTATCTGAAACTCATCCCTAATGTATACACTTGTGTTTGGATCAAAAATTTATGTTGGAAGCACCCTAAAATTGTATCTCATCACCCAGAAACACAAATCCTGCACTGTGCATTGCGCACTATGATGGAAAGTTCAAACACTCTACGTTTGTTTAAACATCAGTCACGCGACAAAACTTACCGCGTTAAAACGTGGGATTACACAATACTCTAATGAGAAAAGAAATGTAATTTTTGTTTCACTCACACATGCGCACGCAAGCACGTTAACAACGGAACGTTCGCGCGAAGAAGAGCTGTTTACCAACTTAACGTCACGAAACAAAATTGACGATTGCTTAGCAAGGTGACCGTTTTTCCGCGCGTAGAGGCCCCGACAGGGTGGGGAGAAGCGACGACGCAGTCCACTCGAGCCACACGGCGCACCTCCGATTAGCACGGGTGGCTACGTACGGTGCGAAGGAAGTTCAACATGCGTACATACGGTGCACTCCATGATCACTAGCGGAGCCGCACTCATTGCCCATTTTCCGTTTTCTCACACACGAGCAAATAACACGCACGCACGCACTGCTGGTGACGTAGAAAACTCAAACGTTGCGCAAACCCGCTTTACATTTCCCAAGTCCAGTGTCCCCCAAGGTCACGCCTCTTGTCTGACCCTTGTGGGCGATGGAACAGCGCACCGGTGGCAAAGTGGGTTTGTGCGATTAAGTTACACGAAGCTCTTGCGAATGCATCGCTGAAATTCCACAAACTATCTCATCGGGATTATTATTCATTTTGAATTTCATAACGTAAAAAAAAGTTCGTAGCACCTGTGTAAGGCTTAACTGTTCAATGAAATCCGCGTGAACTACAACCTGTGCGTGGATATGGCAAACATGAAGTGCATAATCCTTGGTATAATGGGGAGGGCACACCACGAGTCAGTAAGGGGCTGTTGTCTTTCGCTGCTTCAGTTTAAGGTGTCACAGTCATGTAAACTGACTTGAATAAATGCACTCTCACGTTAAACGAGGGTTGATATTTCGTAAGAGTAAGGAACTTTTTTAAAATTCACAACACGACGACGAGCCGGCGCGGATCTGACGGCAAAGCTTTGCCGCAGTATTGCCGATTCCCCAACTATAACCACCAGTACGACCGATGCACGTCTGTCACCGTGACGCCGACATGAAGGCTCCGTCACGGAGGAGCGCCGGTTGGGCACGCAGCAATACGTAGTCGTGCCCCAAGCCGGACCTCGCCGTCGTCCGAGCCACGTGCACCTTCCGTGGCACGCTCTGGTGACGTTCCGCCGGGGCCAACACTGCGGCCAGCACGGAGGTCAATGTGCAAAACGCCCGTGACATCCCGAACTCCAACTCGCCGTCGCTCAGCCTGGGTCAATTCCTCCAATGTCTGTGCCTTAAGCTGGGATTGCTGTTGTTGGGATTGCTGTTGTCGGGGTTGCTGCCGTTCCAATATCCGTTCCTTCATGCTCGATTCGTTTGACCCATGTTCACTCCCGTTCCCCCCCTCCCCCATAACGCGGTGGGCAAGCCGCCTAAAATCTCAGCGGCCTATGTCTTCTTTCCCTTCGATCGCGATCCTGGCTTCATGCTCAAATGAACAGGTTCGCTTCGGCCACCCTAGGGACGACTGCTGCGGCACCTGGGCAGCTGTGTGACACTTTGCGGGGTTTCTGCGCCACAACCGATTGAGTGATGTGCTGCAGACAAGCGGCGCAGCTCCGAGCACATGTTCATCGGTACCAGGGAGTCTGATCAACGCCTTTAGTGAGCACCCTGTGTAGACCACTTTTATATTATACCGACAGACAGCGGTGGATTGCTCTATCGATTCATCGATGAATATCATATCGATTTTGAATTAAGGGGATCACATCGCCCCTGCAGCCACTAGAGGCGCTACCACTCACCGTAATGTGAAAAAATATCGATTGCAAATCAACAATTCCTTGAATCGCCATGGCAGGGGATGGGGTAGGGGGAGATCATTTTGCCAGGGTTTTGTTTACACAGAAAAAAATATATTTCATGCTGCCAAGGCCTATTATTTTACATTGACAGCCAGTAAGGGTCTGTAAAGTGCACGCAGTTTGCTAAGCATACACTCCTGCAGCAATATAACCAGCACATGGCACAAACATCCTGTTCTTGTTGTTGCCGTCGTCAGCCTGGAACTTCCCAGCTGGGGCAAGGCCCTCGCCCACAGACACCTTGCAAACAACCTCCCCCCCCCCACGCGGGAGACCGATTTCACGAGAAACGAACCGGATCTGCTGAATCACCGATTTTCTCCCTAACTGCACCGACCGCATTTGTCCCGCTCCGCGAACGCGCGTTGGGATGGCGTGCCCACCCCCGCGAGGCGCTGCGCTACGGCTGGCAGCTGGTGGCGGCGACCTCCTGGTAAAAGCGCGCCACGAAGCCGGCGTCGGCCTGCTCCAGGCGGTTGAGGAAGCCGTTGCGCTCGTCCTCGCTCCAGCTCTCGAACCACTGCGTCCACAGGCGCAGCTGGCACTCGAAGATGCTGGGCGCGCGGTCCGACACGCCGAGCGCCTGCAGCCCGTCGAGCAGCGCGCACAGCTTCCCCGGCGTCGCCTTGAGCACGAGGTCGCGCAGGAAGCGCTCGCGCTGCGGGCCGCTCCAGCTCTCGTACCAGTGCAGCACGCACTTCACCTCCTGCGCCGTGATGTACGATGTGATGGCCGCGGCCTCGTCCTCCTCCGACATGGCCACCGGCACCTGGGAACGCGTGCGAACGAACGCAATCAAACATCACAACGACAACGATAACAATAACACGAGATGACCGTTAACGTCCTTGCGCAGAATATAAGCCAACAACGTCAATAAACAGACAAATCGCCACCTTCACGGATCTGTTCCTCCATGAAAAAAAATATTTTAAGTATTTTTTTGAACACCCTATCAGCCACATGGCCTTCTGAGAGTTGTTTTTTTTCAGCAGCATCAGCTCAACACAAGTAAACTGTGAACCGGTTCCAACATTCAGCGTCTCATCAGCAGTGAGGCTCGTTTGAACCAATGCTGGTGAACTGCCAGATGTTTAGGCAAAGGCCCTCTCTGTTACATATGGGTCCTCAAAACAATACTTACGTTTTTTTTACACGGAGGGACAGAAGTGGGAAGGAGGCGAATAGTCAGCTTATTTATTTTGTAACTTATATTCCCCATAGTTGCGCTCATGATTAACTGCGTTACAAATACAGTAGTTGAGTCACAATTGCGTGCATACATTTTTATATGGTTGCTTTCAGCCCAACGGTATATGCTCTAAACAACTCGATTGAAACGCAGTCTTCAAGACGCACCCGCCGAGTGAATAACGGAGAAGAGGGCGCATCTTACAATCCGGAGAAGACCGAGTCTGTGCCCCGTCACGGCTGATGGGCCGCACCTCACAAGTCTGATTGTCCGAATGCCTGTCAAACCCACGCAAGCAGCACCAACTGCTCCGTGAACAGGCAATATAAATGAAATTACAGGTTGATTAAAATAACAGCAGCTTTTTCTTACAGTCACCGAGAGAGCTTGCCATTGCGCATGACTGGTGTTAGTCATTTACAGAGAGAGTTGAATAGTTTTGGTTGGGGAGGGTTGGTGGTCAAATGATGGATTTTGACAAGCTGCTATTCGTCATCTGCATTTGGATTTATTTTAAGGCATACCAAGAGTCTCAACATTGTTTATTAAATTGTTAAAATAAATGTGTTGAGATGCCAGCCGTATACGACATCAACAGGGTTATACACAGGGCTTTAATTCTCACCGCATATTTCCTGGGTTGCTGGTAGACTGGAGATGGCTCATGACTTAGAGCCACAGCGAGAAGAATGGCGGATGCAGTGTGCCAGGTATAATAGTAGTAATATTACTATTATAAGAATGCCGTTCAAGGGACACATTCTGGTAAAATGCTACTAGGGACTCGAGATTTTAAAAACGTCAAGAGGTCATCATGGCCAACGCCACCAAAGCCACCAGGGCCACCGTACCTCATCACCACTCTCATCTGGCAGAGCCTATGACAGAGTTAACACCCAACCCCATAAGTCTGCTCTTACCACACCCCACCATCTGGCTTTAGGTCCACCCTTTGGGTTTTCCCTCACTGCGTTGCCGGTCTCGGTAGCCTTCCATTTCCCTTCCTGCACATTTTTCCCTATCGGCAGCGATCTCCTCTTCCGCATTACGTTCACAATTTTTCTCTATCGTATTCTAGTTTTTACTTTCAAGTAGCTTAACCCGTTCTCCCAGGAATTTCATAGCATTCTCGGCATGAACCTAAGTTCAAAGGGCCAAAGCTGCTTTTATAGGCGTTTTAGGGAAGGGCAATCTCTCTGGCCTGTGGAGCCGGTGGATACAGAGCGGAACGTAAACAGACATTTAAAGACAAGAGTGCCTCGAACGTTTATGAGTAATTAAGGCACCAGGCCCCGTCACACCACACTCCCCCAATGGCCCCTCTTCCTGTATTGCTGTAGCTGGCTTCCCCAGTGCTCCATCTCGAGTCGGGGTGTCAAACACACGGCCCGCAGGCCGCACCCAGCTCACCAAGAGCCTTCCTCTGGCCTGCCACGTGTTTTAATAAATAAAAAATTTCAAACTTTCTACTCAAATACAACCTGAACTTAAACCGGCCATTGAAACGGGGGATTTGGCGTGCCCTGTCGCAAAATAAAAAAGTTATTTTCCCACGCTTTCGGGTTTTGAATCGGAAAATGAATACCATATTATTTTGCTTTTCATTTTCATCGGCCAAACTGTGTGACCCACAGGAGGTGCATTTGAATCCAAACTGGCCTGCTATCCAATGAAATCATCGCTGCCACGCAGGGACATACATACAACAATGTGAAGGGTCAGTCTGAAATATGAACCTTACACGAGGAGGCTGGGTGACTCAGAGGTCAGGGCGCTGAGCTGGCAACCACAGATACCCAGAGTTAGAATCCAGGCAGCTGCCTGTCATTAAATTAGGTTCGCATGTCTAGAGTTGATTGTCTCAGCCTGGCCACCAATGACTGCACACAAAAAGCCAACACAGTAAACTTGGTTCTGCGCTTAATTTGGCTGAATTCCAGCTCTAAGAATAGAAAATAACGGTTTGAATGTAATTTGTTAAACGTGTTTGTGTGAGTAAGAAAGTGCTGCCTCCTACTGCGTTCATCATAAGTCATTTGCAGCGATCTCAGTGGCTCTGTCATATCCACTTCCATGGACTGCACTGCTCTGTGAGAGATCCGAAGGATACCTCATCTTATGATGGCACGCAAAGCATCGTCAGGATGATTATATTTTATTGTTATTTATGATTACGCTCGTTTACCCAGGAAAACCTCACTGAGTCTCAAGACTCTTTTTCAGAACGGTCCTGCCAAGTTTTCACAGTATGGGGGCGATGTTGCCACTGTGTGTAATGCCAATTGAGTTAGGAACGTGAGTGTTACCGCTGCCCCCCACTGCCCATACATTTTTTTGTAGAAAAGCAAAACATTTTTCGTAAAAATGTGAACCTGACAAGCATACACATGCATGACTAGCAGCGAATTTCCATGCAATCAGACACCGACCACTACATCATTAATCAAGACCACCTCCCCAATCTGTATCACCACTGTTGTTGTATCTGCCCCCCCCCCCCCCCGCCAACCCCACGCAGCAATCGAAGGAGCGGGTATATTTTTGTCAAGGTCATCTCACCGTTTCAAAAATATATTTGTTTATACTTTTTTTCAAGGTCAGAGCGATTTCAGGGCTGCTAGAATGCGGACAGCTCGCTCGCGAAGGATGCAGCCCGCAAGCCCGACGTGTGAGCTCATTCATGCCGCCCTGTCGACTGGTGCCGCCCCACTTGCTCCACTTGCCTTACCCACGTTCTGAAACGTCTGCAGACGCACTGCCCTTTTGAGCACGACTTGACGTACGTCTGAGACACTTTCCCGCACCAAACCTCGCTTGCCCGGTGTCTCCTCCTGCCCCCTTGTGCCGTGCCCAGCGCTAAGTTGCTTGTGAGCAACCAGGCGTTGCCGCTGCTCCGACTCGTGCCGTGCAGCTCTTTAGTGAACCAAATTCGTTGTCATGCTCTTTGTCGTTATAACATTTTTACCCCGTGCCCCGACTGGACATGTGTGAAAAAGAGCTTTATAGCTCATCGGATTCCTCCAGTGTAAATCAATATTCGGATTCTTATTCTGAACCTGCTGCTCGATGAAGGCCACCATGTTGGTCATCGGGATTATTTTACCAAACTTCACCCGGCTAGTCCGAGATAGTCGGTGAAGTTGGGACACACATATGTTCGAACACAGTATAGTACAAACTTCAAATCTAGATAGTACAGTACAATGGATTTTTTCTGCACTGCCCTCTACTGAAAATGTAATACAACGCCTGTTTTAAGTACAGTGGGTCCCATCTGAGCACTATCCAGGCTCACCCCAGCTTAGCTTTTAAGAGTAATGGAGATCAGGCGCATTCCGAATGATTTGGTCATGGGCCCTGCTTCCACAATAGAATGATTGAGCTTTAAAAGCCATGCTTTTTCATGGAACACTACATCTTCAAGAGATTCATGAATTCATAAAACACTGCTGAACTATGATGAGCATAGATATGGAAGGCTGTAGTCTATACCACCACCGAATGCTGCAGGTTCTGTTTAACAGTGTACGCACTGCTGGTAATTAGTTAAAACCAGTTCGAGTTTACTTTATTTGAACAAGAGTTGTGGGGAAAGTAGAGGTTTGCCGAGGGCAATGGGTTGATGGGTACCTTATTCTGGCGAACAACACCTGCCAAGTTGATGATTTACCTGTCTATTAAACTCTAACACTTTATAGCCAGCGTATATAAATGGTGCAGTGCTCAGCGTACTTTGCAATGAACTTGGCGGTCAAACTTTTGATTCCGGGCCACAGCTGGTTTCATTTGCGAGTGATATCGAAACCGATTCTGGGCCTCCCTCTTCACCAACCCGCACTGACCAGTGTGGTGAAGTATGGTTAAACAATCCCACGACCAACATGGTGTGGGTAGGACTTCATCCAACAGAAGAGATTGACACAGGGATACAAACTATTTTTACTTTATATACAATATTCTTATCTACAACTTTTGCTACTCAATAAGGGTTGCTCATCATGATAATCTTCCAGTTATCCACAGACTAAAAAGGACATCTAAGAGGAAGATGGTTGCAGACCCACCAGAGTATAAGAGTCACCGTGCCTATGATGTTACACGCAAGATAGTATTTTCGTCTGGCACGTCACAGTGCGTGCGCGGGGCACGCGTGACATGACATATGCCAAAATGTTAGCGGCGGGTCAGGGTGACTTCAAGAATAGTTGGGCGTAGTTGTTTGTACATGAGTTTACTCACAAAATGCACACGTGAGGCAAGGCTGGACTGAACACACTCAGGAACTCTGGGCTGCGCCGAATTTGGCTCCTGCACAGAAAGTATTTATAAAGGACCTGGCTGGGTGGGTCAGGGACCTTTCCCTGTGTTGTTAGCGAGCACTTAGAAGCTGGGTTAGGCTCCAGGCCGCCCCCAGTGATTGAATCGGGTTTCCAATGGTGGCGAGTTGACATCTCAACCCACTCACTCACAACAGCCTAAAAACTAAAAAAATATAGCTGATGGCCACTGACAGATGTAAATTCTAATGGCATCATGGAACAGCTATGAAGAGCAAATGTGGCACATAGTTGCACTAAAGCTTACAATTAGAAAAAACCACGAACATTTAAAATAATCAAATTTGGAGCCCATATTTGTTTATCGTGAATTCTAACTTTCTAAACGGCTCAGGCTAAACACGAACAATAAATTATCCCCATCACCAGTGAACCAAGTCAGTCGTCTTTTATGGAGTGTGACACTAAAGCTGCCTGCTTTCCAGTTACAAATATGAAATGTGGTTTGTCGCTCGACTCTGCATAAGCCAACGCTGAGGATTACACATTTTGATTGCATTGGGATGCCAAGAACGCGGAGGAGAAAGCGGCGCATGGACCGAGTGTGGAGAAGAGGAAACTGAAGGGACTTCACAAGTAGTTCAGTGGTGTCATCTTCCAAGGCCATTCTCCGACATCACGTGGTACACTGCTCCCTCCTAGACATGGTGTCGATAGTCCAACTGGAATTCGAGCGAAAGAAAGGGAAGACCAAAAGGTGCGCACGTCTTCATATAAACCAGTTAGTAAAGCAGTTAGTAAAGCAGTTAGTAAAGCAGTTAGTAAAGCAGTTAGTAAACCATGACCTGCTGCAGGTTCTGTGATATCCCCTTCACATGCGTTTCTGTCGTCGCGATTGTGTAGTCGAAGGCGTCTGTCACATTTCTATCAGGGCCCCATGGTGTACAGTGCAGTCTCTAACTACCGTTCACGCAATCTCTCCCTCGCTCTCTCGCTGCTGTGAAGGAGGGCCATTGCCCGAAACCCCATCTCTATCACCGCTGCACGCGATTTCCTTCGTCGGGGCAGCGTTATCGACGAATGCGTTGCCGCCGCGTTGCCATCTCGTTGTGCCTGGCCGCGTGGCGCGACGTTGAAAGTGCTCGACTCACAATTGGAACGTCGGACATCCCGCCCCGGGGGTCACGTCAACGTCCTTCCAGCGTCAAAATAACTAAATAACTTGGGGGGGTGGCCCCACTTTGTCGGAAGTGCCCATCCGGTCTCCCTCTGCGTGTACAATCGACGCCACGCCGCGGGGTCAAGCGACACCGTCGACGCAAGAGAGGCAACTTCGGCGGCGAGAGATCGGCGCGCTTGTGCGAGCGTCGTTGCCGTCTCTGGGCTCGCGTGGCACGAGGGGGGGGGGTTGGATTTTGGCGAGGACCGCGTTGCCGTGGAAACCCATCGCGGCGAAATTTACCCGCTTGTGACGTCACGAGCCAGCGGCCGGCACGTGGAGTGACGTCACTCGGCGTCAACATGTGGAACACCACGAATAAGATTCTAGCTGGAAAGAGCACAGAACGCATCTGGAGGATTTAGGTAACAAAGCAATTTCGCAATGTCTCCTTCATTTCTAGATTTGAAGCATTTAACATGATTTGAAGCATTTCACATGAAGCATTTCACATGAAAACAAAGGCATTGTTTGTTTACAAAGCCCATTGGCCACGCGGCCTCTGGGAGTGGGTAATCTCAGACCACGAGGCTGATGGGACGTGTAAAACGCCCTTGTTTTGTCTCTGCGGAGACATCAGAATCTGTATTTATAATGGAGGAACCCGGTGAGCTATAAAGCTCGTTTTCACAGACAGATGTATGGAGCCGTCCGTCCGTCTGTGTTGTTCCTTAGTCTAAAATAGAATCAATCACCTATTGACGACCTTGCACTTTGTTTAAACAATTAGCAAACATTGTCCGGGGGTTAGAAATCTGGACCAAATCTCAGTGGCCGTGCACACGAGGCCGTAGAGAGAGACAGAGGCTCGGAAAAGACAACAGCCCGGTTCTGGTAGCTGCGGCAGTGGTGGCGATGATGGTGGTGATGGTGGTGAAAGTGATGCTGGTAGTAGTTGCTGGTTGTGGTGATGATGATGATGATAACAGTGATTATGATGGTGGTGGTGGTGCTGATGGCGATGATAATGGTGGTGGTTGTTGTAGTGATCATGGTAATGATGGTGGATGTGGTGATGATGGATGTGGTGATAATGATGGATGTGGTGATGATGGATGTGGTAATGACGATGGTGGATGTGGTGATGATGGTGGATGTGGTGATGATGATGGTGGTGGATGTGGTGGTGGTGGATCTGGTGATGATGATAACAGTGATTATGATGGTGGTGGTGCTGATGGCGATGATAATGGTGGTGGTTGTTGTAGTGATCATGGTAATAATGGTGGTGATAATGATGGATGTGGTGATAATGATGGTGGTGATAATGATGGTGGTGGTAATGACGATGGTGGATGTGGTGATGATGGTGGATGAGGTGATGATGATGGTGGTGGATGTGGTGATGGTGGTGGATGTGGTGATGGTGGATGAGGTGATGACGGTGGATGTGGTGATGATGGTGGATGTGGTAATGACGATGGTGGATGTGGTGGTTGATGATGATGGTGGATGTGGTGATGACGATGGTGATGACGATGGTGATGATGTTGATAATGACGATGGTGGATGTGGTGATGATGGTGGTGATGATGATGGTGGTGGTTATGATGGTGGTGGTTATGACGATGGTGATGATGGTGATGATGATGGTGGTAATGATGATGGTGATGATGATGGTTATGACGATGGTGATGATGATGATGATGGTTATGACGATGATGATGGTGATGTTGTTGTTGTTGACTCGTCCTCGCCTCAGGCGGCCGCCCACCGAGCTGCGGCTGTCTCCACGGGCCTCACGCACGCGGAGCCATCGCCTCGCCTCGCCTACATAACGCGGCCCAGCGGCCACCACGACACCTGCCCACACCTCTCCACACACACACACACACCCCTCCGTCTCCACCACTACCATCTACCTCACTCTGTCCCCTCTCTCCCATCTCCCTCAACATCTCCACTTCTCTGTCTCTCTCGCTCCATCCCTGCCCCCGTCTCTCCCAGCCAGCCGGGTCCACACCCTCGGCTCGCCGCGGACGAGCGCCATCACCTCGACGGGGCAGGCGGTCTCCTCGACTCCCCCTCCCTGCCTCACGCTGCTGCTGCTGCTGCTGCCGATGTCGCCTCGACTGCTGCTCCACCGCCGCCGCCGCTGCTGCTGCTGAGAGGAGCCCTGAGGACTGCGCCTCACGCCGCCCTGAGGACTCGCGCCGCCTCCATCGCCGCCTCCATCGCCACTGCCCCCACTCCCACCCCCCCTGACCCCCCCCCCACTCCCATCCCCCCTGACCCCCCACCCCCCCCGGATGTTCCGGGCTGCGGGGGAACTGCTGCGATCAGAGGCGCACGCCGGGGAGCAGCAATACACACAGCACACACACAGCACACACACACATCACACACACACAACACAGTACACACTACACACACACACCCAGCACACACACAGCCAGCACACACACATCACACACACACAGCACACACACACACACATCACACACACACAGTACACACACAACACACAGTACACACAACACACAGTACACACAGCACACACACCCAGCACACACACCCAGCACACACACACAGCACACACACACAGCACACACACACAGCACACACACACAGCACACACACACAACACAGTACACACACACACAGCACACACACACACATCACACACCCAGTACACACACACACAGTACACACACAGTACACACACACAGCACACACACCCAGCACACACACACAGCACACAACACAGTACACACACACACAACACAGTACACACAGCGCACACACACACACATTACACACACAACACAGAGTACACACAGTACACACGCTACACACACTACACACACACAGTACACACACAACACAGAGTACACACACAACACACAGCACACACACACAACACAGTACACACTACACACAGTACACACACAGTACACACACAACACACAGTACACACACAGTACACAGCACACACACAGCACACACAACACAGTACACACACACAGCACACACAACACAGTACCCACACACAACACAGTACACACACAGCACACACACAACACACAGTACACACACAGTACACACACAGTACACACAGTACACACACACAGCACACAGTACACACACAACACACAGTACACACACACAACACACACACAGCACACACACAGTACACACACACAGCACACAGTACACACACAGTACACACACTACACACAGTACACACACAACACACACAACACACACACACTACACACAACACACATTACACACACAACACACAGACACACACTACACACACACAACACACAGTACACACACAGCACACAGTCCACACACAACACACAGTACACACACAGTACACACACACCACACAGTACACACAGTACACACACATTACACACAGTACACACAGCACACACAACACACAGTACACACACAACACACAGTACACACACAGCACACAGTACACACACATAGCACACAGTACACACACACAACACACACACAGCACACACAGCACACACACACAGCACACACACAGCACGTGTGCCGAACTGGCAGACACGAGTCCCAAGCGACCTTAACGGGAGAAAAACTCCTTAGAAAAAGTTTTTTTTTTAAATAACGCTTTTATCCACAACTTCGTTTAACTCGCGGTCGAGAAGTACGTCAATGATGCGAAACCTGCTCCCACATCAACGCTGACTTGAATTAATTGGTTATTGAATTAATTGGATATTGAATTAATTGGTTATTGAGACACGTGGCGACTGCTTCTTGGGCGAGGCGATTCTAGAGTTTAGGGACCGCGGCGTTTTTGACCTACACAAAAATATATAATTAATAAGGCGTCCATACAATATGCTAATTGCTTTAAAGTAGCGAATTAATTGATTAATTGATACCGATCTTAATACAGGCATGCATTGTCACCGGATTTGAGTTCGTGTGCAACATTTGGAATTGATTGAACAACAGGAAGTAGACTAACTTTTGATTAGAAGATTTGACCCACGACACAGTTTTCAAGTTAAGTTAAAACCGCTGAAAATAGACACCTCAAAGTGCCGCTCACCGACATGCGGCATGCGACGTGGAACAGACGCCACACTGCGACGCCGCTGCAAGCACCACGATGACGCGCGTCAAAGTCTCCTCTCGTGAAATCCGTGAACAAAGTTTATTCTGCGTACGGGACAGCCCAGGAGGACACGGTCCAGCGTGGGATATCTTCCAGGTTGTGTCCTGAGTTTTGCCTTTACCGTGTTATAAGACGCACTTCCATGCCTTTAAAAATCTACTTTGGGAGCGCCTCGCGTAATGGATTCGGCGTGTGACCGGGTTTGTGTAACTTATTGACACCAGCCACAAGTTCGGAGTGCGTCTTATTTTCGGGAGCGTCTTACAACCCGGATAATTCAAAACTTTAAAATTGCTTGATTGCTGTACATAACTCATTCATTGTCGGCCTTACGTAACTCACAAACACCGAGACTATGTCCCTGGAAGATTTAGAGTTATCAAATGACCAACGTTATCTGAAGACAACATTCCTGGATAAGTCGGGACGGGTGGCAACCCCACGGCGCTGGCAACGTCACCCCACAGGCGGAGCGGCGCGTGCCCAGCTCCCTGTGACGTCACGCGGGTTATATAATGACGCGCACGAGCCGTTCACGAGCAGTGACATCATCGCAGCTCCATTCCCTTGAACGGAGAGCGGTGGTGCAGTCGTGACCGCCCTGCGCTTTAAACCGGACGAAATTACTTTGATGCCGTCTAACATCAGTGGCTATTGATGTCTGAACCAGTTCTGGTGCTTTCTTCCCTTCACTCACCGACTCGCACTGACCACCCCAGTAGACACACCAACGTTTGGTCAACGTTGGTATGTGGTCGGAATCGGCGGCCCAACGCTCCATGCTTACTGGGCAGCGATGGTGACCAAGTGTGGTTCAATAAAACCCCCCATGACCCGAGACGACTCGGGGAGAACCTTCGTTCAGCAGTGGATTGACAGAGTGCTGCATCCGTATTGTGCCAGTGGTGTATATAGGGGGCAGCGAGGTTCAGAAGAAGATCCTGGGGGGGAGGGGGGGTTCTCACTCTGTCCGCGGACTGCGGTGGCTGTTGTTTTTGTACAGAGACCCTGGGGCTGCGTGCGGCTCAGAGGCAGCCCGCATCTCGCTGCACTGTCGCGGCCTCGCGAGTGAATCTCACGCCACCTGGCGGCTCCTGTGGCCCATCGCTTGGCTGAGCCGCAGTGACCCCGGCGCGAGGTGCGGCTGTGAGGTCAAACAATCCCGTGGCCAAGTGGAGAGGCTCTTTTACCCAACAGTGGGTTGAGTTGAGAAGGCGATCCGTGTGTAACTCGAGGTCCCGATAACTCGCGTAGAGATGATCTGGTGAATGTTAGTGTCAAATTGTGTTGTTAGGAATTTACCGCACAGAATACAGGCCAAATTTATCGTACTTATATAACATTTTATATATCATAATCCAAGGCTCTTTACAGCAATTATATAATTGTACATACAATTATAGTGGTTCAGATGAAGAGTTATTAAAAGTTGTGGTGTAATTATGGTTACAGAGCACGTTCACCGTGGAGATGGAGCAACGAGCTGACATGCAGGAGCCACAATGGATCGTGGGCTCGATGTACAGCGGGAGGTTGCTTTCATCCAGCTGTGGATAGCTCGTGGCCGACGACGAATGAAGCTGCCATTGAAAAGGGGGTTGAATAAAGGCCGGTGAACAACTCGCGAGCACCGCCAGGCACCAACGGTGGCCTGGGATGAGTGGGCTCGTGGCCAAGAAGCCAAGCGAGTCGTGGGCGGGCACTGCACACATCCACGCGCATGCAGACACCACGCGCATGCACACGGCCATCACGGCCATCCCTGCCGCTGCAATAGGAGAGGGGCGGTCTAGTGCACAATGCGGCAGTGTGGAGCAGTCGCTTCGCGACTCGCGCCACGGCTTCCCAGGCACGGGGTGGGAGGGAGTGGCGTGGTGGTGGGGGGGCATTAGCATGGGAAGCTGCGCGCCCGGCTTTACAGCTGTGGACGCCGGGCCTGAGAAGCCAAGAAGCAACCGGTGAGCCAGAAGGGGTCCCTGGCGGAGCGCCAGAGTCGCGGGGGTCGCGGGGAGGGTTTAGGGTCGGTGAGGGGTGGGGGGCCCTCAGGGTGACTGCCCGTCTCGTTGACTGTGGGCAGGGCTCGTACTGGTGCCTGGCCATCGAGTCGAGATTAGGGGAGTAGGGCTGGAGCGTCTGCGTGGCTGGTCACCCAACACCTTGGGCCATCTCTGGGTGGCTGCGTTGGGGCTCGCTGCGCCCGCGGGAGGCTGCAGCAGTCGCCCCGCGTGAAGCGCCGCCGAGGGATGGGGCGCGCGTGAGGCCGGGCTCGGGGTGGAGGGGGGGGAGGAGGGGGAGGACCACGCCAGGCAGCTCCCTCCCTCCCTCGCTCTCTCACTCCGAGCTGCAAAGTGCGAGCACACGCACAGGCAAGCTCGCACGCACAAAGACAAAGATCCCTCGTGCAGACTTCACAAACTGTTGGGGCAAGTGCTGTTAGCGAGGAGCACATATGAAGGCTGGTACGGTACGCGAGGGGGTGGGTGACCAGCACCACGCCCGACCGCCTTTGTCTCCCCAGTGGCGATGTTTACACAACGCACCAGGTCCTCATTTGAGACTGAGTCGACCTCGGGGAGGTCCAGGAGGGGTTCAACTAATCGTCACTACTGTTGGCCGAGAGCGGGAATCGAACTGTGGTCGCGGTGTTCGTAGCGCAGCGCGCTGACCGCTACACCACCGCTCCCCACACAGACACGCTCACACGCACGCACGCGAAAAGACTAAGATATCATTTGCATATCCTTCTGGGGCAAGTGCTGTTAGCGAGCACCCTATTAAAGCCTCCACGGCGCACAAATGCGTGGTGTGACCAGCACACTCACACATTCACACATATTCACACACACGCACTCACGCACATTCACACACTCACTCACGCACTCACGCACATTCACACACTCACTCACGCACTCACGCCCAGCTCATTCACTAAGCAATGCTGCGCACGTCCCAGCCCTCAGCGGGAGTCGTGGCCGTGAATCCGCCTCCCCCTCGCCTCCTCCGCCTTTGTGCGCCTGGGTGCTGCGCCACTCCCCTCCGCCCCGTCCGAGGCCTCCACCTCCCTCCCCCCATTCAGCATCACCTCGCTGCCTGTCCAAGTGCACGGCGAGCGAGTCCGCGTGTTCTCAGCAGCAGGAGCTGCAGCAGGAGCTTCAGCAGGAGCTGCAGCAGCAGGAGCTGCAGCAGGAGCAGGAGCTGCGCAGTGAGTGCCGTGGCTGTCAGAGTCTCGGGGAAGCGGCGCGCGGTGCTGTGCCCCCCCGCACCCACGCCGCGTGTCCAGGGGGTGCGTTTCGCGATTGCTTTAACGAGCCGGATGACGCTGGGATAGTGGGAATCGGCCCGTCCATTAATACAATCTTTTGTTGAGCTCAAGGACAGAGGGAGGGAGAGGGGAGAGAGGGGGGGTGGAGCGGCAGGGCGGGGGAGCAGAGGGAGGAGAGAGGGAGGGGGGCAGTGGGGAGGAGGAGGAGGGATGAGGATACAGAGCGCACGGCTGCATCCCGCATCCTCCTCATCTCCGTCAACTTCGATCATTGCGTTCGAACGGAACTCGGCGCGGGCGGCAGGACGAGCAGGTTGGTCATGGCGCGCCCTGTGCAATGTAACGAGCTGAGAGCGAGAGGTGCTGGACGTGTCGCATCTCTCGTCCGCTTACTCCCTCTTGTTATTGACGACGCATGCAGCGACGCGACGGGCCGAGCTGCGGCTCCCTCAGCACCGCACGCAGCCATTTGCGCGCCTGCTGCTGCTGCGGCTGCTGCTGCTGGTGCTGCTGCTAGTCGTGGTGGTGGTGCTGGTGGTGGTGCTGGTGGTGGTGTGTCCGCGATGCGTGCTGCGTGCGTGCTTTGGTGATCCGTGGTGGTGAGCTGTGGCGAGCGGTGAAATCCGTGGTGCGTCGAAGTGAGCTGTTGGATATATGTTTTACCCTTTTCAAGGCAGTGTTATCGACGAATGCGTTGAGGTTTTTTGTAGTGAGTTTGTGATGAGCCGTGGTGAGGCTATGGTGAGATGCGAGGGCTGTAGTGAGGCGTGGTGATGCTATGGTGAGATGTGAGAGCTGTGGTGAGATGTGACAGCTGTAGTGAGGCGTGGTGAGGCTATGGTGAGATGTGAGAGCTGTGGTGAGGCTATGGTGAGATGCGATGGCTGTAGTGAACCGTGGTGATGTCGCACGGCGCCGTTGCTGCGTGTCTGTGTGCTTCTGCCAGGGACAGCGGGTGGCCGCTGCTGTTATATTTTTAAATCGGCAAATGCGCTCCTGCAGTGAAACCGCTAATCGAGTAAAAGGGCAGCGGTCCCACCATATTCGCCTGCAGCACATCCCTGCTGCGAGGCAGCCCGGGTCGTGCTGATCATTTCAATGCGCAAGGGGAAGAGGAGACGTTTGTGAAATTATCCCAACTGCGCCATCCGCGCCATCAAATCGGCTCTCCCCCGCCGGTGACAGAATCACCACATCGCGCACAGGCGCGCGACGATATTCACATATCGTGGGCACAGCGCGGCCGTGGGGTCCCCCCCCCCGCCGCCGTGCCCAGGGCGTTGTTGCCGGCAGCGCCAGCGCGCAGCTCCACGCCGCGCGGCGCTCCCTCCGAGGGGGGGGGGGGGCAGGGGGGGGGTTCCATGTGCTTCATGTTGACCGTTTTGGTGCATAATTGTGCGTGAGATTGGATCGCGATTGAGCTATCGAGCATTGTTAAGAATGGTCATCGTGCATTATTTCCGACGGCAATTGCGCGCGAGTGCCTATCACGGACGTCACTGTCGTGGCGTCACTGCCTGAGTGAGAGATGCGGCGGTGGTGGTGGTGCTGGTGCCGCGGGGATGATTCGGGCCCGGATGCACTCTGATAAATGCAGACCCCGCCCTGTGCTCCCCGTACTGCCCAGGCGCCAGCTTTCCCCACACGCACTCTATAGCAAAGCCACATCACTCACCGCCACCACCACCATCATCATCAGCAGCAGCAGCGACAGCCGTGGTCAAACCCCCGCTGGATGAAGGCCTCTCCCGAACCCGTCGCCATCACTCACGACCCTGCGATGTAAAAATCCTCCTCTCACCTACAAGCTGACGTCCTCTCGGACGCGTTCCATTCCCTGGCTGCCAGTCCGCTATTATTATTATTATTGGGCATCGAGCAACGTGGCCTGCCCAAATCTACATTGCTTACATCTACGCAACTATTCCCACCTCTCGCAGTGGATAGATAACGGAGACCATACTTATAGATACGAAGTCGAGCATCCCAATGCAGGCATCGTACCGATATTTATCAACGGAATTTTGAAAACGAGCACTACGCACGGAACGTCGTGTGCATTTGTTTACACCGCTTCTGGGCGCACACGTCACGGCCGTCATGTCCGAGGAGGCCGAGCCCCCCCCCCCCCAGATCCTCACCCCCCCCCTCGCCCCTACCTTTTAAATTCGAATCGTCAAGTCAAGACATGTTGGTACGAAAATGAGTACGATTAAGCGATGGGCGTCGCAGCCCGAAGTCGTACTCGGAGGGGGGGGGGGTGCAGCCAGAGCGGGGTCCGCGACAGACGCACGCAGATCGCACCCTTGCTCGTTCCGTTCGCGTTTAACCTTGACCGTGTCCCCCCCCCGACCCCACCGTGTCCTACCCCCCCCCCGACCCCCCGTTAGGCAAGGTCAAGCCACACAGCCGTTGTTGTACGCCCAACGCTTTGACACTTACAGTGTTCTTTATGCGATCATCTTTAAATGTGTAAAATGTTTAAGAGCATCGAGGCACGTCCAGGGAGACGTCTCGTGGGAACAGAAAGTATCAAGGGATGTTGCTGAAGAAACTGATCCCAGACGGTTGGGTTAGGGGGGGGAGGGGCGAATTCGCAGCGTGTGTTTTATAATGCTGCATATCTCCCGATCATGACTGGAATCCATCCGCGATGATTGGATGAGTTGCAGGCATCGTTCAATTCACTCCGCACGCATTAAGCGGGGATGGTTATTGCAGCGATCAATTACAACGCACGTGCTGCACTGAGTAGGGAAAGCGCCGGCAGTGAATGCTGCACAGAGGCACGCGTGCAACACGCAGACACAGCAGAGCGCATCGCCGATCTGCACTCTGCCCTGCCAGGCATGCAATGCGTGCGCGCGTGCGCTTGCATAGTATTTCGTGACAAACTGCAATGATTATTATTATAGCTGTACAATAAACATCGTGGTAGAGGCTGTGTGAGTGGCTTCGCTCGCAGTGCCGTCCCACTTCCCGGGTGGCATTGATTCTGTGCTCTACTTACAGAGCACAGCCGTCCAGTGGCCCAGCCACCAGCCGCATCCTGACAGCGACACCACTGTTATTCCAGTTTATATGTTAATGGTCAGCTGTCTCAAACAATACATTACTGTTATGTCCAAATTTTCCCATTTCTTTCAAAAAGCAATCGATGGAAGTAGAGCGGACGATTCCTCGGTGTTCCGACTGGGAATGTCCCTGAGTGATGTCCGCATTGTTATCCAGGAACCAACAGCACGACGAACCATACTTCACAAACACCACACTCCACTCGCCATCACCATATATCCACTGCTGGATGTCGGTATCTGCAAGCCATGATTACCGTCTCCCGCCACCGTGTGATGCAACAAAGCCATCGTGCCTGCACATGCGACGATGCCAATGCTCCGTCTCTCCTCTTGGGCATGCAGTCTTGAACATCGGCCACTTTCCCTTCAGGCGACGGGTCCTGCCCAAGTGCCAGGAGCAGTGCCGGATGAAGCTCAGTGCGGGGCCTGTAACATACGTTATTAAGGGGCCCGAAATAATACATAAAAACAAATATTAAAACACAAATGTTTAACTTGCATAGCAAAGTTATTGTATTTTTTCATTTGCAATACAGGCCAGATACTACGACAAATCGCTAACCTTAAACACCCAGTCGTTCATAAAAGTTGAAGGCGGTATAGTACTATAGTAATAGAGCAAGTGCAGAATCACTGAAATTGATAGCTGGAAAGCATTTAGCGCGGGGCCCTTGAGAGTGCGGGGCCCGTAGTAGCTACTCCATATGTAGTAGCTACTACATATGGTGTAGCTACTTGTGCTACTACGATAATCCGGCACTGTCCAGTAGCTTAATGAGTGTGGGGGGCAGAAAGTGCCTTGCTCCCCCCCCCCCGCCCCCAGGTAGCCAAAGCTACGAGTTGGAGCCCCCTCGACAACCACCATGAGATTTGTTTTCAACAGCAGTGTAAACTAACACGTAAAATATGATGTCATTAAGTGATGAAGCAAGAAGAGCAACGATATTTCGTTTCGGTGCGACCGTACGAGACAAATCAAATATTGGGAGCCCCACGTGACCGATTGCTGCGCCCCCTGAGCTGATAACGTCGTCGTTACTACGCCGCTAATGACGTCATCGTTACTACGCACTCAACACATTCCTGCGGAGGGAGCTGGTAGGAACGTTGGGTTGCTGGGTCAATGGCCAGGGTCAACGGCGGCGTGGTGTATTCCGCAAATATGCCCGACTGTGAGGGCGGGCACAAGCCGGCGTGAGTAGGTTAAACGTTGAGTTTTATAAGGGCACCCTCCCCACCCAGCCCCTCCCCACCCTCCCCTCTCCACCCAGCCCCACCATTTTTGGATGCACGACGGACGGACGGACACAATAATCCCCTGTGGGCTAGTTCCTACCAGTATAGCGTCATCGTGACTACGCCACTGAACTCGCCCACGCACTTCTCTTCACGGTCCACGCGATGTCATCGTCCCGACAACGCGGCCGTGTGCAGTGCCACGAGCGAATGTTCTGAGCAACGGGGCCTCGCTTCGTTCCTGCTCCTCTCCCTCCACCGTCGCCAACTCCACTCCCTGAAATCGATTTTTTTAATTTCAACTCCCAAAGCTCCACCGCGTCGCGCCCACGGGTTTGGGCGCTCGCGAGGGTGAGGGAGGACATCTCGCAGGAACGGTGGAGAGGTTTGTTCTGTCGTTAGCCTCTCGTATGTAGCTGCTTGCGGCTTGCATTCACAATCACATCTCCACTGATGCTCTCCGTCGGCAGAATTCCCGTGTATCTGCTGCACAGCTTAGACAAATGTGATGTCTGCCATTTTCGAGCTGACCAATTGTGGCGATTGGACGTTCGTTGTCCATGCTTAGTGCGTCTGGGCGGCCGAGGCATTGTGAGTGTGCGTGTGATTTGTGAGCAGGTTGTCGAGCGGTTGCTAGGCAAGCCAGTCTCCATGGATGTTCAAGCGGCTCTCTCTCTCCCTGTGTTGTCGTGACCGCGACTGGTACCCGCGCCCTCCTGCCATCTCTCCCGAAATACTGCCAGGGTGATGTAGGATGTCTTCAACCCTTTGGTGACGTTACAATGTTTTGTTTTACATGGCCACATTACCTCGAAGGTCAATTCCAAACGAGGTTAGTATTTTTTGTCATTATACCAAACTCTCAAAACGCCGGACTCGACCTTCCCTTCAAAGCGAACCTCCCCAGTGCCCTCCTCAACTCGGCCGCTCGTCCACACCCATCTGCCCTGGTGGGGAGGGAGCGGCATTGTGAAACAAGAGAAGGCCTGCACTTAATCGAGGGATTGGGAGTGAATTATGGTGGTGGAGGGACACGGGTGTTTGGCATTTTCCACCGCCAGCAGGGATAATCGATGCGGGTGAAAGCAAATATATAAAGTCATAAACTGGCAATAAAGTGGACGTGCGTTTCAGCAGAATTATATTCTGTGTCCCCGCATATGAAATACAAACATGTTTTAGTCCCACCGGCTTTCCAGACAAATATTCCAGACCAATATTGTTGACAGGAGCAACCTCTGAACCGGTTTCAACCTTCTGGGTGTCGTTAGCATGGTGAGGCTTGTTAAACAAAGGCTGTCGGGGTAGGGCTGGCTCGATGAGCGATGTGTGGTCAACCCTCGGCGAGATATAACAACACTCGGCGAGATATAACAACACTCGGCGAGATATAACAACACTCCTCGGCGCTGGGTTCCCCGTGGGGGCGGCCTGGCCTCAGCTGGAGGGGCCGGCGCTGCGGGATCATATAGACGATGCGCAGGGCGCGGGTAGCGGGGCCTCGGCAGAGGAGCGGTGCACAGAGGCTGTCCTCATCAGCACGTCCACTTTCCTGCCACAGAGCAACTACGCAGCCGCAGCCGCAGCTGCTGCTGCTGCTGCTGCACATGGGACCCCAATAAAACATCTGAAGCATTCAAGAAGAAATACTACTAATGGACAGAGAGCCCTGATGGGTTTTTTATGGTATGACAAAACATTATTTTGCAGGCAATATTTAAATGAAGAATAATGCAAACATAATTATTCATAATTCTGTTAAATCCATTATTATTAGGACATTTTATATGATGTATTGATACATTGGCGCTTTACAAGGAAACGAAAACACAACAAGGCGCCGAGGCTGCGGCACCTCGTCTTGTGTGTGTTGACCCCGTTCCAAGCGTCATATTGACCTCACTTGCCCAGGTGCAATGAAGGCTGCCATATCAATTGGAAGCTCGTAGCTAGTCTGTTTCAAGGGCCATGTTGACTTATTTAGTATTAACATTGAGAAAGAATATCCAATGATTCCAAACAGGATTGTATTTTACATAAATCCATTTTACTGTGCAAGCATGACATTGCTAGTAGTGCTTGTGCATTGTGTTAAAACAGTGATATTTTTCTACGAATCAAACATTATGCAAGCGGTTATTTATTTATTTCCACATTAAAGTACTGTACAGTGCCGTGATTAATAAGGTATCAATATGGGTGTGCGGGAGGCCTTTTTGAAGGTGCAATATTTGTAACAAGTTGCAATGGGGGCCCAGGTCGCGTAGCCAAAGGAGGGCTGGGGGTGGGGGGGGGGCTCGGATGCTGTTGAGGGGGGGGCGCAAAAACTATGCAGCCCCCCCCCCCCCACTTTGCGAGATCGCACGCCCCATGCCCCCCCCCCCCGTGTGCAAAAAGAGACCCCCTCGTGGACACCGCGGACGCATCGCCCGTCACGCCCATTGAGGCCACTCCGTGTGTGTGTGCCGCTGTTATGCAACGTGTGGCGAGAGCGTTGCGTGCTTAGGGGGTGTGCATGGACGAAGTTAGAATCAACCTTTTGCACAATCTCCAAGTAAGATTTAAGAATAACATTTGCAATATAACATTTGAAATATAACATTGGCAGGCTATTAGCTTTATTTTTGTCAAACAATGTCGCGTGGTCCCCTGTACAGCAGCAGCAGCACGCGTTGTCGCCTGTACAGCAGCAGCAGCACGCGTTGTCGCCTGGGTCATTCCCCGCACTCACGGGCGGGAGGCGACCTTGGGCGTTTCTCGCGTCCCCGGCGTGGAAGCTGACAGCGATCGCGCCGAGCACTTCTTGTGATGCGGCTGCTATTTTACACAAACGTCCGATAAATGATTTAAATCCTGGGTCCACAGCAGTGACTGTGTCTCGCCGTGATTCTGAAGTGTGAACCGTTAGCCTGTAAGCGTATCCCCTTGTACTGAGCGCTGAACCGTGAATTATTCGCCTGTCCATCCGAAAAGCTCCATCACGTACACCATCAGTTCGCGATCAGCAAGGCGGCTCTAATGGTAATGAGCTGTCATTGTGTAAACACAGTACTGTACATCTGCCTGGTCATATCGGGAGTGACGCTGGTGGTGTCGGGGGTGAGGCTGGTGGTGTAGGGGGTGATGTAGGGGGTGGTGTAGGGGGTGATGGAGGGGGTGGTGTAGGGGTTGATGTAGGGGATGGTGTAGGGGGTGGTGTAGGGGGTGATGTAGGGGGTGATGTAGGGGGTGATGTAGGGGTGGTGTAGGGGGTGATGTAGGGGGTGGTGTAGGGGGTGGTGTAGGGGGTGGTGTAGGGGGTGATGTAGGGGGTGGTGTGGGGGGTGATGTAGGAGGTGGTGTAGGGGGTGATGTAGGGGGTGGTGTAGGGGGTGATGTGGGGGGTGGTGTAGGGGGTGATGTAGGGGGTGGTGTAGGGGGTGGTGTAGGGGGTGGTGTAGGGGTGATGTGGGGGGTGATGTAGGGGGTGATGTGGGGGGTGATGTAGGAGGTAGTGTAGGGGGTGATGTAGGGGGTGATGTAGGGGGTGGTGTAGGGGGTGATGTAGTGGGTGATGTAGGGGGTGGTGTAGGGGGTGGTGTAGGGGGTGATGTAGGGGGTGATGTAGGGGGTGGTGTAGGGGGTGGTGTAGGGGGTGATGTAGGGGGTGGTGTAGGGGGTGGTGTAGGGGGTGATGTAGGGGGTGATGTAAGGGGTGAGGCTGGTGATGTCGTTTCCCGGATGTTGGCAGTAGGTGGCGACGTTGAACCAAATCCGAAGTGAAAATGGTCGCTGTTGTTTCGCGGCTGCCGCTGCAGTCGAGATGCCCATCGCGCCATGTAGTGACAGCGCTGCGGTGCTCCACCTTGTCGTCGCAGTCACCTTCAGGGGTTGACACATACATATTTAACAATCTATGAGTATTACACCACGCAGGGTGTAACGCTCGGCACAGTGGACTTACAATCACGAGGTTGCGGGTTCGATTTGATCTCACGACGAGGCAGTCGAGTCGATGGACACGTTTCATGACCCCCCCCCCCGCCGGCGCTGTCCACTCAGCACCAGCAGCGCAATTGGATTCACCGGCTTTACTGTCAGGGCGTGTGTGGTGGGTTAAAATCTATGCAAGAAATCCGGCCAACGGGGAAGAGTAGGCCAACTACCTTATAGAGGGGCTCTCGAAAGCTCCCTCTCGTGGAGGTCTTTTCGTCAGCAGAAATGACCAAATATTGACAAATATTCTCTCTTTGGAACTTGAATGACTTGAAAAGTTACGGGTCGGTTTCCATTGGTTGTTGAACCCTTGTCGAAATGAGCTAAGTTCACCCGTTACCACAATCCATTAGTGCTCCCAAGTGTTGCAGATTGGAGTAAACGAGTGGCTTTACATTTACCATCTTGAGTAACTACTCAGTTCCCATTACGGCTGACTGTTTCCCATCCTGGAATGGATTTCTTGATATTTAATATGCCGTTCGATCGATTTGCTGCCAGCGCCACTTGATGGGGCACTGAGGAGCCTCGTCGGATGTCCAGAGTGGACTCTCAGCGCGATTTTGTGGTGGCGATGTACGAGGCCGATACGTGACAACGCCAGATGCTCGCATTTACGATAACCGAGGAGGCGGCTTGAGATTTAATTGCCATGAAACTTTCAAAAAGAAAATGTCAATCACCGCAAAAAAACTAACAAAGTTAAGTCTGCAAAGGGGACAAATGGAGTGACCTGGGTTTATATATCTTGTACATAACAGCGTTGAAAATAGCTAGAGGACGTCACACTTCTTTTGAACACATCACAATGGAAACCAGCACCATATTGAGGAAAGATTACACAATTGAATTGATAAAAATGTATACAATTTCATTCCGCGTGTGCTATGGACGTCATGCCATGAGCAGTGTAAGCATTCGTGTTTTGGGAACAGCCCACGAAAGTAGATATCACAGAACAACGACTGACTTTCCTCCACGTGACCTCTGGTTCACACAATCAAGGGCGGTGCTTTCCCACCCACTGTACGGATCAGAGCAATGTTTGTCACATCGCAGTGAAATCTATATTTTTACTCTCAGAGCTAGAATTTATCCAAGATGAGTGCAGAACCACATATAACGTAATGTTTTTTTTAATTATTGGTGACCACCTGAGAATACTGTCTATTTTAATTAGAGGCAGCTGCCTGGAGTCTCACCCAGGCTTTCAGCGGTGCCAGCTCAGCACCCTGACCTCTGAGCCACCCACACTCCCTTGGAGGTTTGATTTCTTCACTGCGCTCATTCCCCAGGCCAGCAGTGCATTGTGTACATTCGACGAATTGTCACGATTCTGGAACACGTGCCGATGTATCGCCGCGGTTTGGGACACGCATCCAGCACGGCATCTCGAGTATGGTCGTCACTCGGACGTGACGCTTACAACACTTGGATTGTGTAACATGGCGCGGTGCACATGGATAATTCTACACTCTGGTTAAATATTAAATGTACAGAACAAAGCCACCCCGCAGTGTCTTGTTCAGTCAGTGGTCCTCTGATATTAGGTTGCATAACCATTTTACTTTCATCATTACAGTCTCTTGCATTAAGAATGGTTTCATTATCTGCCAAATGATGCCTCTGGGTCGTGGACGACATGACACCGAATATTAATGTCCGCGTCTTCGCACTCACTCTCAACGCCAGGTTTTTTTTTAATTTTTTGCTAAAAATCTCTTCGACCAATTGTATCCAGAATGTGCTCCGAGCATCGTGTCATGAGATGAACAGAGAGCAGTGCATCACCACGTGTTCGGGGTGGTTGGAGGAGACGCCACAGAACTAGAATCGAGGGACCGCTTGTCCACACTCGGGGCTACAGCAGCTTCCCACCGGCCCTGCTCGGGAGCGACGATCATCTCACTGCAGTCGTCGTCGCAAACCCTTCCCAGTCTTGCGATGCAACAATCCACCGGGCGCCTGTACCCTCCTAGCTGATCTCAGCGTTCCGTCTACCCTGGCGGACGCAATTAAATACCCGTCCCTTCATTTGGCTGCCGCTCCCTTGATGGTTTCAACCTTCAGCAGCAGCCATCGCCTCTCCTAGCGACGCGCCCCGTCCCAGGGTCTGTCCCCGGCACGTGATTGTCGCGTCTCGTGAGTTCAGTTTGCTTGACGAGGCGTCGCCGCGTGCGCTTGGCGTGTTCCCTCGCAGAGCGCGCGTTGAGCGCGCCGCCGAGAGGGGACGAAGCAGCGAGCGCGGGGACGAGGCAGCTGCCGGGAGGGTGCCGCCTGGAGACAGGGAGACATGTCCGCGTCTTCTCCCGTCCCGGAGAGCGAGGGCGGCGTTGGGGGGCGCGAGGCCGGCAAGCGCGCCTGCGTCATGCTCACCACCGTGTCGGTGGGCAACAGCAGCAGCAGCAACAACGGCAACAACGGCAACAACGGGCGCTGGGAGCTGAACGAGGAGGACCGAGAGAATGAGAACAGCACGTCGAGGCTGTACGAGCGCTCGCGCATCCGCGCCCTCGCAGGTACAGCCACGCGGCACGGCCACGCGGCACCCCCGTGGCCATGCGGCACGGCCACAGCCACGTGGCACGGTCACGCGGCACGGTCACGGCCACGCAGCACGCGGCACGGTCACGCGGCACGGTCACGGCCACGCAGCACGCGGCACGGTCACGCGGCACGGTCACGGCCACGCAGCACGCGGCACGGTCACGCGGCACGGTCACGCGGCACCCCCGTGGCCACGCGACACGGTCACGCGGCACGGTCACGCGGCATCCTCGTAGCCACGCCGCACCGTCACGGCCACGCGGCACGGCGACGCGGAGCTCTCGCGGCCACGCGGCGCCGTCGCGTAGCCATCGGGGGTGCCCTACCGCAGGGCCCCTCCAGACGCACTGCATGGGAGGCATCGTGGGAATTTTAAGTGGTGGTGATGATGATGCTCCTAAATGTTTCACTTGCCATGTCAATGTTGGGCTTTCATGCTGATTATTATAGTACATAGAGATGGGAAACAGTGGGCTCTGGCCAATAAAGAGGAGCTTCTGCACAAGTGAGCGAATATTCACTCACTACCCATGTGACTCGATGCATTGTGGATCGAGTCAGATGATTAGCCTGCCTGTTGATCGGCTCACCTGAGTTCTTGTGGAGGACGTTATTCACCCCCCCGCCCCCGTTTGAATTCAGACACGCAGTACACGATATTGCCCAGCAGGGGCGATCTCTCACTGGTGATCATGGATTTATAAGGATGCATTGTAAATGTTTGCTTTTGATTGAATAAGCGACAGATTTGCGTTCCCTTTCCCCATGAGCCACCATCGAATGTTCATTGTGCAATAGGGGACATCATTAAACGTCGCCATTGGCGAATGTGTAATTAGATAGGCAGGTAAGAGCCACTGCTCTATATTAATTGGATGATGTAAATTGTAAAGCCTTGATTCCAGAGCCTGGAATCAGCCCGTCGGTTTGCCATTATTGAATGTATAGGGGAAGAAACCCCCATTAGAACAATAAAAGGAACGGGAGTCTAATATCCCGTGGCGCTGGAAGATCTACCCACACTTCTCTATCCAACTGGTTGCCACATAACCACACATCGCACACAAACGCAGTGCCTTGTTGTGGCGCGTTATGGGTCAACTCATGCACAAGCAGAACTTCTGTGTCGCTGCATATGAATGTAGATGTTTTTAGGTAACGGCCTCTTGGCTTCCCACACCAATATTACCCAGCGGCATCTGTTTCATCAAGACGACACTGCACTGGGATGGGCGCTCTGCACGTGTGGTTGCCCTGACAGCTCACGTGCTGATCACTGAACATGCTCCGCGGGCAGCAGCAGCACTGCTGCCTGTATGCCAGGCCACGGGTCGCTCAATCTCCCATCGTGTGGCCAACAGAGTGAAGCTGCAGTGTCTGTGGCGCTTCAATACCAGTGCACTCGTAGATCGGTGTGAATATATCTATGACGCCGTCGTGTGATCGGTCTCAAAGGTTAAGGTGCAGCCCCGTAACTGCTGGCTCGCGCCACCGCTAATGGAAGGGCCTCCACGAGAGGCAGATTTAGAGAGTCCAACTAGACTCGAGAAGGTCCTTCGGCCTATTCTCCCACGCTGGCCGGAACGTCTTGGAGGAGTAAAAAGGCCTATGTATCCTACAATAAGTCTAAATGACAAACAAGTGAAAATGTAGTGCAATAATGCCCAAGGTCCAATCTATCAGAGGGCCCTCCCCGTTAACAGGACGCCACGTGGGGCTGGAAGCTGCCATCGCATTTCTGCTGCCTCGCTACGAGGGCTGTCGCTGAACCTCGTTCAGGAGCGTTCCACCAGCGTGACCCCGGCTCTGCAACTGAACCAGACCACACGCGGCTTGCGATAACACCTTGTGGCAAAGCCAAAGTCGCGCTCCCAGACAGACCCCCCCCCCCTGCCCCCTCACCACGCGACGTGTCGTTATGAGATGTCCACGCGTTAGCTTCGCGTCGCACACACAAACTGGATTATACAATGTTGGCGTATTGCCCGGCGTGCAGGATATGCAGGCATTGCTGGTTAACATCGACATTACGATCTGTAACGGCCTCGAGTGCCAGGCAGCGCGAGCAGCACTCCGGGTCTGTCTGGGCTCGACGCATCGAGGGGCCTGGCTGACTCACAGCCCAGCCGGATGGGTTTTCTCAGTAAAACCGACTCACGGCGGCGTACTTCGCGGGGATTGTTCGCTGGGAAGCAGAACCACTCTAGCCACCGGTTGACTTTTATCGCGACCCTTCTAAAGCCACCGAGGGCGCTGTGACATCGCGAATGGAGTATTTGGCTGCTACTATCAATGTTCACGTGTGATGATAAGTTCAGCTACTGCGACGATGAGCCATCGTCACGTGTGGCCAGGCTGGCTCTGTAAAAGAGCTCGTTTTGCTCAGTGGCCCTTACCTGCTAAAATGAAAAACATATCTATATAGTTTAGTTTCAGAGTCCCTCACGCTGCTCCCTGCTCGACCTGAACTAGCCCCCTAATCTTGAGACCCCTCCACACCTCCGCGGTCAGGCCACCCCCATTTCCAGCCTCGGCGACTTCCTTGTTGCAGCGAGCAGCAGCCGCGCTTTGCCCCCCCCCCCCCCCCCCCGGTGGGCCCCCCCACGTGGCCCACTCCGCACTCGCTCTGACCGCTGTTATTCGGACAGGAAGCGTGCGGCTCGAGCGATAACGGCGGTGGTTCGAGCGCGCGCCATCTGCACTCGACAGAGCTGGCCGCTACCGAGAGAGCAAACGACGACCGTGGGTGCTGCTCAAACATTCCCAGGGCCAGCCGTTGGTCACGCCGACTTTATTTAGAATTTCTGAGACGGCAGAAGAGCCTCGCCACGAAATGGAAAATGTGATCGTTGATGTGTTGTCAGATTTATTTGACAAAAATAATCGTTAATTAAAATTGTGCATGGAAATCTTTGTTGATTATAAATGTATTTCCGTGTTTTTGTTTCCATAGTTTGTGTGTGCTCTACTCTGTAATATGCTACAAAGGCGCAATCTTGCAGTTCATTGGGGTTACAGACATAAAAGTGTCGTTTGTACAGCAGGCTTCTCAGAGAACGTGGTAGTTTGGCTTGACACTGAACGGTAGTAATGTTTGAGAGTATACCCAGACTCGTGCCTGCTTAGCTTCAGTTGCTGTATTCAATCTGGATGGGACAGGAGTCCGATACAGCCTCTACATTGTTACCACAACGCCTCCTACTGATGTCAAAATAGTTACAATGGGTCGTTTTGTGACCTTGATATCGCCCCGTTGCAACCACTCGGCCCAATGACTACCAGAGGGGCTCCGTCACCCCCGTCGCCTCGTCCCACTGTGAATCCACTCCCAGCACCAGCACGTGTGTGTGGACACTGCTCGTGACCGGCTCGCCTGGAATGCACCCGGCCTCCTCACATCTCGCATGCCAAGCAGGCTGGAGCCTGTACAGTGCTTGGATGGGTAATCACCCTGTGCATAACAGGTGCTATAGGCTGCCGCGGGGCTCCATGATAGGCATCAGAGCGCAGTGAGGAAATAATACATTTATTGTGCTGTACTTATAATCTCCCGTGCCTATGCTCCTCACTGTAACTAACCCTCATTAACCGGCGTGGTGAAGTATGGTTATATAACCCCCACGACCCACACGCTGTGGCGACTCCCTCATCCAGCAGTGGATTTGCAAAAGGGCCATGGACATTCGTGTTTACTGAACCTTGTCCATGGATCCCTGCGGGGATGGCAGTCCCAGTAGGTAGCGGGTTCGCACTGCCCCACACCAAGCCTCATTCTGTTCACATTCCTGTCCACGTCTTTGAGCAGCAATTCCTGGATCAGCGAGACAACTCATAACCAGACATGCGCACGAGCGGCGATATGAGAATCATTACAAGGATAATTGCTTCGTTAAATTATGCAGCCGGTCAGTCCGACAGATATGTTACTAAGCCCTTGTTGGCACCAGGACAATGCTGCAGATCTGCTTAGTATTCTGGGCCGTCAGTCACGTTCACACCAAAATAAAATTGTGACTGAGAAATGCGGTACAAATGTGCTGCAATCAAATTGGAATAATCATAACGTCCTTCGTAAGCTTGACGGGGAACAGAAGAGCGATGTCCTAACGTCCGAACTCACGGCTGTGGACAGGTTTTTGTGAACCACGGATCTCTCATTTGCTGCTCTCCATTTGGTCAAACGAAAGGAGAAGATGGTCTTTGTTCACAGGAGATGCAGACATTACGATTGTGATCAGGAATGATGAATCGATTGGTTCCCTACGCTTACGATACATGCATCTTATTGTGTGTTTAGGAATTCATTTTCTACCATTAGTGGTCGCTTATATGCAAATTACATGCAAATGGTGCATTCAGGGCCATTGAGTAAACAAAAATGCCCCAGTGAGACTGAACAAACGATGATCGATACAAATGAGGTGGTAAAAATGAAAAAACATAATTACAGTGTTCTGAAATGTAATCGTGACTCGTGACGATGAATTGAATGTGGGGTGGGTGAACCGTGACATATGCCGACCGTGGTGCAGCCCTGCAATTCCTTGCTCAGGCCACTGCTGGCAGAAGGTCTGCGCTCTGAGAATCTCCCGAGAGCCCCTTGAGAGAAAACTTACCACTCGATGGTCTGATCAAGTTTAACATTTGAAGCGTGAACATTTACCATCATGAAGTACGGCACACGTTTGTCCGAAGCACACTCTCATCAAGTGACGGTGAGGTTGAGTTTGTGTGTCATTTTATTTCTGCCTGGGTTGTTTGAGTCATGGGTAGGATGTGGCGTAACCATGGATCGGTGTTAAATTGTACCATGACTTCCCAAACGACCTCTCTCCCGAACAAAGACAAAGATACCCCGTATAGCCTTAACATACTTTGGGCAAGTGTTGTTAGCGAGCACCTATGAAGGCCAGAACGGTACACGAGGGGGTGGGTGGCCAGCACCACGCCTGACCGCCTTTGTCTCCCCAGTGGCGATATTTATACACCGCACCAGGTACTCATTTGAGGCTGAGTCGACCTAGGTGATGCAGTAATCTTCGCGCTGTGCTGTGAGCCCAGACCATAAAGTTCAATTCCCAGCCACGGATAGCTACAGTGGAGAGTGAAATTTGATCCGGTCGCGGTTTTCACCAACTAAAACTATTAAACTAAAACTATTACTGAGCCTTATTTATTTTACCAGGTAAGGCCCACTGAGCTATACAGCTCTTTTTCAGAAGCGACCTGGGCACAAATACTAGCTCAGCGAAGTGGCTTAACATGTGAACAGTTATAGCAGCCAAATACTCTAAACGCGTGTTTCTAAATGTGGAGGGAAATAGCGGCGGAACTGGAGAAAATTCCACGCGACCACGGGGAGAGAGACACGCAAACTCTAAATATACAGCAGCAGGCGCCAGGGTGGGGATCGAACCCAGGACCTCCTGTACACCAGGCGAGGGAGTTAACATCTCATAGCCACCGTGACGCCCACTCACACGCACAACAAACAACATCCATGAGGTTGTGAGTTCAAATCCCAATCACGGTTCAAATCAGCCCATCACTCCTACGGGGTACATAAATGAGTACTGAAGCACTGCAACATCATGGCTGATGACAGTGGTGATGATGTTTTTATTGTAACGTTTTGAGCATGCGTGCAGCCCTTTTAAAATAAACTGCTGGATGAAGACCTCTCCATGCTGGGTTGGTTATGGGGATTGTTTGACCATACTTCACCACTCTAGCCAGTGCGAGTTGGTGAAGGTGGGGGCGAGGGTGGAGGGCGTGTGTGCCTAGGACCGGTTAGTATAAATATCACTCTCCGCTGAGGTTCGCCAGGAATCGAACTCGGGTCGCTGGGTTCATGGCGCAGCATACTAACTCCCGTGCCGACGAACACAAGCAAGAAACTAAGCATCACCCCTCTGCACTGATGCGCAATTAATTCCCAGCGTCACTCCCGTGCGTGTCACAACAGCCTCGGGAAACCGCACGGGCGCTGCGTTTACACGCAAATTAGCATCGCTCGCGGTCGCATGGATGGCGGCGTGCTTTTAGTTCGCTTCTTTGAAAAGCTAAAGAAAGTAACATTTCGATTGTGTTTGTTAGAAAGGTCGGCGTGAAGTTAACGCGTCGTATACGCCGAGTGGTTGGTTGGTCTACGACAGCGCGCATTAGGCGCTGTTTCACTCGCAAAGTGACCTTGGCTGGAATGCCATTTATAGTCGGAGTGCTGCTGGTTGCAGTTACGTGCCTGGCAAACCGTGAATTTATTCCGTAAATAATCCATACTTCCGAATACGAGCATTACCTTCAAAGCAACACGCCACGTTGATTACACTACACGAGGATTACTCTGAGACTGCCTAATTTGTGGAGCTGTATGTTTTATTCTACTTTGCTTGAAATAACATTTAACGCTCGGCTGTACAAACTATTGCTCCATACGCACAGAGCGCGCGCTTCCGTTCAAATGAGATGTTTCAAGGATGGTTCCACCCAGTTCTATGCCTGCGCTTTCAGAATCTTTATTTAGACCGGATCAACCTGACCTGGAGTGCAGTGAAGCATTCCACTGTTGTTCTTTCATGCAGTATCTACATTCGAACTTGACCTTATATTATCAATTACTTTAAAACGGATGTTTCACGAGCACCAGCCTAAGGAGGGACATTGCCACCGAACTTTGCAAGATCTTAAGACGCTCCGGAGAGGAAGGCGCACCCCCCACACTTGTGCTCGGTGTCAATAAAGTTATACAAATCTGGCCACACACACACACACACAGACAAACACACACACACGCACACCGGATTATGAGACCCACCCCCAATGTTATCTTTAAAATGTTAAGGGAAAAAGTGCAGCTTATAATTTGGAGTATTCATACGTCAATAGGTGACACGTGGGGCAATGGACCTTGGGCGCAGCAGAGACGTGAGGGAGAGCCATTGCCCAAGATGCTGCCCATGAAATGATGTTTCCACTTTCGGGTGGCGTCATTGGCGTCATTGACGGATGCGTTGAGTCTTTGTGGAGCCTGTGCTTGCTCAGCACTGCCAGTGCAGGCCACTCCGCCGCGCCTCCACTCACAACATGGGCCGTGGTGCGTGGTGGTGCACCGGCCCGCACGGACAATGCGGCAGCACTCACCGCTCACAAACCGGCGGCTCGCGGGCAATGGTGAAGCGGAGCACGCTCTCAACGTGAATTGAAACATTAGAGGCATTGTACATATCTGTGATGTGGACGCGGAATCCACGATGACAGAAATACAATGGTTGTCAATGTGTCCCAACTATAGAATGCACACGTGAACAGAGTACAATCAAAATCGCGTGAGTGCCTGTAAGATAATAGGAGTCATAAAAGAAACCTTATTGGCTTGCCGAGTTATTTTTCCTCAGTGCATGTGTGTGTGCGTTCAGTGTATGTGTGTATGTCTGTATGTGTGTGGAGTGGTAATGTGGTGGTGAGCGTGATGTGTCAAGAACCTGGCGATCTGAGTTCTATTATGGACCACGGCTAACATCAGTAACGAGTGATATCTGCAACCCAGCCTTAAATGAGTGCATACTGCTGTGCTGACATCAGCACTGGGGAGACAAAGGTGGCCGTGGCTGTTGTTGGGGTAAGGTTACACAATTCCAATTAAAATAAATATTATTTTCTGTGTACGGACGACGTTGATAGCTGCCTCGATTGTGCGTTGACCTCATGGCAGACGCCTGAGGAGTGTGGACCACGTGGGCCATTCTCGCCGAGACACGCGGCGCAGTGCGGTGCCAGCCTGGCCTGGCAAAGCCCGATTCATCGGAGCGGCCTGGCTCGCGCTTCCATGACTGTGGGAACGTGGCGAGGGGGGCGATCGGCAGGGCGTGGGCAGGTTCCACGAATATTTCTGGGTGGCTCGATGTTATGGGCAAGAGCTGTTCACACACATCGTTGGGACCACGGCGCCGAGTTGTAGCGAAGTGAATGAAAAAGCTCTGGATAATTATTCACTCGCATATAATTTACTGGGAACAACATGTAATTGTTGATGCAATTACTGCTGCTCAGTGATTTGCATACAATGTTTATGTAACCGTTAAACATAGCCACACGGCTCTCAAATATTAAAGTAGTAATTACTGTGGAGCTCTGCAACATGCAACATTGTTCAGTTCTTCTTTCATGTTGCACATTCGTAACAACAGGATGATGATGTTGTTGTTGTTTGACACTGAGAGCACGCCACATCTCATTGCTACGTCGCGGCGCTCTAGACGAGGGGGTGGAACGCATCTGAGAGGAGCGAACGCCGAGCAGCTTGAGCGATGACATCGGCTCGCACGACGCTACCAGGCAGATCGAAACATCGCAGAACCGTCAGAGATGGCGACAGCTTAAAGAGGCCTTCATCCAGCAGTGGAATGAGCGTGGCTGATGGAGATGATGAGATGAATAAAACCGTCACCGAGATCGGTGACCCTTAGGTTCGTTATATAAATCAGCAACAATGTTGATCTGAATTTATGTTGAGCAAAAAACACGCGTGTCTCGAATAATGAGCATGTGAAGTCGTGGTGATTGTGGGCGGTGTGGAGCAGCCTCGCGCTGCCAGGCCAAGGGGCTGGCGTGCCGTGCCTGGGCTTGCAGGGCGCAGTCGCTCCCGTTCCTCATACCTGCCACACGTGTTTTTACAAGAGCCGACACCTGGCGTCCCCTCCCCCACAGCCTGCAGCCAACTCGCCGTCTCCCCACCCCCACCCCCCCTGGCCTTCCCTCCCGCCCTCTCCGCACGCCACACTCAGGAGCTGCTGCGTCTCCACTCTCGGCTGCCCTCTTGCATACAACCGCACCCCTCGCTGGCTCGAAGCTCCGGTAGATCCACTTCAGCGGACCAACCCTGAGGACTCCACGCTGAGCCGCAATCAACACAGATCCCACTCGCATTTCCCACGCCTCATTCTGCAGATGTGAGAATGTTTCCGAGCGCGCTTCACTCGCTCGGCGCTAATCCGCGTGTGGGGTGTTGGATTAAGGGAGCAGTGAGTTGTGTGCGCGATCGTCTCTGTCCACCGACATTTAGCCGGGGATTCTTGGTGGGAGTAATTCTGTCACGGCACGGCAGGTTGCCAGTGGAACTCGGGGAGCGGGAGCACGCGACGTGCACGAGCGCAGTCGATGTGTCCTGTGGAGACAGACGCTGGACCACGAGGTGTCCATCACAGTGTCCATCACAGTGTCCATCACAGTGTCCATCACGGGGTCCATCACGGGGGGTCCACCACGGGGGGTCCACCACGGGGTCCATCACGGGGTTCGGGCGACTGAGAGGGAGCGCCGGCGAGGGTGCTGGTCCCGGGCTGTGCCGTGATGGGGCTCTCTCCTTTCTCCCCCTCCACCCTTCCCATCTACGCGGATTTTGTTGTCAACCTTCGTAGAAACATCTTCAGATGTGGTTGCATTTACCGGCGCGATACATTTACATCGGCGGCGGCGTTTGTTGTTGTTGTTTGCGCGAGGAGCCTCTGAGCGGTTTTGTAAATCCGTGGCTTTTGGCGTCTGCCGTTCTCTCCAATCGAGTGGCCACACATTTTCCACTGCAGACCAACCCAGACATATTTCTCTGTCAGCACTCGGTCTGTTATCCAAACTGTGCAGTCGACCGTAATGCAGTCCAGCACGACACCGGTCCCAGATCTTTGTGCAAATCGATTCCTGCTCCCCGGCCGCAGGAACCAATTCCCGGGCCGTCCCGGGTGAATCCGGACAGGTGGCAGCCCCCCCCTGCAGGACTATGCGGTGGATGCGATTGCCGTGCAAACATTGAAACCTTGCCCTTGCATTACCTGCACAGCACCGCGTGCTGGATTTGCAGTGTTTTGATGTTTCTATGTGCAACGAGTTTAAACAAAATGGCTTCCAAATAAGTGTCGGTGATCTTGCATACATATCGTCACAATAACTGTTAATGCTAATAATGAATTAGGTATTTGCAAGAAAACAATATAAGTTACGTTTATACGGCGCTTGCCGAAATGCATCAGCATCTCAAGCGCCTCCCGTCTCATCTCAACCACTCGAAGGGCACCCCCAGTGGCAGCTTTCCCCGTGCAGCGCAAGGCGACCACTCGGCACTGGCCCTGCCAGTAGCGGGCGGCTATTGCGATGTGTAAACCCCTTTGAGTCATTTGTCCAGTTGACTTATGGGAAGGCAACTCGGAGCGTTCACTCGTAGGAACCGCTAGAAGCAATTGTCGGCTCAATTGACATTGTGCCGGCTCCGTAATGTACCGGGCATTGTGACGTCAGCGCAACTCCCGCCGTGCGAGGCTCCGTTTGAATGTCACGCGAAGAGAAGATTCACGCCAGAGAGAAGATTCACACCAAGAGAAGATTCACGCGGACCGAAGTAGCCGTCCTGTGTGCTGGGAACTAATCGTGGTTTGCGAGTGCCCCGTCCCCTACAGCTGTAGGCGCACCAGCAACAGCAACTTGTAATGAGTGAATGCGTCAGGCAAGGCATCACGTTGACGCAGCAGTTCACTCTGACGGCTCCCGCCAGATTCCCGCAGTCCCCGTGCGCTCTGCCGCGGCTCAAGATCGACGCCCGCGTAGCGACGCCGCCTCCGGAGTGGCCCCTTCCTCACAGAACCATCACGCACCGCCACCGCCGCCGTCGTCACAGCGACCGTGAACCCGGCGCCTCGCTGCGCGCTTCCTCATTCCGCCAGAAAGTTGCTGTCACAATGAAGCGATGTCGCCCCGTCCGCCTGCAGCTGACGCTGCTCCAGATTCGTCAGGACGCTGTGGCCGGCATTTGTCGCGATTCCCCATGTTGATCCCGAGACGCGTCGTGCAATCATCGCCCTGTCCTTGCGCATAGAAAATGTTTTCGCATGGCTACTCGGAGCTCTTCCAGGTGGTCCGGCCAGTGTGGACGAGTAGGCCAAAGACCGTCTAGAGGGGCTAGAGCTCTCTCTCCCTCTCCAGTGGAGGCCCTTTGCCTGCAGCAGCAGCAGCAACGTTGCGAGCGAGCCGGGCTCGCGGAGGGAGTGAACCCGGGCCTGCCGCGTGCCGCAGGAGCGAGCGCGCGGGTCGTGGGTCGCGCTTCCAGTTACACCCAAAATCGGTGCCAAGCCGCCGATTTCATTCACGCCGTGCTTTGGATGAAGGCGCATCGGTCGCCATAACCCTCATCGCAAGGGTAATTTGAATGACACGCCACTATTTTGTATGCCTGGCCACATTTATTTTAGCGCCGATGAACTCGCCTGCGCGAACTGACCCTTGAGGCACAGGGTGAGAGCTGTGAGTTGGCGTTGCGATTCCAGTGAAGAGAGCCGAGCGAGAGCCCGCGGGGAGCGACGTCTCGCGTCCTCCGACTCCGCGTCGCATCAGCCGCTCGCACGCCGCAGTCCTCGGCTCTGCGACCCCATACCAAGCACGCGCTCGACAGTCGCTTAGATGGAACGATTCGAAGCGCAGCACTCTTGCTGCATCATGAACGCTTCTGTACAGCTGTTGGTGACTGGGTCCAGACTCTGTGGTGATGCGTTGGTTGTCACTGCCTCGACCACGGCAAGCCGAGGCGCTAGGACGTCTCGCCGCCTCCATCAAGACGGCACTTTGAGACGAGTGTCGCGCTGTCCGGCACAGCCAACTCCAAGGATTGGTGCTATTAGGTCACCTGTGGTTCGCCGTGTTTAACAATGTAACCATCGAGTGCTGGGAAGTAATGCAAGTCAATATTACATACTCCCCCCCCCCCCTCCCATAGGTGAGGGTTTATTGTTTGAACGATGAAAAGTTCACGGCGTTGTCACTCGAAGTGGACGTGAGGCCCTGCCACACTCGCTTGTCCCCCAGCACCTTTGATTTCATCATCACCATCATCATCACCATCGCCACCATCGCCACGTCGTCGTCATCATCATCATCGTGAGCCGGGCATGGTGGTGCACGCCCGTAATCGGTGCTCCAGGAGTGGAATGTGCAGAGATCATCGCGCGTGCGGCTGCCAACTTGCTGGGCAATCACGTGACGTGACACCCAGCAGGTTGCTGACATACCTGTGGGAACATTGGATCTTTTATATATTTGCAATGTGGGAATGTTTTGTTGTTGTTGTTGACAACGTACACATTATGAGCTTGTATAATAAATATACGGTATTACGTAGTTACTATTTGTTGCAGTACAGTTGTGTAAACGTTGGCAAATGAAATACATTAGTCATTGAAACTGCCTTTGGGAATATAAACTTTAAAGTATAGAGGTGATTTCACATTGCAAAATCAAACTGGGTTATTTTTTTGTGTACGTGCCATGAAAGCACGAAGTTTCAAGTTCTGCTTGCGACCGATGTTGTCCTTCCCCCGCACCTCCGATTAGCACGTGTGGCCACGTGCGGCGCATAAAAGTTCAACGCAGACACGTGTGTGTCCGGTCAGCGTTTGACTACGCCCCCTGTGGCGCTCTCTCTAGCGGAGGCCCCCTACCACTAGCGGTGGAGTGAGCAAGGCATTGCAGGGCTGCACCTCTACCCTCTTCCAACTTTAGCAACAACATCAACGAGCTGATGTTGTTGCTAAAGTCAAGACGTGCTTGGGAAGGGACGAGCCACGGGGCCCGCCACTCGTGCCGCAGCGCCGCGCCCTGCCCCGCAGACAGGCACACGGCAGCAGCGACATCAACAGAAGCGACATCAACAGCAAGAGAAGCAACAGAAATATCGGCAGGAAAGTAGCAGCAGGTGCAGCAGCGGCAACAAAGGTAGCAGCAGCAGCAGCAGCGAGGAGAGCAGTGGTAGGAACAGCAGCAGCAAGGTAGAAGCAGGTGCAGCAGCAGCAGGAGGAGGAGACCACAGGCCGCGCCACGCCGCGTGGAACGCGGAGCGCGGCCGGGCGTGGCTCTGCGTGGCGAGGCGGCCCCCTGTCACCCCCCCCCCCCCACTGCGCGCACGACCCGAGTGAGACCCCCCCCCCCCCCCGTGACACAGCCAGCCGGACCCGCCCCCGTGGGCTCAGCAAGGCAGGCGGGGGTCCTGCTGCTGCTGCTGAGTGAGGTGAGCAGCACGCAGGAGGGTGCTGCTGCTGCTGGAGCACAGGGCCACGTGTTGGCAAGCACCGAGGAGTTGCTGGGCGAGACGAATATTTACAGGGTGCTGACTTTTGTTGTGTTCCAACCTGCGGGGATTTTGAGGGTTCCCCTCCCCCTCTCCGCCCGCATTCGACTTTGTGGCGGAGAGTTGTGAAGTTGTCGCGCACGGGTTTCCCCGCGCGTGGGTGCAAGTCGGCAGCGAGAAAAGTCGAAGTCGCGAGAAGAGGCGGCCGGATTGAGATCCACCCGGATTGAGATCCACCCGGATTGCACCGAGGAGAAGTATCGCCACCTGGCCGGATTTACCTGCGCGCCCTCATGGCCGAGAGCGACGTCTCCGTCCTCAAGTCCCCGACTTTCTCCGGGCGGAACTCCCCCGCCAGCTACCCCGGGGCCCCCCAGTTCAGCTACTCGCAACTCGAGGAGCGCTTCAAGCAGCTCCAAGGTACCGTGCAGCCCCCCACCCCACTCTCTCTCTCGCGTGCGGCAGTACTCCAGTGCTGTGTGTATCACGACTACGGCGTTGTATACTGTAGGTGTTGTATACTGTAGGTATTGTATAATGTAGGTATTGTATACTGTAGGTGTTGTATACTATGGGTGTTGTATACTGTGGGTGTTGTATACTGTGGGTAAAGGTGCAGCCCTGAAATGCCCTGCTCACCCCACTGCTGGCGGAACGTCCCGCACGAGAGGAAGGTGGCGGAAGAGAGGCCACCCTCCCCATGGAGGGCACATTTGGTCCGCTCTGGCTTAGTGGCCAGGTGCCTTGGGAAGAGTTGTGACTACTCCCCCCCCCCCCACATACTCCCCCCCCCCCCACATACTCACTCCCCCCCCACACATACTCCCCCACACCCCCCCCACACTCCCCCCCCCCCCACACATTCACACTGTTGGGGCGACATGCGGGCAGGGGGGGGGGTAAGACATGTGCGCGATTTTGTAATTGCCGCGCCGAGAGACCTCGTAATCACAAGTTCAGTTTGCTTCACATCCCACCGACAGTCGACGATGATCACACAGTCGACACACTGCAGCACAGTGCTCTGTCAGCGCGCTTGGGGGCGGGGTGGAGCGGTGGCGCAGTGGTTAGCACGCACTACCCCCTCGACACTGCCGTGGTGTGAACCCGGACTCGCGAGTTCGACTCCGGGCTACGGCTAACACCAGTGGAGGGGCAGTGATGAGGATGTGTGAAGAACCACCGGCTTCGGACGCCATTCTCCAACAGTCGACCAACCCGCACTGACCAGCGTGGTGAAGTATGGTGAAACAATCCCCCCTCCCCCCCATGAGACTAACACAGCATGGTAGATAGGGGAGGCCTTCATTCATCACTGGGCCATACATTATTGTTTTACTTGTACACGGAGTGGCGAAAACTATCCAAGATTGACCTTTCAGAAAGCAACCGCAAACACCCTAAATGTGCGCATGCGTACAGCCACGCAGCACGTGTACAACCAGCCACGCAGCACGTGTACAACCAGCCACGCAGCACGTGTACAACCAGCCACGCAGCACGTGTACAACCAGCCACGCAGCACGTGCACAACCAGCCACGCAGCACGTGCACAACCAGCCACGCAGCACGTGTACAACCAGCCACGCAGCACGTGTACAACCAGCCACGCAGCACGTGCACAACCAGCCACGCAGCACGTGCACAACCAGCCACGCAGCACGTGTACAACCAGCCAGGCAGCACGTGGGCCACAGAGCCTCGACGCCGGTGGGCTCGTGACCCGCGCGTTCTCTTGACCCGTGGCCATTCGCACCGCGCGCGCCGCACGCGACGACGCCGCTGGGTCACCCCCCGCCAGGGCAGCGCGCGTCGCTTGATTCTCTCGAGGTCCGCAGGCCACGCCCTGCTGATGAGACTCGGGGCAGACGAAACCGGGCCCGTTCAGGATCTGCTCGCTTTGTTACACATTCTTCTGCAACATCGCGTGTGTCAGCAATGCGGCTGTTGGGACCTTGAGTGTCACTTTATTTTGACGCGATGAAGACGGACCTTTGTCTCTTCTTGAATACAGCGGAGTATACGCACTCGTGAGAAGCGACAGTGATTGAAGTTGGAGCGGTGGCGCAGTGGTTAGCGCACTGGCACTTCAAACCTTGGGTCACCCGAGTTATAACCCCACCGACCTTCATTAACCCGCACTGACCAGCGTGGTGAAGCATGGTCAAACAACCCCCGCCATAGCGCGAGGAAGCCATACGCCTGAATCTACAAGTGGATTGCGGAAGGGAGGCTGTTTGTTGTTGGACGCTGTGTTAAATACTCGCAGAGTAAAGTGTTCGTGTGGACCCCGTGTGTGCGAGGCTGGTGATGAAGGTATCTCCGGCTGCTAGTGTGGGACACGTGTACAACATTACTTTCGGTCAATTTCTAATGACATGCTCATGAGGAACACGACACGCTGTGGGTGCTGCGCGTGCAGGGCCGCCCATTGGGGTGCGGGGCCCCTCCCCCGCATCCTCCTTGAAACTAAATCGGAAGTATTGCATCTGATATCGTGACGGCGAAGCGTGATGCCCCCCCCCCCAAAGCGTGGGGCCCCGGGCGGTCGCCCCGATTCGCCGTACTGGCACCATGTAGGTGTTATGCTTTAAGTGCAGGGTGATTCTGTGACGGATCTAGTATGCCACTAAAATAATACTATACATTACAGAGAGAGCAAAATGATATCTCCAAGCCTCTGCACAACTCCCGTCACTCTCACGACAATGAATATGTTCACACTCGTCTATGTGAGACATGGAGCCATCAAGTTTGTACACCAATCGCTTGCCTCCGAGAGGAAAGCGAGCGCGCCATTCCTCGGCTGTGGTTCTGAATAAGCGATCTGCTGGATGACTAGCGGGTTGTGTACCTTTGGTGAATGATTTCAGGTGGGAACGAGTGTACACTACATATTCCAGTAGCACTACATTACCGTGATATATAACAAATCAAAATGAATGTCATCCCTACATCCCCCCCCCCCCTTGTACAGAGGCCACGTGGGCACCTAGTGTGGTGTCCTGTCACATGCTGCCCACCTGGGGTGGCGCCGCTGTGTGTGAGGAATCTCCTCCTCCTCTGCTGCCCCTAGTGGCTGTGAATTCCTTCCCACGGCCATCCGTGCTGTCCACTCCCCTTTTCTTTGGTCAAATCCAGGCTCAACACTTTTTTCCGTCCGCTTGTGAATGGCTTTGTGAGATAAATATACCCCGCTGTTTCTGGACAGCGCCTCGAGACGGAGTTATAGATACAAAAATAAATGCCACTTGTATCGGTGCATGGACTTCATGGGGAGTGGAGGAGGCAGCTCTGTGATCATGGATGAGAAATTGCAACGATCCGTGAGTCTCAGTGTTCGTGTATAGCGCTCGCCATGTGCAGGGTCCACGTTTCATTTGTTGACCGTGTTACTTAGGAATTGTGCAATTTAAAGACTTCTCGTGTCCTGGCACCACATTCATATATTTACTCAGTATTGGACACGTGATGATGTGGCCAGCAGTTGATAGACCATGTCTCACCATGATGATGTGGCCAACAGTGGATAGACCATGGCTCATGATGATGATGTGGCCAGCAGTGGATAGACCATGCCTCATGATGATGATGTGGCCAGCAGTTGATAGGCCATGGCTCACCATGATGATGTGGCCAACAGTGGATAGACCATGGCTCATGATGATGATGTGGCCAGCAGTGGATAGACCATGCCTCATGATGATGATGTGGCCAGCAGTGGATAGACCATGCCTCATGATGATGATGTGGCCAGCAGTTGATAGACCATGGCTGATGACGGTGCTGTGGCGAGTTCCTGCACGGCGTACGGCTTCCGTGGGAGCCGTCGGACCGAGAGACATTCCGCGGTCCGTGGCTCGCCAGTCGCGCGTCTCTGTGTCCCCAGAGTGGCCCCACTGCCCACGCTCGGTGGCTCTCTCGAGGTGCCCACCCGGGCGTTTGCCAGCCGGGTCCACCGGCGGTCTCTGCGCTCCCGTCGTGACGCTCTAGGTTTTTGGGCCGAGCCGTGTTCTACCACAGTTCCGGTCGTGTTGCCGGTTCCGTTGCGACCGGAAAGTTTTCCCTGATTTTTGGAACGCTGAAAAGGCAAGAGGTAGTGGGGGGAAATCACATTATAGAATTACCTGTTCAATTGAAATCACTCTATGTGGCAAACACAATATCGAGGTGGTCACGTACGTAATGTCAAGTTCGTGACCTTGGCAGGAGACGTTGCCTCGAAGGGATGGAGGCCGGTGGTCGAGACTCACGACGGAATGGCAGTCAAAGGAAGGCACGTCCACTGTGCAGAGTGGACGGTGACATCGGCTCATGTGTGGGACTTGGATTGGTTGTTGTATCGCGGGATCTATGAGCGATGGTGATGGCTTGGAGAAAAGCCTCAAGTTTCAAACAGCACACACGTGTAAAAAGCAGAAAACTTCTGTGTCTATGCAAACCCATCAGCAGTTCCTGAAGAAGCGCATTGTGCATATATTTGGAAAGCCTCTATCGAGTACCACCGCATATAGTTTATGGGAGGAAACACTGATCCGCATCCTCGAGTGCGAGACTGTACGAGCACACCTTGGAGGGGACTTGTCGAGTGGGAAAACCCTGCCAGGCCTGGCAGGCTGCAGTGCTTGGGAAGCATGGCGGCAGTGGTGGTGGTGGTGGTGGTGGTGGTGGTGTTGGTGGTGGTGTTGGTGGTGGTGTTGGTGGTGGTGGTATTGGTGGTGGTGGTGGTGTTGGTGGTGTTGGTGGTGGTGGTGTTGGTGGTGGTGTTAGTGGTGGTGTTGGTGGTGGTGGGGATGGTGTTAGTGGTGGTGTTGGTGGTGTTGGTGGTGTTGGTGGTGGCGGTGGTGGCGTTGGTGGTGTTGGTGGTGGTGTTGGTGGTGGTGTTGGTGGTGGTGGTGGTGGTGTTGGTGGTGGTGTTGGTGGTGGCGGTGTTGGTGGCGGTGTTGGTGGTATTGGTAGTGGTGTTGGTGGTGGCGGTGTTGGTGGTATTGGTGGTGGTGTTGGTGGTGGCGGTGTTGGTGGTGTTAGTGGTGGTGTTGGTGGCAGTGTTGATGGTGGTGTTGGTGGTGGTGGTGTTGGTGGTGGTGTTGGTGGTGTTGGTGGTGGTAGTAGTATCGCTAGAATTGTCCACGGTGACCCCTTGAACCTCGGTGCCACCCCAGGGAGGTTCCTCTGATTGCGAAGCAAATGGGTGGCACTGCTCTTAGATCACATTTTCAAACGCAAAAACGAAAAGCCATGTAATACATCCGTTATGAACAATGTCATTCTGACAATATTTCCCCATATATCTTTACCGGTATTAAATCAAAAAGCAAAAGTGCTAAATGATTAATATGAACATTTTCTGATCTCTTGTCTGCAAAGCGAGTTTGCTTTACCAAGGAAACATGTTGATAAGTAATTGGCCTGATAGGCTTCCAGAATAAAAACCCAACCATCGCGGCTCCTGGCTGGGACATTCCGCCTCGTAGGCACCGGCAGAGCCATCAACCGTGTCATGAGAACATCACCAGGCCAATGCGGACATCCCCGTGGTGCCTAGAACATCACAGACAGGCAACTGTTGTGCCGTTGTGGCCACTATGAAACACAGAGTCAACCACTGTCATCTGTGCTCTTTCAGCGAGAGAGGAGGCGGAATGGCAAAACTACACAAAAGCTCTCCCGAAGCGCACTTGTGGCGAGCAAACCTCGACGATGACATTTCGCTCCTGGACAGATCGCCAAGCGCACATTTGGAACAGAATCGGCCCGATCGGCAGTTAAGCCCCCACCCCCCCTCGTCGCCATCGACTCTGCTACGTGCGCGTTGAACCTCTTTGGCACCGTACGTAGCCAACCGTGCGAGTCGGAGGTGTGGGAGCAAGGACAACGAGTTCTTTACGAGCGCTTGCGCTTGTAAACGAGGATCGCAAATGCCTCGCTCTGGCCGTGCGTCGGCGCAGAGCGGCGTGGAGTCGGCGTGGCCCCCACCACCACCACCACCGCCACCACCGCCACCACCACCACCGCCACCACCGCCGCCGCCGCTGCGCTGTGCTCTTCTCATTGTCCGCGAGCCGTGGGCACGGACGCGCTTCCCACAACAGCTGATTGTGCACATTTTCTGCAGGGAGGGAGTTTGTATTTTGCGAGCGGTTGGAAGTTGGAATGTGGAACAACGGCGAGCAATGCCACAGATCATCATTTTGAGTTGAAATCGCCATTTGTTCATTCGTGGTCACTGAGACGGGAGAAATGCCCAGCACTGATTCTCTTTATGGGTGCACGCCTGCGTCAGATGGCCAACAGTAGCACGCTGCATTATTTTTGTATCAGTTTTTTTGAAAAATAGATGAACTAATTACGACTGTGAACAATACAGCAACACGAGTTGATTCAGCGGTGTCATTCAGAGTGATGGATGTGCCTACGGTCGGCAAAGTGCTGCACTGATTGGCTGCTGCTGCACATTTTGCGAGTGGTTGTGGGGCACGTGCGGCTAAGAAGCAAGTGGGTCGGACGCGTCTAAGGCCATGGCAAACTGTCTCCTCTGTTCGTCTGTGAAGACGGCGGCTGGGCCGAGATGCGAGCGACTTGTCGATGAGGAGCGAGACTCGGGGTTGAGCCCAGGCGGCTCTCATTGCCGCTGGCTGAGTTCTCTGCGACGCTGAACAGAGACCCACGCCCTCAAATCAAAGTGGTTCGTTTGAGTGTCGACAGGGTGATCTGTACAAAGATACCCTACTAAAATCACAAGGAGATATTACACGGAAAACAATATTTAGTTTGAAAGCCTCTACATGCAGTATCTCTCGCCAAACTCGCCGATTACATCAGTCAACATTCTCCTCTCTAAGATATCGAGCCATCGTTAACGGCACAGCAAATATTCTACTGTTGAGAATCAAGTCAGAGAGAGGATCATTAGAAATCATTGGGAAATCTGTAAATGGATCACCATCTGCGTGTTTTTATTTTAATTGCCCACTGGATTGCATGAGAAATGCGACGTTGTTGTTTTTGTTGTGGGGTAATTCGAGTCAGCAGCATGAATACAAATTAAGGTTCCATGAAACCCGACGCCTCGTGTTTCCAACGGCAACCCGCATCCTTGCCATCGACAGCCCCGACCTCGCCTTCTCGCCGCATGAAAACAACCGCCCAGCGAGCGCGCCACGTGTGTGCTGGCTCACCAGGTGCCACGTGTGTGCTGGCTCACCAGGTGCCACGTGTGTGATGGCTCACGAGGGTGCCACGTGTGTGATGGCTCACCAGGTGCCACGTGTGTGCTGGCTCACGAGGTGCCACGTGTGTGCTGGCTCACCAGGTGCCACGTGTGTGATGGCTCACGAGGGTGCCACGTGTGTGATGGCTCACCAGGTGCCACGTGTGTGCTGGCTCACGAGGTGCCACGTGTGTGCTGGCTCACCAGGTGCCACGTGTGTGATGACTCACCAGGTGCCACGTGTGTGCTGGCTCACGAGGTGCCACGTGTGTGCTAGCTCACGAGGTGCCACGTGTGTGATGGCTCACCAGGTGCCACGTGTGTGATGGCTCACGAGGTGCCACGTGTGTGATGGCTCACGAGGTGCCACGTGTGTGATGACTCACCAGGTGCCACGTGTGTGCTGGCTCACGAGGTGCCACGTGTGTGATGGCTCACGAGCGCGCCACGTGTGTGATGACTCACGAGGGTGCCACGTGTGTGATGGCTCACGAGGGTGCCACGTGTGTGATGGCTCAGGAGGGTGCCACGTGTGTGCTGGCTCACCAGGTGCCACGTGTGTGATGGCTCACCAGGTGCCACGTGTGTGATGGCTCACCAGGTGCCACGTGTGTGATGGCTCACCAGGTGCCACGTGTGTGATGGCTCACCAGGTGCCACGTGTGTGCTGGCTCACGAGGGTACCACGTGTGTGATGGCTCACCAGGTGCCACGTGTGTGCTGGCTCACCAGGTGCCACGTGTGTGATGGCTCACCAGGTGCCACGTGTGTGATGGCTCGTGAGGGTGCCACGTGTGTGATGGCTCGTGAGGGTGCCACGTGTGTGATGGCTCACCAGGTGCCACGTGTGTGATGACTCGTGAGGGTGCCACGTGTGTGGTGGCTTATGAGGTGCCACGTGTGTGATGACTCGTGAGGGTGCCACGTGTGTGATGGCTCACCAGGTGCCACGTGTGTGATGGCTCGTGAGGGTGCCACGTGTGTGGTGGCTTATGAGGTGCCACGTGTGTGCTGGCTCGCGAGAGAGCAGCGCGTGCGGATGTGTCCCCAAGCGTCGTCCCCGCGAGCCGCGCTGCGTCAGGACGCGGGCCGATTGCGCGTCGGCGGAGAGGAGAGAGGGCGATTGTGGGGCTCGGCATGGACGTGCGGCTCGTTGGAGTGGAGGGGACGTGGGGCTCGTTGGGAGTGGAGGGGGTGACTCTCCTGGATGGGGGTAGGGGGGGGGGGAGCCTGGCCCCGCGTGATGTTCCACGAGCATTTGCTGAACTGAAAGGCCACTTAATGTAGGTTGGCTTAAACCGATGTCATCATCATCATCAGGCATGATATCTCTACTGCTGGATGAAGGCTCCTCCAAGCTGTCGCCATCTACGGGTGAACCGATCTAATGGCTCCGTGTCTGTGATGGGCGCCCTCTCTGCGTGCTCGCTACTTTAGCTGCCACTCCGTGGTTAGTCTCGACCACCGACCATCTCCCGTTGCAGTGACGTGTCCTGCTCAAGCCCTCTCACCATCCATAACGATCGATACGATGTCTCTCACTGGCAAACGTTCTGCGACCCGTGCGTTCCTCTTTCTGTGGTCCCGAGCACGTACCTGCTCCACGCTTGTTCGCGGAGTTTCCAGCTTGAGGTCCATTGGCTTTGTTATTTATTCCACGTTTCTGATGCACGTTGTCCACCACGTGATCTTCAACTTGGACACCGCGGTGCGATGATTCCGTTACTTTTGTGAATGCCTCCGAATGGGGCGTGAAGTGTCTCGCTTTCTACAGCCCGAGTGACGCTGTTCTCAGCGCTGTCGGCAGCTCTGAGTCGGTGGTGGAAATTCAATACTCGGAGGACTTATCTTGGAGGCCAGCCTTCCCAGGGAACAACCACTTTCGACTTGCCACAAAGTGGTACTTGCTTTATTCATCCTAGAGGGGCAACGGGTTGATGCAGGCTCCCGACTGGGATTTAAACTCGCGGTCTGATTTAAATAAAATCTTAATATCTCACTAAAGAGAAACGTATATCGGCAGGGCTCTGCTCTGTGCCTCCACGTATACATAAACTAATTTTGTAGTCTAATGGTCTATGAACTTTCTGGACCAATATATCCTGCGGCATTTGTTTGAGGAAGAAAACCGGACCGGTTTCAACAGAAGCGGAGCTTGGCTCACTCGTGTGACGGTCAGCAGAATGCGGTCGCAGATAACATCAGTTGCCCTAATATTGTCTAAAGCAGCAGTTTCCAACGGGCAGGGTCAATAGTTATTGGCCTTGTACAATTTTGCATTCATATCGAATGCATGAATTATTATTCCAGCACTTGCTGGGATACCGATGTTGTGGACGGGAGGGTTCGCCATTGCACCGATCGGCCCACACACTTCCCATGTCGTGTACGTTACAGACAACCCCCAATCCTAACCTAACCCTAACCCAACCCTAACCTTAACCGAGCCCTAACCTAATCCTAACCTAACCCTAACCCAACCCTAACCCAATACGAACCTAACCCTAACCCAACCCTAACCTAACCCAACCCTAACCTAACCCTAACCTAACTCTAACCCAACCCTAACCCTAACCTAACCCTAACCTAACCCTAACCTACCCCAACCCTAACCCAACCCTAACCCAACCCTAACCCAATACGAACCCAACCCTAACCCAACCCTAACCCAACCCTAACCTAACCCAACCCTAACCTAACCCTAACCTAACCTAACTCAACCCTAACCCAACCCTAACCCAACCCTAACCCAACCCTAACCCAACCCTAACCCAACTCTAACCTAACCCTAACCTAACCCTAACCTAACCCTACTCTCACAGTACCCATGCACAGTTTGCTTTGGGACTTGTCGATCATTGACGTCTTTTGTCCCTCTCTGATTGCCACATTTATACCACCTGGTCGTGATGAGTCAGACGAGAGCAGATTGGAGTTCTTCATGGCAGGTGCAGGGGGTGAGGGTTCATAAACATTCCCCATTGCTTGAACTGAAAAGAAACCCCAGAGTGAATTCTAGACCTTTGCAAATGTGACGCCCTCTGCCCGCATTTACTTGAATAAGAAGAGATCTGGTGCAGTTCCTTCTCGCTATTTAGTTGCTCTTTAGCAGCGTACGTGTCCTTCGCGTATTAGCGAGAAAAGGTCGACGGCGGAGCTTTTGCACATCGGCCTTGTGCAAGCGCCTCTCTTGTGTAATTGTCGACAACGAGCGTGCTCCCCGCGATAGCGGTCGTGGCGACGCGTAACGGCTTCCGCCGATTACGCGCTTTACCGAGCCGACGAGCACTCAAGATAGCGCTTCATCTTTGGCAAGAGTGAAGGCGCCCGCCAAGGCCAAGTCGGTGAACGGGGAGGAGTTTGGAAATACTCTCGGCCCACATTCCTGGCTTCACGTTTTTTTCAAATTCAGAATTACATTCTCGAGAGAGGACCTCTCTTTGTTTTGCACAAGTTAAAATATCCACCTTGCGATGATTGTTGCCACTCCGGTTTGCTCATTAAATGATGTTAGTCCCGTACCTCCGATTAGCACGGTTGGCTATGTACGGTGCGAAAGAAGTTCAACATACGTACAAGTGAACAGAAGCTGTAGCGACAGTATGCTCTCGATTCTATGAGCAACTTTAGCTGTTTAATGTGTGATAAGCTAAAGGGGCACAGGCAGTTCTACGATTGTAAACTTACATTTCAGACACTTCAATGGCGTGCGGGTGATCATGGGTATCAGCATGAAGTGGATATTGACTTGGGCAGAGTGCGAACTCATCAGGACTGTCACTCAGACAGAAAGCTGTTGTCCACCTTTCTTGCAGAGGGAGAAATGTTCACAATACACCGCGGTGTCAAAGGGACTCAGACGCACTTATTATGTCATCCACGCAGGGATGGTGCGTTGAGGTTAGTGTTTGTGAAATTACCGACTCATTCCATAAATTAAGCCACGTTTAATTTTTTATAAAATTGCGGATACTTCCCGTCCTGTGTTGGCTGGCTGTGAAGTCTCCTAATGCGGACGACTGCCCACGGCGCGCTAGGAAATCACTGGTCCCTCTCCCTCCCAAGCCGGTGGGAGAAATTCCACATTAATGTGCGGAGGCAAGTCCGTCCGTAGCCTGACCACGGTTGACTTTACACCGAGCACAACTCGTGAGGTCGGCCTCACGAGTGGGTGAGGGGCGGCCCTCTCTGGGAGTTGACCCCTGGGGCCCTGCCCGCTGCACAAGCCGGATGCTGTGCACACGCTGTGGCGAGCTCATCTGCGACCGTGTCGCTGGGTTCTTAGTCAGAAATGTAAACACATGAGATATGGTCAGGCCATCGTGTTATATGTTCAGGCTATTAATACATGACACACGACGTTCGTAACGTACTGGTTTAGCGCGCGTGAGTGAGCGTGACGATCTCACGACGGCTCCCCCGCTTACTTCGACTTACGATCATCTTTATTTTACAACATTTAGTTTTGTGCTGCAATCATTGCCTGCGGACTTGAGACAAATGTTAAGATCGTTTGTCTGTACTCGGGCCTCGAGATGATGGGTACCGATTGCGCAACAGCTGCAGCACGAGGACGATGACAGAAGACGATGGTGTTTGGTTGACGACACGGAGTACGATGCCGCTGGCGACGTCGGTGTCGCGAGCGTGTCTCGCCAAATCCATCCTCTTATCCGTAATTATTGCGGATAATTTGCACGCGTAATTTGTTATACGCATCAGAAAAAAACTCGTAAACCGATCTTCCCCGTGTTCTGCTTTGTCGTAAGTCATTCTATACTCGGGCGCCGAGATTGCCTCGTACAGTATCCCAGGCAGTGGCTACAGTTTGCCGCACACCTTTTCTCCGCGATGGGGTATCCACACTCCACTGCAGCTGATGCGTTCATTTCCTCCAGGTGTGGCTTGTGTCGCTTTTGCTTTGGCAACAAACTTTTGTCAACGAGCAGATACACGCGCTGCGTTCCCTTTCACGTGGCGCTCGCATTGCCGCGGTGTTTACACAACTCGGAGAACCTCGAGATCCGATATTACATTACTCTGGCTGCCGCACGTCAGCTGCCACCGATTTCCAATTGGCAGCCAGTCGATCTGTTGCTAAAGTGTGCGGGGTATTGGAGAGTCGGCCTCGACAAGGGAGTGTTAATCATCTGTCCACGCCACCCGCCGCTCCAACCTGTTCCCTCTGCGGCGGCACTTGCACCCTGACACACACCCGGCGTGGACGCGTCCGGGAGCGGCGGTGGTGCGGTGGTCAATGCGGTCGGGGAAACTCGCGAGCGGAAATACATTCCCGGCCATGGCCAACGTCGGTGGAGAATGGCATCTGAACCGGCCTGAGCGCCCCCCCCCCCCCCACCATGGCCAGGGTGGTGAAGTATGGTCAAACAGCCTCTAAGACTGACACGACGTGAGAAGACCGTTGCCCAGCGGTGATAGACAGAGCGCTGTTCAATATGTTGCATAATTAACCCCAATTACACGATACGTACGGCATAGGTAGACCCTTATCCAGCGGTGGATTGATTAAAGAGCCGTGCGTGCACACACGTGAGCTGGTGTACATGATGCAGCTGTATTACCATCGGGGGGTAGGGTCCCAAGCGGGAGGGAGTGGGTGAAGTTGGAGCGCGGGGACGACATGGGGCCCCGGGACGGAGGTGGGGAGTTAAGCCAAGAGTTGGGCCCTAGATTCCCAACTGAATAATTCACAACAACATCAACAACAACATCAGCAGCAGCAGCAGCAGCGGCAGCGGCCGTGATTTATCCACTGCCGGGTGAAGGCCCTCAAGCCGTGACCTTTTCTCACTGTCAGATCTCACTGGCCAGCTGATGTTAGCCGTGCTCAGGAATCGAACCCAGCTCGTTTTAAATAGATGCGCGTTTTGAGTTTTAATGTCAATAAAATAAAACCCTAAATATCCTTCATGGGATTGCTTGGGTCTACATGAAGTAATCATTGCCATGTTTCCCTTGTAGAAAAAGAGACGTTTTGGTGTGAGTGGTCTCTCTTCTGCTTACCAATGAAGCCACAGGCGGAATTGGACTTCTATATTTGGGGGGGGGAGCGGGGTTCGCTTTGTCCCTCACTTTAGGAATGCATATAATTACAATTTTATCTTAATGTTAAACTACTGAAATATTGCTAATGGTGTATTGATAAAGGTGTACAGTTTGGGGGGCGTTGCCCCCCCCCCCGTGCCCCCCACAAACTCCACCCATGAATGAAGCACACACTTTCACACAGCAGCAGAAGTCACCGTCACACTGCCACTGCCGCTGCTGCTGCCGCTTTGATGTTTGCCTGCCGCGCCGCGCCCAGCCGTGCGCCCTGCAAGCCCAGGCAGCTGTCCCCAGCGGTGTTCGCCTGCCGGCACCGCATCCACCAGTCGCGTCGTCGTGAGGACCACGGCCGCTCCTGCGGCTCGCGTGCCGCTTGCCGGTCGGGGCGCTGCGCACGGATCCCGTCGCGTCGGGAGGGCCCACGACCTCTGCGCCTGCAGAAGTCGAACTTGGCTCGCGAGCGTCACCGCCATCAAGGCGGGAGTCTCAACGAGGTGACGGACTTCCCTCGCCGAAGGTTATTCACGGCGACGTTTGAAGATTGGCGGCGGGGGACATTCGAGTCTCCGAATCAGCCTCGGTCCAGACGGGACGGCACTAAACGCACGCGCACACGGACGACAGCGTAGAACTCGCAGCAGCAGGGCACAACGGAGAGTTACGGAAAAAGTTCAAAATAGAAACTCCCGACAGCATTGAGGCAACATCCAGAGTGGGCTCCGGGCGTTGACGCTTCTTCTGGACTCGTGCTATCCACGGCCATTCCACGGATAACACGAGTCGGCCGGAATGAGCGACAAGCCGCTGCTGTCATCCGCAGGTGTCCACGCGAATAAGACGAGTTTTATTATTAGCGGATACAAGGACCCACCAACACAGACCCCCCCCCCATATAACTGCGGATCAGAGGCGTCCTCCACTGTATCTCTGTAGTGCTCGTGCCGAGTGCTCGCCATGTCAATTGCTCGCCGTGTGGAATCTCCGTGGACCTCATCACAACACACTGCTGCTGCTGCTGCAGCTGCCTGCGCCGCGTGGCGTCGTGGACGGTGACGACGATGATGATGTCATGGTGGTGCTGGTGTTGTGTCCGTCGTGATGTGTCATCATCACCTCATCGTGCCGTTGCCTTGCCACTTCAAGCTGAACAGCTGTTGTTGGGAACAGTCAAATTGACGTATTGGCGTCAGCTGATGTATGATAATAAAAAAAATAGGGAATGTTCTGTGCAGTTAAAAGTAATTTTAAAACCGCATTGTGTCATTTAAACATGACTGTTTAGCATATTTACGTAAATAGCTCAATATGTTAGACTTATTAAAAGTTATTGCGCTTGGACAAGACACGTCACTTGAAGGGATGGCGGCTGCTGGCTAAGAGTTATGGTGGGAGTGGCAGCCAGTGAATGGAACGGGGAAGATGGAGCGATAGCATCAGTCTGTAGGCAGAGGCTCAGTGTGAATTATTGCATCGTATGATCACGCGGAGCCGGCAGCTATGGGAGAGAGGCCTTCACCCAGCGGCAGATTGAGCATCGATGCAGTATGGAGTCTGTTGCCTCAGGGCTTGGCTGGTGATGAGTGTCACAGTAAAATAAATCTTCCAAAACGAACACTTTCTTGGAATTAATGTTTAACCTGAGAAACAGGATCCAAGTTATAGAGTAGTGTAAGGCCTATAGAGTCGTCATGGTAACAGTGGATACTTTTTATAAATGACAAAATTGGGGTCCCCCCCCCCCTTCATTGCAACAGGATCTGGCGGCAACATGAATCGAGAGCGAGTTCGCCAGCGCCGCTCCGGCACACGAGACGGCGGCTGAGGCAATGCCCCAGCTTAGTCGCAGAGTCTACACGTGCACTGTAGGGTCACGGGGGGGTCACTAACCTGGCCGTGTCTGCAGTCACGGCCGTTGAAACAACACACAGCGGCGTGTGCGCAACCACTCAGCCTTATCCAGACCACCGGCTCAGAAGAACTGCACGTGTGGGCACGTCGGAGTGGAGAACCACCGACTGGAAGAGAAAATGCGGACGTCCCACGAGTAGCGTCTCGAGTGACTGCGATGCTCCTTGACGGGACTTTATTAATTCACCGCTGGATGAAGGCCCCCCTACGCCCCGTGTTTGACCATATTTATATTTCACTGCGATGGTCAGTGCAGGCTGATGAAGCAGAGGGGCCACAGGCCCGGTGCACTTGTTGCTGGGCATTGAACGTTGGCCGTGGCCGGGAATCGGAGTCGGTTCGCTGGGTTCGTAGCGCCACGCACTAACAACTTCGCCACCGCGCCAACTTGACTGTATAATAGGAAGGCTGTGTTTGTCCTGGTTATTAATATTTATTCTACCTGACTTCATGAGCACCCGTCAATGCCAATTTGTGCGACGTCACAGACCAGGTGCGGAATTTGAAGCTGACCTCACCTCGCGCCGACGCGAGTTGCGGTCCGTACCGTGCGTTGTCCGACATTTCACTCCACATGCTGGGAGCTTATTTGGGAGATATTCACAGCACAGCCTCGAAGCACCGACACAGGCCGCCTCGCCTTCCCCCCGCCCCCCCGCGCCACGAGAGTCGTGGGGACAATGAACCGATGGCATCTCCCCCGCCGCAAGCGGTCTCCCCTGCCACAGCAGGAGCCCCCTGCCGTGTGACTCACCCTGCAGCTGCTGCTGCTGCTGCTGCAAGCCGCATTGGCGAGACGCCGCGTGCCGGAGGGGACCGTCCCGACGGCACAACACATCCCTTCGTGACTGCAGGCACAGCCCCCTGCCGCTTCGCTTCTACCACGTGCGGGACGGGCGTTGTGCAAAGCTCAGAGTGCGCCACGGCACCGTTGTTCACGGTTGTTCACGGTTGTTCATGGGCAGCGGTGGCGTCGTGGTTTGCGCGCTGCGCTCTGAACTCGGCAAGTTGCGTTCGATTCTCAGCTATGGCCAACACTGGTGGTGAGATGGTGGTGTGGAGGCCACCCTAGACCAGACCTTCGGTAGCACGGCTGGCGACGTTCCGTGCGAAAAAAGTTCAACGTCCATAAAGACGGTGTGCAGACTGCGTTGTAACAACCCGACTAACCGACGAGGCACGGGCAAGCCTTCATCCAGCAGTGGATTGAACAAGGGTTGTACATTATTCACTTTCGTGGGTGTTGTGTGAATGTGATGACAGTGTCCAGAGCAGCCAAGCAAATCGCTGTGCTGCTGAGCACAGGGCCTGGCAGTGTTGCGTGGCAATGAGGGCGCTGGAATCGAGATGTGCAGTTTAGCGTTGAGCATTGTGACCGAAGCGGCTAAGAGTTGGGTGTTGACTATTGCCATCATCGGCAGGTTGTCCTTCCCTTCATCATCATCATCAATTCATCGTCAGCATCATTATCTGGACTCGGTGCCCATAAGAAAAATAATATACTCGAGGATAAAGGGAAGCTTCATGGCTGCAGATAATAAAGCCACAGGTAATGGGGGGTTTATTACATCATCATCGTCACCGTCATCTGTGAGCAAAGCATTTACACTGTACATGATTCAAGTTGGCCTCTGCGATTGGCTCACATTGCACGTGAAAAGGCTGAGGCAAAGCGAATCATGAGGAAACCTGCTCATTAACCTCTGACAGGTAAATCCAGCGTAGTGGCACGTTCATGCTTTCATCCGCGATGATCGTGGCGTTGAAGGTGTCATTAGCGTCAACCTCACTGATGTATAAGCGCATCGCAAACCCCAGCATTGCACAACTCCTAGACACGTTGTGGAAATGGATCGTGGTTTGTGTCCTAGGGAATTGTGGGTAACACCAACCGATACTCGTCCACTAGTTCTTTCAACTTGAGGCGTTAAGCGATGCGCAGTGAAATCATCGTATTGCGCACAATCATTTTGCAGACGAGCGGGTGGTTATCTCTGAGAACAGGGTGAGACCTCCACTGATCTGCAGCTGCTGGTTGGAGAGAGGTTTTCTCCGATGGACGAGACTAGTTATGGAGTGACAGCCAAAGGAGGGAATGCACTCGACAGGAAGACCACCGCAAAGGTTGAGCGATGAGGTCGGGTCTCGGGCAGGTGCGAGATGAACGATGACGGTCGTGTGCGATGCCGACGGTCCGACGCTGCCTTTATCCAGCAGTGGATAGACCACGGCCGGCGATGACGACGGGCAACGAACGTGACGAGTCGGAGCCCACAGCGCGTTTGCACCCCGCGGTGACGCCCCCCTGCGCCCCCCTGTGCCCCCCTGTGCCCCCCTGTGCCCCCCTGCGTGTGTGCAGACGAGCGTGAGGCCGTGCAGAAGAAGACGTTCACCAAGTGGGTGAACTCGCACCTGGCGCGCGTGTCCTGCCGCATCAGCGACCTCTACACGGACCTCCGCGATGGACGCATGCTCATCAAGCTGCTGGAGGTGCTCTCCGGGGAGACGCTGGTACGTCCTCGCGCTCGCCTCTTTACACAGCCGCTGCCTCCGCCTCCGCTGGTGCGCTCGCTCATGCCGAGATCGCAGCGGCGCTGTCTAACCGGACGCTGGTTACCCCGCACGGTTTCCTCTACTTGAAGATCGTTAGACTTGTTACGCACCCTCCTCTTGCACACTAATCCCAACGCTCTGCCGTGTAACGGAGCACAAACTGCATCTGAGTGGCATTGGCCGATTTAATTTGTTTAACATCACCGAAGCTCAGCGACTCTCGGCGTCCCCTCCCCCAACGAAGCGGACTTCACCGTCCCTGTCCGGTCGACGGCATCGCAGCGCCGCCGCTTCCCGCCGTGATGACATCCCAGCCACCGTGGGGGGCCTCGCGTTGCCACGGTTACCGTGGACTCGTGGCAGCACTCACCTGGCCCCCTACGGGAGGGTGTTTGTGTTTCATTAATAACGCCGCTACGGGGGGGGGGGGGAGATACATGGCTCGGTTCAACACGGTCCAACGCAATTTGGGTTTACATAGCGGTGTGTAAATGTGACAGCCGCATCTCCAGATGCTGTATGGAAACAACCGTTTGGTTTTTAATCGTTCCTCGCTGATTTTCGTCATAAAAAGAGAGTTCAAATCGTGCGATTAATTCAACCGTACCTGCGATTTTAATGTAATTAAGATCAGTTTACATTTTGATCAGCGAATTGAACCGTGTATGGTTATCCTGTTACGATCATACAATGGCAAAAAACAAGTATTTTCACTTGTTTTGGCGGCGGAGTATAGCAGAGGCTCCGTCCTAAATGTAAACTTGGCCTGTGGATCGTTGCGATGATTCCAGGACGTCTCCCCGTCTCCTTTGTTGCTTCCCATGCACAGGAGAGGCATTATCCTCCAACAGCAATAATCCCTGACCTCCAAACTCTGGGCGTGCAAGCTTCCACAGGGACGTGGGTTCCACACAGGGACGCTCCGCTCGCAGCGAGCGGACCTTGCATCTGCGTGGCGTGGCCCAAAACGCCGCGCACTTCGAATGGACCCTCTTGAAAACGAGTCTTGAGACTCGGGCAGGCGCTCATAAAGGGGTCACTGTAGTCTGTCAAGTGGAATGTCAATATGTCTTGCTGTAGGCGACTGGACATGTAATGGTGGTATGTCACTTTAAATTGTGGGTGTGGGACATTCTCTGTCTCTGGCCAACGATACTCGTGCTTTCCCTCCCTCCCTCCCACCTCACCCCACCCACCTGACCCCACCCATCCACCCTTCACGGCAGTGCTCTTTGTTTGATTTCATCTCAAGGTGAGACACAGAAATGTATTATCCACACAAGGGATTCCGCCAATTATCGTGGCTAATCCTGGCCGTCCTGCTCACACGCACGTGCGTCCATGTCTACGCACTGATACACCCCAACGAACGTCCCACCTGTGCAGTCGTGGAAGTACAGTTTACCTGTTATACCTGTTTGCTGGAAGAGGGATCATGTGCCCCGGGGGATCCGTGGATTCTCACACTATCTGGAAAAGCAATTTCAGCTGTCCACAAGTCAGAGCAGGCACAGCGCACTCGCAGACAGCCGTCGCGTTCAAGCTGATGGCACCCACCAATCGTCCCGCCTCCGATTACCACGGTTGGCTACGTACGTTCAACACACACACACATTCAACATACACACATTCAACATATACACACATTCAACATACACACACACACATTCAACACACACACATATTCAACAATGAGTCATGTCAGCACACTGCACGGAGGACGCTGCCGTGGGGTGATAGTCAGCACACGGGACTTGCAATCCAGAGGTCAGAGGTCAGATTCCATCTCCCTGCGTGGTAGTTGAAACCAACTGCGCGGGTTTTTCTTAAACGAACCCACTGCGCCTGTCCACCCAGCGGTGCTATGGGTTGACCACGGGGATGTCGCGTTCGGTCGGGTGAAGTGTGGCTACTCCCACCTCTTCCAAGGCATCTGGCCATCATCTGAGAGTAAGGCCAAATATTACTGCGAGGGGCCTTATAGAGGAGGCCCGTTCCACCAGCCGTGGTGTGAGCGAGCAGTTGCAGGGCTGCACCTTTGCCAAAACTCACGGCGCGTGGTGCCACATGGCATCCTACAGCACGACCTTTATATGATGGCCATGATTATGTAAATTATCACCATCATCATCATCACCATCATTTCTGCTTTATCTGTTCTGCCTGGAAACCATCCATTACCAGATAACTGACACCAAGTGAGAAGCACATTGGAGATATCTCGAGAAATTGTCACGGCGTTGATGACCGCCACCGCCCCTTGTGCACCTATTCTACGTTCCTGCGAGCGCAGAGAATGTTGGCAAGGTGCGGATTGTTTATCGCCCTGTGCAAAGATGCCTCGCTCGAGCGTTCCAGTCGAGGCATCTCTATCACCAGAGACGATCCGTCGACGTTGCTTGCGACGAGCGGAAGGTGTCGGCGGTGCACGAGGCACCGCGATGTCCGTGCTGCAACGCGCCACTCGCCTGCGCTCACAGCGAGCAATGACGGTGGTGGTGGTGGTGGCGGTGGTGGTGGTGGTGGCGGTGGTGGTGGCGGTGGTGGTGGTGGTGCATCGTGTGCACGGCAGAGCAGCGCGGCACCGCACGCGAGACGCTCGCACACCGACGCGTCGCGCACAATGGACGGTGTGTTTGTGGACGTGCGGGTTCATGCGAAGGAGGAGTGGGGTGGGGGCAAGGGCATGGGTGATGGGGGTGGGGGCAAGGGCATGGATGATGGGGGTGCAAGGGCAAGGGTGATGGGTGGGGGCAAGGACATGGGTGATGGGGGGGCAAGGGCAAGGGTGATGGGAGGGGGGCAAGGGTGATGGGGGGGGGCAAGGGCAAGGGTGATGGGTGGGGGCAAGGGCATGGGGGATGGGGGGGGGCAAGGGCAAGGGTGATGGGGGGGGCAAGGGCATGGGTGATGAGGGGGGCAAGGGCATGGGTGATGGGGGGGGGGGGGCAAGGGCATGGGTGATGGGGGGGGGCAAGGGCATGGGTGCTGGGGGGGCAAGGGCATGGGTGATGGGGGGGGCAAGGGCATGGGGGATGGGGGGGGGGCAAGGGCATGGGTGATGGGGGTGGGGGCAAGGGCATGGGTGATGGGGGGGTCATGGGTGATGGGGGTGGGGGGCATTCATCTGCTCGCTCACGAGGCCTGAAACGACGCTGGTCCCCGCGCGCGACACGTACAGTGCGTTACAGAGTTGTGTCTCGCGCAGCCCGCGGGGTGAATTGTTGCATAGTTGCAATGAAAAGCGCCGCCGCGGTAAGGCGACACGTTGACGAGAGAGGTGAGAGCGATACATAGAAAAACAAAGGGGGCGAGCAGGTTTCTGCAATCTGCGGACGGATCCACGCGTGGGGCAAGCAGGGTCTCTCTGCCTTTTGTCGGCTGTCGCGTATCAAACCCCAGCGCCGCCGGCCACGGCACCGGCATCGCTGCAGCCTGAGCAGCCCACGCGAGCCTTGCCTGAGCAGCCCACGCGAGCCTTGCCTGAGCTTGCAGCTCGGAGCGAGAAGAGCCGCCTGGCGTGACCACGCGGGGTGCGAGCACGCCCCCGGCGTCTCCCTCTCTCTCCGGAGGGGTAATTTGTCCAAATCGTCGTGTGGGAAGTGCGAGAGGAGGCAACGACGCTTATGCTCGCGGTACACAAACCGAGTCCTCGTCTCACGTGACATGTTTGACAAAGTATTGAATTAAGTGCCATTATTTTTTTACAATTCAATGCACATTTCACCTACAAACTAATGGAGCAGACAAGACAGAACATACGAGGCAGACGGTAGACGAAAGGCGGACCACAAAAACAAGAGAGAATCGATTCTTGAATCAAATGGGGACCTCATTTGATTCAAGAGCCCAGTGAATGGGGTCTCATGCCCAGGCTAACTAATCTCACGCCGTCCGCCCGGCCAGCCACTCTCAGACTTCAGCCACGCCGAGGTGCCCATTAACTCGCCACAAGTGGTCGCCCGGCATGTCCACTTATCGTTGTACACTACTGCTGCGCTGCCGCGGGCCGCGCGAGATCAACAGCGTTGCCGCGTTCACCTGCGGGTCGCTCCGGGAGCGCTCGCGTCAAGAAGCCACTTTTCCCGTGAGCCACTCCCTTCGCTCGCACGCGTGGGTGGCCAGCACCCGGAGGCCGGGTAGACGAGCGTAACCATGGAGCGTAACCAAGGAGCGTAACCATGGAGCGTAACCAAGGAGCATAACCATGGAGCGTAACCAAGGAGTGTAACCATGGAGCGTAACCAAGGAGCGTAACCATGGAGCGTAACCAAGGAGCGTAACCATGGAGCGTAACCATGGAGTGTAACCATGGAGCATAACGAAGGAGCGTAACCATGGAGCGTAACCATGGAGCGTAACCAAGGAGCGTAACCATGGAGTGTAACCATGGAGCGTAACGAAGGAGCGTAACCAAGGAGCGTAACCATGGAGCGTAACCATGGAGCGTAACGAAGGAGCGTAACCAAGGAGCGTAACCATGGAGCGTAACCATGGAGCGTAACCAAGGAGTGTAACGAGGAACACAAACCTGTCAACCCCTTATCAGTGCCCTACCTTATTACAGACCAAGACAGACCGTATTGGTCACCCCGTGCCCTTATAAATCTCAACGTTCATCCGACAAAGCGCCATCACAAGTGAGAAACACAAACAAATAGACAAAAAAATGTGCGCATATTGAAACGGCTGTACGCCGCATGGACCTGAGAACTCAATTTCCCTGTACAAGAATACAGCTAAACCGTATGAGTTGACAGGTGAGAGGAGCGTAACCAGGTGCATGACACAAGGCAGCTCCTTAGCTTTCGCCGCGTTTTACCACAGTGATAAATGTGCACGCGGCTGTACCGCGCGAGGAAGTTCCCGGCACGTGGAGCAAAACGTCGGACGTCGCGCCGAACAAAGCGCGGTCCGTACGGTGCAACCCGAACGCGCAACCAGAGAGCCGTGCGGCCGTCCCTGAGGCCTCTCCCACCGCTTCGCTGTGCCCCCAGCCCAAGCCCACGCGTGGCAAGATGCGCATCCACTGTCTGGAGAACGTGGACAAGGCGCTGCAGTTCCTCAAGGAGCAGAAGGTGCACCTGGAGAACATGGGCTCGCACGACATCGTCGATGGCAACCACCGCCTCATTCTGGGCCTCATCTGGACCATCATCCTGCGGTTCCAGGTATCGGCATCGCCACCCAGCAACCAGTCATCGCGCCACGTCTGCTGTACCGCTCGCTATGCCTGCGTTTGTGGGATGGTCAGGAACGCATCCTTCTGTTTCGGACCGATCCGAATGTTTGGTGCCGCAGCAAGCGACTTCACTTTCACGGCATCATCTCCCTGACCGTCCCAAAGTAACTCGCTTGTGCGGCGGGCTGACCTGTGAGCCTCTTCAGATTAGGAGCGAGCGAGGTTTATCCACAGCACTTCGTGGATTAATTAAATAAATAACAACTATTGAGTTAAATTTAAAAGGTGAACATGCAACCCACATCCCGCACCGTGGGGAATTGGTATCAGCAGTTGTGTTGCTAAAGTAATTATTTTGCAAGTGTTCTTATAAAGACGTAATTTTCACCAGATTTCCTGACACAACATCTCCAGGTATTCCCAGCCGGCACGCGGCAGCTCCTCGCTGCGTGGCAGAGTGGTTGTGTCGAAGCACATCCACTGCACTGCTGCCAGGCCGGTGTGACAACGTGGCGTGCTCACTGCCTCCGCCTCGTCTGGCGTGCGGGGTTGAGCAGGCTGCTGTGAATGTTGGTGGCGGTGTTGGTGGCATGTAACATGAGTGTTGGAGCTGTGCAGGATTTGTGGGAAGTTGGCAAATTGCTTTTGAGTCTCCGAGTGGGCAGTGCACTCTGGGAGGCTCGCGTGCCTTGCAATGATAGATGTTTGCTGCTTCGCTATGGGAATATTTTTTTAAAAAGCAGTTAAATTCAAGTAAAACTCATAAGTACATGAGGTATTCTTGCCATTACAGTCACGCAAAAGGATCACAAAGGGGCTATGCATCTCCGACATCGACGGCAGTAATCGGGCACTCGAGGGTGATGTTGCTGTGGCTTTCCCAATTGAGTAATTTGCAGGACATTTTTTAAATTTGAATCTTGATATCTGCACTCATAGCCTACCATAATTTGAATAAAGTAACGGGGTTTTTCATCGTCCACTGCGACGCAAACTTGCAATGTCTCTCTGTTAGGAAGCTTTGTATTCCCTTGTATTTAATGCGGCCGAGTTGGTGTCCTGTTAAGTGCCTAATCGTTCCGCTGCACAGATCCAGGACATCAGCGTGCAGACGGAGGACAGCAAGGAGACCCGCTCTGCCAAGGACGCGCTGCTGCTGTGGTGCCAGATGAAGACGGCGGGGTGAGTGAGGAGGAGGCCGCCTTCTCTCCCCCGGCACCTGCGCGACGTCGTCTCCTCGTTGCTTGGTCGTTCTTTTGTATTTGATCTCGGTGCCATTGGGAGCGTTCGTGTCGATGCTCGCTGACGTGCGATGTTGCTTCCAGCTACGCCAACGTGAACGTGCACAACTTTACGACCAGCTGGAGGGACGGCCTGGCTTTCAACGCCGTCATTCACAAGCACCGGTAGGGCGCCCTCGGTGGCACGCGGCGCTCGGCGGCTCCTGCGATACGCCACGGACAGCTTCCCTCATTTCCCCCCGTTTTGTTTGTTAGCGCTCGGAGAAAATTGGCTATTGTAAGGACGTGAACGCACTTCCCTCGGATGTTTCCTGCATTCGCGGGCTGCCCTCCCGAAACCATAGTTGTACTCCGCTTCTGTGTTCCCGCGTCTGTGTGTTGCCCCGCCCTCCCCAACCCGCACGGTCAGACATCCCCCATGAGCCGCACGTCACGTGTGGGTGGCCCTCATCCGGCGGTGGTTTGAGATTGGGCTGTGCTCGTGTTGATGAATGGCCTCCATTGAGGCCAAGGCTTGGCTTGGGGCGTGGTGTCACCGGAGACGCCATTCAACAGCGTGTCCTCGCTCCTCAGTAGGAACCATTCGCACCAAAATGTCCCCAAGCTGATCGGCGGGTAGATGGCAGAAAGGTGACAAGGGGGACAATGTGAGGAGGGTGACAAGCGGACTATTTTTACCCCTGAAAGTAAATTGTCTTTGTGCTGTTCGACTTTTGCCGTACTCTGGTTTCAATGACGATGCGTACATATTCAGAGCATATGTTTGCATGTTCACCACAGGTACGTGTGGTTCATGCAGACATGATTCCTTGCAAAAGGTTTATATTTTGTGTTTGAACATCTTAACGCCTGTTTTATTGCCAGAAAGGGTAAAACCTGTTCTTGCTTTTTCATATTTTGATACTGGCAAGAAAGGTCCCATTTTATTTTTATCCCCTCCGTGCAATGAAAGATTGTCACGCAAACCAGTCCAGCGGCACGGTTTGCAACGTTGGATTATGAAACCTTCCCATCCCCGCCCCCCAAACCCCCCCCCCCCGTCCTCCCCCGCACACGACGATCGTCCAAGATGTCAGTGCCTTCATACGCGGCGTGATCCATTGGTAGATGCGCCATTCATTTCTAATGACCCTCTGACTCTCTTCTCGATAGGGCATTAAACACTGTGTTGGGAAAGGCCACATTTCATTCGTCGAGGATTCGTTAAGGGTTAGGTTTATTTCCTGTTAAGCGCTGCGAGGCGTGAATGGCGCTGCGTGAAATAAAGAGTTGTAGTTCGGAGCGCCGTGGCCGGAGCTGTCTGTGATGATCGTTCGTGTCGACGGGCGGCCCCTACGCTGACGACCGTGCTCATGAGTGGCATCGGCGACAGTCTGCCGAGCTTGCGACCACGACGACCACGACGCTGCTGCCGCCCTCGCCCCGCAGGCCGGACCTGGTGGACTTTGAGAAGCTAAAGAAGTCGAACGCGCAGCACAACCTGCAGCACGCGTTCAACGCGGCCGAGCAGCACCTGGGGGTCACCAAGCTGCTCGACCCCGAAGGTGAGGAGGAGCGCGGCTGAAGGATGCGTTCAGGAGGTCCGGGTCTGATGATCGGACTGATGGTGATATGGATTCAGATGTACGCTGAACTTCTTTTGCACCGTACGTAGCCGACCGTGCTAATCGACACTGGACTGTGTCGGATCATCTAATTGGATAAGAAGGCGTTGCTGTTTGTCTGTGATGGGGGAAATCCGTCCGTGTTTACGTTTGTGCGCGAACGTTTTCGCCGGCAGACGTGAGCGTGGACCAGCCGGACGAGAAGTCCATCATCACCTACGTGGTCTCCTTCTACCACTACTTCTCCAAGATGAAGGCCCTGGCCGTCGAGGGCAAGCGCATCGGGAAGGTGAGGAGACCTCCTCGCGTCCCTCCGCTCCGCCGCACGACCGAGCCGGCCCGGCGCGGACTCGGGTGGCACCGAGTCGTTTTTCCACTGCAGGACCGGAACACCGAATGCCGTGAGCATCGTTAGCCTCAACCCCTGGCCCCGCTTGAAGCCAGCGCATCGTGAGGGTCCCGCGCCGGCTCGGCCCGGCTGTGCCAGCAGGAAAGGGGAATCGTTTGTCGTTGAGTCGGAGCAGCACGGTTACCGCGCGCACCTCTCGGAGCAACCGACGTCCCCGATAGCGGGGACGCCCCGGGAGACGATCGCGGGGATCGAGCGTCGTCTTGTTCGCCGCGGGGCGCAGGTGCTGGAGAGCGCCATCGAGGCGGAGCGCATGGTGGAGCGCTACGAGTCGCTGGCATCGGAGCTCCTCGAGTGGATCGGCGGCACCATCGCGGCGCTCAACAGCCGAGACTTCCCCAACTCGCTGGTGGGCGTTCAGCAGCAGCTGCACGCCTTCAGCAGCTACCGCACCGTCGAGAAGCCGCCCAAGTGAGAGTCGCACGTGCGCACACGCAAATAGACGCGCGCGCAAGCCAGCGTACGTAAAGACCCCCCAGAGAAGCCTGCAAAACAGACTGTTGGGGCAAGTGCTGTTAGCGAGCAGCACCTATGAAGGCCGTCACGGCACACGAGGAGGTGGGTGGCCAACAAAACGCCTGCCTGCCTTTGTCTCTCCAGTGGCGATGTTGACACACTGCGCCAGGTACTCATTTGGCCTAGGACTGGTTCAGATAATCGTCACTGGTGTTGGCCGTGAGCGGGAATCGAACTCGGGTCGTCGGGTTCGTAGCGCAGCGTAGCGCTAACCACTACACCACCGCTTCCCCAGCGTACACACACACACGCACACACAGACATACGCGTATGGCAGTCATTGTATGTATACACACACCGCTGGACGGGAGGTGATGCGAATTCATCGGCATCATCATCATCATCGGCCGCGTCGTGCTCCGCGTGACTTGCAGGGGGTTTCCCACCTTCACGGGGCGGGGCTGCACCATTCGCATTTGCCGGAGACGGCGACGGATCGTTTCGGGAGTTGTTTTGTGACGGCGCGTGGCCCTCTCTCCAGGTTCACGGAGAAAGGAAACCTGGAGGTTCTGCTCTTCACCATCCAGAGCAAGATGAGGGCCAACAACCAGAAGGTGTACACGCCGCGCGAGGGGAAGCTCGTGGCGGAGATCAACAGGGTACGTGCGTGTGGACGTGGACGCGTGTTGACGGGGAGAGGGGAGCGCCTCCCTCGCGGCCGCACAAGGAGACGGCGAACTCGGACCTCTCTCGCACGCGCGCTGACTCGGAACGTTTGAAACCGACTCATTGGCAGTGGCGCACACAAGCACAGATAGCAACATTGAAGGCATTCGTCTGTCACGCTGCCCTGTAAAGGAACGATGCATAACAGGCGACGTTGCAGAAACACCGGGCCTTCTCCTTTCACATCGTGGATCCAGCTGTGATGAGCCCCGGTTTCCCCAGCTCCTTGTGATTAAATGATGAAGCTCGTGACCAATCGGCGTGTTATAAGTAACGTCTTCTCCACTGATTGTTGGGAGGGAAGAAATGGCCGCATTTGTAGATGGATTCGCTGATTTTCTCCGAATTTAGCGAAAGTGGTCGTTATCATTAAACCAAAGTGGCTTTTGCCGGATCTACGTGTGACCGCACCTCAAGTCGCCAATACAGAAACCGTGGCCTTGTTTTAGCGAGAAAAAGCAGTCGGCCAGAGGTGGGGGATACACAAAGGTTTTTAACTTGGATATGAATAGGGGTAGGGAATTAGCAGCATGGATGGACAGTGGAAAGGAGTTCTAGACTATTGAGCGACCTCCAACTAAAGCAAAGGTTTGACTGGGGAGCTTTCATTGCTGGAGCAGAGTTCCCTGGAGAGGGGGGCATGCGGGGTGGTAGAGTTGGATGAGAGGGGAGAGGTGTGTGTGCGTGTGCCGCTCGCAGGCGTGGGAGCGGCTGGAGAAGGCGGAGCACGGGCGCGAGCTGGCGCTGCGTGAGGAGCTCATCCGCCAGGAGAAGCTGGAGCAGCTGGCGCGCCGCTTCGACCGCAAGGCGGCGATGCGCGAGACCTGGCTGGCGGAGAACCAGCGGCTCGTCATGCAGGCAAGGCCAGCCCCCCCCCCACCCCCCATGCACAGGCCCCAAGGCCCAGCAGCACGCCAGCAGCTGACAGCGCACCGCGAAGATGAGAGTCAACGCGTGTCTTGAATTGAGCAGGGTTTTTGGAGCACGTGATGGTTGGTACATTCCACGTCAACTTGTTTGGTGTTTGTGTTATTTAGCATGGGCGCACGTTTTGTATGTGTATGTTGAACTTCTTCCGCACCGTACGTAGCCAACCATGCTTATTGAACGTGCGGGGGAAGGACAACAAAACTAAACACAAAAAGCAGTTCTAAATAAATGAGTTTTACATCTAGATGACTTAAAAGTGGACAGCTCCAGTGGCTTCTTAATATCAGAAGGAAGAGCGTTCCAGACGGCCGCAGAAGCGCATCTGAATGCGCGCGATGCCGTGACCACCGTCTTTGTTCGAAAACCACCGCAAGGATGACCGGAGTTCGAGCGAACCAACGAGAGGGACGGAGAGAGGAAAACTCGTGGCTCATTATTCCGAACCGGCGATCGCTACCCGCCCGTCAATCCCGCGCCATCTGACCGCGCCAGCGCGACGCGATGCCCGTCGCGTGACCTCTCGCGTTGCCCGCCCCCTCCCCCGCGCAGGACAACTTCGGCGCGGACCTGGCGGCGGTGGAGGCGGCCACGAAGAAGCACGAGGCGATCGAGACGGACATGGCGGCGTACGAGGGGCGCGTGCGCGCCGTGGAGGGCGTGGCGCGCGAGCTGGAGGCGGAGCGCTACCACGAGGTGGCGCGCGTGACGCGGCGCCGCGACGGCGTGCTGCAGCTGTGGCGCCGTCTGCAGGAGCTGCTGGCGGCACGGCGCACGCGGCTGGAGATCACGCTGGCGCTGCAGCGAGCCTTCCACGAGATGCTCTACACCGGCGCCTGGATGGACGAGATGAAGGTCGGTGTGCGTGTGTGAAGCATGGGGAGCGGTAGTGGAGCGGTTAGCGTGTCGATTCCTGCTCACGGTCATCATCGGTCCTAGGCTTCCCCTTGGTCGACTCAGCCTCAAATAAGTACCTGGTATAGTATGTAAACATCGCCACTGGGGAGACAAAGATGGTCGGGTGTGGTGCTTGCCACCCACCCTCTCGTGTACTGTTCCGGCCTTCATAGGTGCTTGCTAACAGCACTTGCCCTAAGAGTATGTTAAGGCTATACGTGGGGGGGATCTTTGTCTTTTTAGTTTTTGTGTGTGAAGTGAAATGTTTTGTCCGCTTCTGCGGTTGCGATCCGACCGTGCTCCCGGCGTCATCTCGACAGACCAAAAATCCCTCGGATCGAACCCGGGCGGCCGCTCGTGGTTGAACCACGCTCTCGAGTGCCGTGAGTCAATGGCCTGAACCCAGAAACCAGACACCCACAGTACGGCACTCTAAATTATAGCTCTGAGAATGAAAAATATAATTTTGAGTCTCGTGCAGTGAAGATTGCTCACTGTAACCAGACTGGTGGGAAAGTGCTGCCCCCTCGCGTGCGAGTCAGAGGTCACTTGAAGGGATCTCAGACACTGGGGATGCACTGCCCTGCGATGCTGTTGTTATTACTACTACTAACACGGTTTGTTTCACCAGCAAAGCCTCGCCGAGTCTCCTTCAGCGGGCTCCCACTCTTTGTCTCTTGTCACGGTTACCGTTGGCGCGATTGGGATGACGTTGGGGAATCGCATGACACGGCACGGAGAAGCAACTCGCGTGTCCGCGGCATTGAGAGGGCGCGCGTGACTCTGGTGCGTGCGGCGCGGCGTGCAGCTGCGCCTGCTGTCGCAGGAGTGTGGGAAGCACTTGCTGGGCGTGGAGGACCTCCTGCAGAAGCACGCCCTCGTGGAGGCCGACGTGGCCGCGCAGGCCGACCGCGTGAAGGCCGTCAACGCGGCCGCCCTGCGGTTCGCCGAGGAGGTGGACGGTGCGTACCCACGCGAGCGTCAACCCGCAAGTGCGCGCGTATACCCGCGTGTACGTACCCACAGGAGCGCTCGTCCAGGCCGCCACCAGTGGCACTACGTTTTCACCGGCGGTACAATAGCAGAGACACGCAGTGACTTAGTGAATCAGAATCTGTATTGATACTGGAGGAATCCGATGAGCTACAAAACTTTTTTTCAACAGGTGTCTAGTAGCGGCGGGTCAGAACGTTACAATAATAAACAACACAAAAATATGATGAGTGCAAAGTTTAGGAAAGGTAAATAAAACAATTTTGTTTTATTACCAGGCAAAGCCCACTCAGCTATTATCTTATTTTTCAGAAGCAATCTGGCCACAAATGATAGCACAGCAGAGTGGCTTATCACGTGGTTTCAAAGTGGCAAAGAATAAGGGAGGGCTCGTTAATAATGATGTAGCCACGAGGTCTTCTACCCGGCCAGACCAACGAGCGTGGTTAGGAAAGTCATTCGTACAATCTCCAGGAATGACGCAGCGTGGGGAGTCCTTCTCCATCCAGCAGCGGATCGACGAAGCGTTATACTATCCCTTATTAACGACACGCAAACGAGTCGTTGGCGTGCTTCACATTAAAATAATGGCCACGCGAACGAATCCCGTCCCCTCGCAGTCGAGGCCGTTGCGATTAAAACAGAAGGACAAAAGTTCAAATCCTCCTCGGGTGTCGGCTCAGCCCATCGCCTCTCAAGCGAGTGCGACGAGCAGCACCTCGCGTGAAGTTGACGGTGGCCGTGCGACGGGTGGATTTGCGTCTCCCAGGCTACAGGCCGTGCGACCCCGAGGTGGCGAGCGAGCGAGCGGGGCAGCTGGAGGCGTCCTACGCGGAGCTGTGCGCGCTGTGCGCGGCACGGCGCGCACGCCTCGAGCAGGCTCGCGCCCTGCACCTCTTCCTGTGGGAGGCCGAGGAGGTGGAGGCCTGGGTGCGGCAGGTGGAGCCCCTCCTCGCCAGCGAGGACGCCGGCCACGACCTCGCGGCCGTGCTGCGCCTGCTGGCTCGGCACCGCGCATTCGAGGTGAGGACGCTCCGAGGGGGGGTGCGCGAGTCGGAGTCAGAGCCAGTCGTGACGTTGCTGATGAGTTTCGTGTTTGATTCTCGACGTTGTTTGTAGGTGCTCACAGTTTTCCGCTACGTTGCATATGTTGGGTTCCTCATCGCCATGTTTTCTCATGTATGGATCATCTCTGGGGACTTAGGTTTCCTCCCACTTACATTTGTGTATTTGTGTATATTTGCAAAAAAATTACATGAACATGATTATCATCAGCATCTTACCTGAACCGCGAGGAGGTCAAGAGTTCTGAACTAAAATGAACTCTTACGTGAATTAATTTCCTCCTTCTCTCCTTTTGCAATCCTGTCTCCCCGCACCTCTCCCTCCGGTCCCTCTCACTGCCCCTTGCCGCGTGGACCCCGGCTCCGCCACGGACAGGACGAGCTGAGTGGCCGCCGGGCCCAGCTGCAGCAGACGCTGCGCCTGGGCGAGGCGGCCGCGGCGGCGCTGGCGCCCCCCCTGGCCGACGCCGCCGCCTCCGAGGAGGAGAAGCGCGAGGCGGAGCGCGACGCGCAGGCGGCCCGCGCTCGCTCCGCCGAGCTCGAGAAGCTGTGGGCCTCGCTGGAGCTGGCGGCGTCGCGCAGAGCCGAGCGCCTGCGGGCCTCCGAGTCGCTGCACCAGCTGCTGTCGGACTCGGCCGACGTCGAGGCCTGGGCCCGGGACGCGGCGCTGCTGGTGGCGGCCGGCGGCGACGTGGGCAACGACGAGTTCTCCACGCAGGCGCTCGCGCGCAAGCACCGCGACGTCGTGGAGGAGATCGAGGGATACAGGTGCGGCGACGGCGGCGGCGCGCCGGCGGGCCGCCCCGATTCGAAGCGCGATCGTCCGCCGCGGGTGGCGCGAGCGCGACTGACGAGGCCGCGTTTGTCCCGCGCAGGCCGGTGATCGACTCGCTGCGGGAGCAGGCGGCGGCGCTGCCCGCGAGCCTCGCGGAGCCGGCCGGCGTGCGGGAGCGGCTGCAGCGCCTGGAGGACGCGTACGGCGAGCTGGCGGCGCTGGCCGCCGAGCGCGGCCGCCGCCTGCAGGACGCGCTGGCGCTCTACACCATCCACAGCGAGACGGCCGCCTGCCTGCTCTGGCTCGACGAGAAGAGCCAGTGGCTCGACGCGCTGGACATCCCCGAGAAGCTGGAGGACCTGGAGGTCGTTCAGCACCGGTGAGACCACCGCGGCCCATGGGAATCTTGGCTCTGTAAAGTAAATAAAATTAATAAATTATTGTTGTAAAATAACTGCAATTATATTACGTACTCTTTACCCTGAATTTTACAGAAATAGTGGGGGGTGAATGTTATAATCTGGTCGATGTGTGTGTGAGATTTGCAACTTTATTGACACTGGGCACAAGTTTTAGGGTGCGTCTTCCTTTCCGGAGCACTTTCTGGTACTGCTGGCAACCTGGGTGTGGGATTTATCTGCCCGTGATTAGACTGAACTCGCAATTGGTAGTGAGTTGGTGGTCTCAGCCTACTCACAATGTGTACTAGTTTTTATTTTGGACTTTATTTGACCACATTTCTACTCTGAGAATGAAAAATATTGGTTGGACCATCGTACTGCTGGTAGTTTGGAAAGTGCTGCCCCTAAGTCGTGGATAAGAGGTCACTTGAACAGTTTTCAGAAGTAGTTCTGTGATATCTCCTTCCGTGGGCCGCTCTCTTAACGTGGGGAAAGGGGCTGCTCTGCTGGAAATGTTGTCTCTCATCTTCCTGCAAATCGGACGGTGTTAGGGCAAGAGGCAAAGGGGCACAGCTTACACACAATCCCACATCGTGCTTGCCGGCAGGTTTGAGAGCCTGGAGCCCGAGATGAACGGTCTGGCGTCGCGCGTCGCCGTGGTCAATCAGCTGGCCCGGCAGCTGCTGGGGTCGGGGCACGCCAGCGAGGACGACATCAAGGCCAAGCAGGACCTCCTGAACGCCAGGTGACGCCGCACCCCCCACGGGCGCCGAGGGGAACGTGTCGGTGATGGGGCTTGGCCTACCCGAGGCTGCCCTGGGACTCGTTGGAGCCGGGCCCCGGTGGCTTCCACGCTGTGACGTGGTGCTGCTCCCTCCTGCTGCATCTCCCGCGTTTCCCTTCCCCCACCCGCCGATCGCATCTTGTGGTCGCTGGGTTGATACATCGACTTCATCGACAAATCATCCCGCAGGTGGAGCGAGTTCCGGGAGCTGGCGGAGAGCAAGAAGGAGGCGCTGCAGGCGCAGCTGACGCTGCAGAGCTTCCAGCTGGAGTGCCACGAGACGCAGGCAGTGGATCCGCGAGAAGACGCGTCTCATCGAGTCCACGCAGGGCCTGGGCAACGACCTGGCCGGGGTCATGGCGCTGCAGCGCAAGCTGTCCGGCATGGAGCGAGACCTGGCTGCCATAGAGGCACGCACCCTACACACACACACCACACACACACACCCTACACACACACAGCCTACACACACACACCCTACACACACACACACCACACACACACCCTACACACACACACTACACACACACCCTACACACACACCCTACACACACACCCTACACACACCCTACACACACACACCCTACACACACACACCCTACACACACACCCTACACACACACACCCTACACACACACACCCTACACACACACACCCTACACACACACCCCCCACACACACCTCCCCCTACACACCCCCCCTACACACCCACTACACACCCACTACACACACACCACACACACACACCTTACACACACACACCCTACACGCACACACCCTACACACGCACACCCTACACACACACACACACACTACACGCCCTCATTCTACACACACACACCACACACACACCCTACACACACACACACACACCCTACACACACACCCTACACACACACCCTACACACACACACCATACACACACACACCCTACACACACACCCTACACACACACCCTACACACACACACCATACACACACATGCACTCACCCTACACACCATACACACATGTGCAACGCAAGATACGTAAAGATCTGTTTGTTTATACATGTATTCTCCATTTAAATAGCCATTTAGACATGTAACACACGCAGCTCTTGAAGATGTATTTTTAAAACAGTTAATATTATTTGTATAACTTTTTATAAAACTTCAGTACTTAGCATTTCCATAAACATTACAAATGAACACACATGACTGGTGACGATGTTTATGTTATTATTGCTTACTGCGCCCCGCGCCCCCCCCCCCCCGCCCTGCAGGTGAAGGTGGGGGACCTGCAGGGCGAGGCGGAGCGGCTGGCGCAGCGCCACCCGGAGAGCTCCGGCGCCGTGCGTGGCCAGCTGGCCGACACGGCCGCCGTGTGGGGCGCCCTGCGCGGCACGCTGCGCGCCCGCGAGGACTCCCTCGGCGAGGCCTCCAAGCTGCAGAAGTTCCTGCAGGACGTCGACGACTTCCAGGTCGGGCCCTGACCGCGTCGCCGGCCGCTCCGGTCGGTTGCGTGGGGCGTGACGGTGACCGCCCCGAACGCCCCACCTCCCGAAGGCAGGAAACCCTCTCGAGCCGCGCCCACGTTACCGAGGCTGATACGGCCGGTCGGGGTCACGAACCCCTCGCATGGCGCTGACAAATGCCTTCCTTCGGGCCGTTCGTACACCGGTTCCCAGAGCTCGTTTCGCGCGCCGCTTGAGAAAGCCTCCCGACGGTAGCTGCATTCCGCCGCTGCGTGATGTGCACGCCACATCGTGCATCGCGTCGCTTAGCAACGGCGAGGCGTATACGTTTATCGGCTTTGAGGTCAAATGACGTCCGCTTTGGCATTTGAAGGCGGCTTTAAGTTGAAAGCGGTGGTGACTTCAAATGAACGCGGCGTGGAGCGGCTCGCGGCGTCGCGTGCGGCAGAGTTGGCGGCGTCTCCCGCCGACGTCACGGCCGCCGCACACTGCACGGCCGTTGTTCAGGATGGCGTCGGCGCGGCCGCGAGAATCGGAAGAAGTAACAAGGAGCCCCTTGACGGCGGCGAGGAATTTACTGGAAGGTCGTAGTGAGGGGCGCACGCGGGGAGATTTGTGGTGGCATTTTGGTCTCTTAAGAAAGAGGCACGGGATGAGGTCAGCTCGTGTCCAGGCGCTACGTCGATTCGTAGCAGCGTCGTCATGGCAATGCTGGGTGTGGTCACGGCTTGGGGTGCTCCTCATTCAAAGGTCGGTAGGTCTTGCTTGGTGATTCTGATGATTTGGTGCACAGTTAGGAAGTGACACAAGTATTTATGTCAAGCAAAGCAAACTATTATTAAAAAAACTCGTGTGTCTACAGTATGAGACCGAACAGAGATTGGATTGTGTGCATCATTTGGTCAACACGTGTTAACAAGTGACACGAATTATATTGACCTCATTCATTCCTGAAATGTGATTGACTAAAGTTACAAAAATATTTTATACAACAGCCATGAAATGAGGCCTCATGGTTGGTATTTTGACGGTGATGTTTACCGTATTCTCCGGATTATCCACTTTTTCTCCGTGGGTTTTAAAGCAAGAGCTGAGATTTTATCTGATTAACCAGTCGGTGTGCATGAGGCCAGAGTTGTCTATCTTTATTGATACCGTGTACAAGTCAACAACTTTATTGCCCCCACGGCCACTTCCACCGTGATTACGGTGATCTCACCGCTTTAAGAGACACTTTTATTTTCCAGCGTCCCCTCTATTATTTTTTATGTTTTACACCCTTGGGTTTCCACTTGCCCGGTAAATCGTGGGTTCCAGAATCATTATTGTTCATTTTCAAAATGACCACTAAGTTTGGGGCACGTTTTGCTTTCCGGAGTTTCTTACAATCCGCAGAATACGGTGAATTCTTGGCTCCAGAAATCATAAATTTGTGTGGCAGTTGAAACAGCAAGCACGTTTCTCACAGCCCCCCTCTACATTTTGTCCACCCGGCAGAACAAACGGGTACACCACGGCCGGTCGATCGTCAGATTGTGTGTGGTGGGCCAAATTGTGGGTTACTCCGACCTCGTTAAAGACATCTGGCTCGTGTGGAAGAGTAGGCAACAATACCCTGCGTAGATGGCCTCGAGAGCTCCCTCCAGTGGAGGCCCTTCCGCCAGCAGTGGCGTGAGCAGGACATTGCAGGGCCGCGCCTTTGCCTTTCTGAGCTCCGCACCACAGGGAATGGAGGCTGCGTCGCACCTCGTGCGTGCGTCTGCTGAGCGGCGCGCGTCTTCTCCGGGTGCAGGCTTGGCTCTCCAAAACCCAGAAGGCCGTGGCGTCGGAGGACGTTCCCAGCACCCTCCCCGAGGCTGAGAAGCTCCTGGCGCAGCACGAAGCGATCAAGGTGGGGCCTCGCCGCAGCTCGTCCACTCACGGGGGCCACCGTCTCCTCACGACGGCAGTGGCCCCTGTTCCGAGCGCCCCTCCTCGTAGCCAAAACAAAAGTGTCTCACTGCTGATGGTGTGCCTTGCACTGAGATGTTGAGAATGTAATAGGATTATCTTTTTAAGTAAAAAAATTTTAAGAAAAAATATTCGTTGGGACATTGCCGAATTCTGTATTTTAGTTATAAAAAGGGAATGGGTTTTTTTTCATTTAAATGCTCTATAGTGTAATTTCTAGACAATTTTTACTATGAATTACATCCTACTTAACGATAGATGCTTCAATTCGTCAGAGAAATCTGTTGCTTTAAATAAATTATAGATGCTCAGGACACAAAAGATATAGCGGCGGTAGAATGACCTGGAAGCAGCAACGACGATCCCACCTAGAGAGGATCTCACCAGCGATGCCGTCTGTCACCCTTCTGCCCACAGAACGAGATCAGCAACTACAGCGAGGACCACCGGCGCATGCGGGAGATGGGCGAGGAGGTGACGCGCGACCAGAGCGACCCGCAGCACGTGTTCCTGCGCCAGCGGCTGCAGGCCCTGCACACGGGCTGGGCCGAGCTGCACAGCATGTGGGACAACCGGCGCGCGCTGCTGGCCGCGTGCCACGCGTACCTCGCCTTCGCGCGCGACGCTCGCCAGGCCGACGGCGTTCTCAGCAACCAGGTTCGTGCTCTCTCCTCTCTCTCTCCTCTCTCTCTCCCCTCTATCCCTCTCCTCTCTCTCCTCTCTCTCTCCTCTCTCTCTCCTCTCTCTCTCGTCTCTCTCGCGCGCGGCGCCGGTGACAGCGACGCGGTCAGGAGCTCTATGCCAGAGAGGGCTTCAGCGGAGAGAGAGTTCGTGTCGCGTCTCTGTTCCTCCTCCTCCGTTGAAGGAGCGCAGACCGCAGCGCGGTCGGGCGGGAGACGGTGGCCTCCTCACGGCGGCTCCACCCGTTGCTCGTTCGCGCATTACCGCAAACACAACCGATACCGTCATCGAGGCGGAGTGGACGTGCGTGCGTGATGGCGCCCATCGTGCCTCGCGCCGCTTGTTACCACCACGCCGCTTGGATAGTGCTCCCAGCACTCGTTCCTCTGTATCCAACCAGCATGCATGTTTCCTGTTTGAATGGGTATTCCGATCATTATTAGTAAGTGTTGGATTTGAAGTTTGTGACGTCCCAGGCAAATATCCTCCGGCTGCTGGAGAGATGGAGCGTCTCCCTGTCCGACTCTTCGAATGTGCGCTTTGTCCTTTCTTGTAGCTGCCACTTTGAGTAGATCCGCGTGTGCCCCTGTGCCTTCAGAGACGCACGAGGAGCGTGCCGTAGAAGTTAAACTGGTGAACTCGTCGGCTGCTCGCCGCGCGTTTGTTCCGTTGGACGCTGGGCTCACTTGCGGCGGTGCCGGCTCTGTCCGCGCGCATTTCCCCGACTCCCGCAGGAGTACGCGCTGAGCCGCGTGGAGATGCCGGCGACGCTGCAGTCCGCCGAGGAAGCCATCAAGAAGCACGAGGAGCTGACCACCAGCATGGAGGCCAATGACGAGAAGGTCGGCGGCGTGCTGGACACGGGGAGGAAGCTGGTCGGCGAGGGGAACTTCAACGCCGACAAGATCCAAGAGAAGATGGATTCCATCAGCGAGAGGCGAGTGGCCTCGCCGAGGCGACGCCGGGCTTTGTTGTTTTTCACGCCGAGGCCGGGACGCTTGAGGCATTTGAGGAGTTGTCTCGCCTTTCGTTTCTCAGTCCGTCTTTGCAAAAGAGAGAAAATTCGTTTGTTTTGAGTGGCAGTGCGTCGGATGTACGTACGTATGTTGGACCTCTTTTGCACCGTACGTAGCCAACCGTGCTAATCAGAGATGCGGATGACATTAGCGCTGCCTTCTTTGTGAAACTAAATACATGTTTGTGGATTTTGAGCTACGCGAAGTCCCCGGTGCTTCTGCTGCCACTTGGAGTGGAGGCTCCACGCCTCGTCGCACGGCCGACCGCTGCTGCCGAGCGTTGGCGGCAGCCAGGGCCTTCGCTTGCGCCGCACGGGGCTCGTGTAAAGCGCGGCAACGGTGCAGTCACAGTAATGGTGCCCGATCGTGTTACTGGAAGTAACGCGTGTTGGTTACGATGACGATGGTGACGATGGTGACGATGGTGATGTTGTGCAGGCGTGAGAAGAACCAGGCAGCAGCAGCAGACCTCCTGGGCCGTTTGAGGGATAACCGGGACCTACAGAAGTTCCTGCAAGATTGCCAGGAGGTCAGTCAACGGATCTTTCCCGTTCATTCGAGGGACTGACGTCGAGTTGTAACTGGGCAGTACGCCGCCTCCTTCGCATGTCGACCTGTCCCTATCCCTGCCTCCTCTCCTCTCCCCTCCACCTGCACATCCCTCCTGTGTTAGTTCATTGAGAATCTTCGTTATCAATTTGTGCACAAATTTGTGAAAATTTCCACCTCGAACATTCGTTTGCACAACATGGAACTACTTCTAAACTGAGGCCAGAAATCTATATATGTGTCGTACTTAACGATTCTCGCTTTGTTGCAACTACACAATCACAAGACTCAACCCCTCCAACCTTCACGCGCAACATTTGCTCCTTCCAGCCTGATTTTTGTAGACCGTTCGATGGTTCCGGTTTTAACTGCGCGCTCGTTGCCATCGCCTCGCCGACCGGAGGGCCGTGAATGACGCCGCCTTCCCGGTGCCTTGCAGCTGAGCCTGTGGATGAACGAGAAGATGCTGACGGCGCAGGACATGTCGTACGACGAGGCCAGGAACCTCCACTCCAAGTGGCAGAAGCACCAGGCCTTCATGGCGGAGCTGGCCTCCAACAAGGAGTGGCTGGACAAGATCAAGAAGGTGTGCGTGCTTCTCTGGAACGTTCGGCTCTGGAATGTTTTGGAACGTGTTGCTCCGGAACGTACGCTGAGATCTGATGAAATTGGGCACATTCCGGGTGATTTGGTCACAGGCAACTTAGTGATGAACAGAGTATTAAGATGTTATAATGGCATCTGGTGGTGTTCATAATATTGGTGGTTATATGGCAATGGTTTAACCGGCGCGCGTTCCATGCGGCACGGCAGGAGGGGGAGCAACTGATCCGGGACAAGCCGGAGACAGAGGGCATCGTGCAGGAGAAGCTCTCGGAGCTGGGCACCGTGTGGGACCACCTGGAGAGCACCACGCAGCTCAAGGCCCAGCGGCTCTTCGACGCGAACCGCGCCGAGCTCTTCACACAGAGCTGCGCCGACATCAACATGTGGCTCGCCGAGCTGGAGACACAGATCACCTCCGAGGACCACGGCAGCGACCTCACCAGCGTCAACATCCTGCTCAAGAAGCAGCAGGTCGGCGCGACCGGAGCGCGGAATCACAGACGTGCGAGCTCACGGGGAAGGGATCGCCACCGCTGTGCCGTGTTTCTGAAGCGCAACGCTCCACCAGCAGCACGAGGCACAAGTGGCATTTAGCGGTGCAGATACAGGCCACTGCCACTGCTGCAGGCCATTGCTGCAGGCCACTGCTACAGATACAGGCCACTGCTACTGCTACAGGCCACTGCTGCAGATACAGGCCACTGCTACAGGCCACTGCTACAGATACAGGCCACTGCTACTGCTACAGATACAGGCCACTGCTACTGCTACAAATACAGGCCACTGCTACAGATACAGGCCACTGCCACTGCTACTGCTACAGGCCACTGCTGCAGATACAGGCCACTGCTACAAGCCACTGCTACAGATACAGGCCACCGCTACAGATACAGGCCACTGCTACTGCTACAGATACAGGCCTCTGCTACTGCTGCAGGCGACCGCTACAGATACAGACCACTGCTGCAGATACAGGCCACTGCTACAGATACAGGCCACTGCCACTGTTACTGCTGCAGGCCACTGCTACTGCTACAGGCCACCGCCACTGCTGCAGGCCAATGCTGCAGATATAGGCCACTGCTGCAGACCACTGCTACTGCTACAGGCCACCGCTACTGCTGCAGGCCACTGCTACAAGGTACTCGGCAACACGAAGCAGAGGCTTCATTGCAGGCTTCTTAATTCACAGACTCGTGGGCCTGTGCTTGCTCCTCTCTCAGTCTGGACCCTCACCTGGTAGCAGTTTAATAATAATTCACAGCCCCCTTCGTGACGCCATTGCTTGGTGAAGGCCCTTCCACGTCACGTCAGTTGCGGGGGTTGTTTGACCATACTTCACCACGCTGGTCAGTGTGGATTTGTGAAGGTTGTGGGGGGGCTTGGATATCCGTCGCCTGCAGGGTTCTGAGCTCAGTGCGCACGAACTGCCCCGCCTCTGCGCCCCTGATACCGATCTGCGTGGTCGCAAATAGCCGTACGACGAGCGACGATTCGCCACCCCCCTCGCGGTGGCCGTCACATGTCCTCCACGCTCCTAACCCCCTCCCGCCGCGTGCCGCCTCAGCTGCTGGAGAAGCAGATGGAGGTGCGCGAGAAGGAGGTGCGTGAGCTGCAGGACCAGGTGCTCGTGCTGCGGCAGGAGCAGCTCAAGGAGGGCGCGGGCGGCCCGGGGGAGGGCGGGGAGGAGGAGGTGGACGGCATGCGCGCCAGCGTGGAGGGCCGCTTCAAGCAGGTGACGCAGCCGCTGGAGGAGCGCCGCCTCAAGCTGCTGGCGTCCAAGGAGGTTCACCAGTTCACCCGCGACCTCGAGGACGAGATCGTGAGTCGGCCACGCAACCCTCGCCGCGAGCCCCGGCACGGCCGACCCGAACCACCGTGCGGCCAACCCCATCCCGAACCATAGCCCTGGCTAACCACGTGGCCCCTCCTAACTTTGGCACGGTCGACCCCAACCCCACCCGGCACAGCGCCACGCTTGACCCTCTGCACTCGGCCGTGCGCTGTCGCGTCCCCTCCATCGCCATCTCTGTCGCGATGGCTCCGACCCCTCGGCGTGCCAGCGAAGGCGATGGCAGGCGAGGGGAGCGGTGCCCGCTGGTGAGCGCTGGGGGCCTGATGCCAATTAGCGTGCGTGTCGTTGCGTGTGTCTCACATGTCACGTGTCGTGTGTCGCCCGCAGCTCTGGGTGGAGGAGCGGCTGCCTCTGGCCACGTCCACGGATCACGGCAACAGCCTGCAGTCGGTGCAGCTGCTCGTCCAGAAGAACCAGGTGAAGAGTCGCATCGTCACCCGTGCCGGAGATGGCCCGGAACGCTTTGCGTTGACACCCGCACACCGGGGCTGCTGCCACGCGCAGCTCCTAAATCGTGAACGCTCAGGGGTTGCCATGAACGATATTCTGCGAGGAACAAACCTTATCGTCCTATGATTATGGTGATATGATCATGTTCAGTCCCTTGTCAATGCACTGTTCACGAGGACCTCCCCATGCCGTGTCGGTCATTAGGGGTCGTTTGAGCATACTTCACCACGCAGGTTAGTGCGGGTTTTTGAAAGGAGAACCCAGAACCGGGACAGATATCACTCGCCGCTGATGTTTGCCAGGGTCGAGAATCCAACTCAGGTCACCCGGATCGTAGTGGACAGATGCATGCTTGGAATGACATTGATAGACCGAAGGAGGAGCATTGCAGCTGGTAAGGGAGGTGAGGCCTGGGCCGCAGGACGCGTCACGGCTCAGAGGGGCGATGATGGCCGACGGTTGAGACCAACGACGGAGCGGCAGCCAGGGGATGGGGCGCGGAGTCCGAGAGGACGTCCACCGAGAAGATGGAGCATGGAACTCGGCTCGTGTATAGGAGCCAGGGGGGAGGTGGCAGTTACTTGGGGAGACCTTCAACCAGCAGTGGATCGACCATGATCGATAATAAATTAAGTTAATAGCGTCACTATCCGTGGGTAGTTGCTTCAATTAAAAGTCTTAAAAGTGCTTCATTGAAGCCAGCATGGGTTATCTTACCTTGCTGATCATGTCAAGCAGCATAAACCATCACGCAACTCCGGTCATCCTCTTCGCAGCTTACGGCTGGCCATGAAAACAAAGTCGGTCACCGCGTCGCGCCCTTTCAGATGCGCATCTGCGGCCGTCGAGAGCGCTCTTCTGATATTTGGAAGCCACTGGAGCTATGCACTTTTAAATCATCATCTAGATTGAAAACTCATTTCTTTAGAACTGCTTTTTGTGTTTTAGTTTGTTGTCCTTTCCCCGCACCTCCGATTGGCACGGTCGGCTACGCACGGCGCATCTTAAATATGCTGTTTGTAGGTCATAGAGTTTTCCAAACAAACGTGTGACATCTCCGCTGTTCCCGCCACCGTCGCGTGTGCAGAATCTGCAGAAGGAGATGGCGGGGCACGAGCCGCGCGTGCACGAGGTGTGCGAGCGCGGCGAGGCGCTGGCGGAGCGCGGCCTGGGCGAGGGCGGCGCCGAGGCGGGCGCCGCGGCGCGCCGCCTGGGCGAGCTGCGGGCGCTGTGGGGCCGCCTGCGCGACGAGGCGGGGGCTCGGAGCGCGCGCCTCCACGAGGCCCACCGCGCGCAGCGGTACTACTTCGACGTGGCGGAGGCCGAGTCGTGGATGAGCGAGCAGGAGCTCTACATGATCGCCGAGGAGAAAGTGAAGGTGACTCTCGCGGGCAGCCACCAGCGGCTGTGGCGAGCGTCGGCTGTGCGCGCCGCTGCCTCCGTTCGGCATCGATGCAGCAGGTTGACTGCGAATGGGGAGGACCTGCCTGTTGGTGGCATTTTTTGATGGAAATTTGTTTAATTTATTTCTCTTCTTACTTTGCTGGGTCCCTAGCGGTCCCTCCTCTGTGTCACGTTGTGGTTGTTGTTGTTGTTGAACGACGATGACGACGGTGCCGATGCCTGCTTGGCGTGATGTCAGGATGAGCAGAGCGCACTGGCTCTGGTGAAGAAGCACGCCATCATGGAGCAGGGGGTGGAGGATTACGCCAACGTCATCCGGCAGCTGGCTGAGACCAGTCGCAGCCTGGTGGCAGACTCGCACCCCGAGAGGTTTGCTCGCTCGCTCGCCCACACGCTCAACAGCCATCGCTTCAACTCACCATGAGCTCATTCGCAATACATCTAAGAATTTTATTTTACGTAAATAATAATTGTGAAACTGACGCAATCTCAGGAGTTGTGCAAGGTTACAATTTAGATTTAGCGCGCTGGGCTTGGACTCACCGCGTCGCTGTCAGGGTTGGGTGTCCGGCGGTGGAGACGCGAGACGGAGACTGCCAGAGGAGCGAACGTCCACTTGGGGATGTCCACCAGGGAGATGAAGCGTGGCAGGCACCATAGGATTGAGGGGGGTGGCTACGGCTTGGGGAGGCCTTCATTCAGCAGTGAACAGACCATGGCTGGTGATGGTGGTCCGTGTAGGTGATAGGCATGGTGATATCTGGGGCCGCCACTCATTTTCTACTGTGGCGGATCTCTGTAAATGAGTCTGACAAATCGCAAAGATCATTAGAAACAGTTGGTTTATTCCACGCTAACGTCGCCACCATCGCCGCTCGCTTGCGTCCCTCAGCGACCGGATCCTGCTGCGGCAGTCGCAGGCGGACAAGCAGTACGCCAGCCTCAAGGACCTGGCGGAGGAGCGGCGCGGGAAACTGTCGGAGAAGCACGGCCTCTTCCAGCTGAGCCGCGAGGTGGAGGAGCTGGAGCAGTGGATCGCCGAGCGGGAGGTGGTGGCCTCCTCGCACGAGCTGGGCCAGGACTACGAGCACGTCACCGTGAGTCTGACACCTTACCCCCCCCCCCCACCCCCAGGTCACCGTGAGTCCGTCACCTTCCCCCCCCCCCACCCCCAGGTCACCGTGAGTCTGCCACCTTACCCCCCCCCCCCCACCCCCAGGTCACCGTGAGTCCGCTTCATCAACCCAATTGGTGAAGCGTCTATAACATTGATCATTTCTTTCCCAAACTACAGTCCTTCCACATGCGATGTCAAAGACACCCTCTTGGCATCCGATGGTTCGACTTTGTCTTAAATGTCACCGTTGCATCTGCGACCGGTCTCCTAGCGATCGAGAGCTTGGCTCGAGAGAGACGGCTGTCACTTTGTGGACAACGTTGCCCCTCTTGATGCGCACTTCGGTTGGCTGTCTACGTTCAAAGTGAGAACTGCGACCCTCAAAGCAATGGCGCCCTCCACCCTGATTCGTGGATCGAACGCCGGTGTGTGGCAGCGAGAGACGTTGATGCGAATGCTGTCACAAGAGGGTCCTTCGCTGACTATGTGCGAGGGCTTCACAATCATTCAACAATTTTAAGTGAAATCTAAAAACTTACCTTTTTAAACTTGCTTTTACTGAAGATTTTTTATAGTGTTTTTTTTTAAATATGCCTTCGATAGCAATTTATTATAATGCAATTTTGTTTGTATGGAAATTGCTTTTATTGTTGTTGCGCTTTAGTATTTTAACAATGTTTTATTTAATCTGTACAGCACTTTGAATTGCATCTCTTGCACGACATAGTGCTCGATAAATAAAGGCTGATTGATTGATGAACCCTGTGCTGGCGCCCCGCCACCGTTCCTCTGAGCGACACAGAGTTAGTTCCAAAGCAGTCCCACCGCTCGCTTACAGAGATACTCGCCCTTGAACTGGCCGTGCTCCTGAGCCAGATGTCATCCCGAGTTTTCCCCCCCGCTAGATTTTTCCCACATGCCGGTAGATGTACACACGTCTATTAATTCTAGTGCAGGTGACATCCAATCCTACCGCAATACAGCCCCGTGTCCATCACTTCCGTTCTGCTCCATGTAATGGAATCTATAATCAATGTTCAGCTTTCTGCGATTGCTTGGGTCATCATCCCGGCTTCTTGGTGACAATCAATATAGTATTTGACATTGACACTGCATTGCCGTCCTCGTGATAATTAAAAATGTACAACCCTTTCTCAATCCACTGCGAGATGAAGAGCTCGCAATGCTGTGTCAGCCGTGCGAGTTGTTTAAACATACTTCACCATTCCGGTCAGTGCTCGTGAGTGAATGGGCGAGCTCATGACCAGGTCAGATATAATCCGCTCCTGACGTCAGCTGTGGCAGGGATTTCAACGTAGGTCGCCGGGCTCACAGCGCAGTGCGCACAGCACTCCCTCGAAGTAAGGGATACATTGGTAGATTGTAAAATATTTAGAGTAAATCTGCTCATCAGCTTTGTGCCTTCACATAGGGGGCAGTGAGTGAAGTAAATTATTTCTATTGCCAATGTTTACCCCTTGGTGAACTCTGATGGCATTAATGGCATTAATGGCATTGGCCATGATGACCTCTTGACCTTCTCCAATATAAACACTTTCATTCCTATTGGTTTCATTCCTGTCATGGCTACTCAGGTGGATACTGCGTGAGAGGAGACAGAGCTCACCTCACCACATGAACTCAAACAAGTTCCAGAGTCCGTGGTCACGCCAGCACAGTCTGTTAGAGCTCAGCTGTTCTGCTTCGTATTTTGCCAATTCTCATGGCCGCCACCAGAGGGATTGTGTCGTGCGCCTCGGATCATGCGCACTGCTGTCTTGCGATGCGTTTGAATGTCAGAGGTTCCCATTGTCAGCAGTTGCTGTGAATTTGAACTGTGCAGAGGCGTCTCCATCAGCCTGCGCCTCTTAATGTTACGTGATCCATCTAGCCTACCACGAAGTTAGTGGGTTCCTGATAAATAGCACTAATAATTTACATTTGTAAGGTGCATTTCATCCGTGGATCCCAATGGGGATGCAGCAAGTCGACTAATAAGAACATTAATTGTAGCGGTAACGGTTGAACGAGAATCCTGAGCACAAGGCCCATGGCAAAACCATGGACTGCGTGGAGTCGATTACTAACCCGGCCTTGAAGTGTACGTCAATGACGTCTGCGCGTCGCTCCGTCACTCCGTCCGTGCGCAGCTCCTGGAGGAGCGGTTCGCGGAGTTTGCGCGGGAGACGGCGGCGACGGGCCACGAGCGCGTGAGCGGCGTCATGGCGGCCGCCGACGTGGTCATCGCCGGCGGCAATGCCGAGTCGGCGGCGGCGGCCGCCGAGTGGAAGGACACGTTGGCCGAGGGCTGGGCCGAGCTGCTCGAGCTCATGGAGACGCGGGCGCAGATGCTCGCCGCCTCGCGCCGGCTGCACAGGTCCTGCCCACCCGCTCACCTGCTCGCCTACTCACCTACTCGCTCGCCTACTCACCCACTTACCTACCTGCTCACCTACTCACCCACTCGCTCGCCTACTCACCCACTTACCTACCTGCTCACCTACTCACCCACTCGCTCGCCTACTCACCCACTTACCTACCTGCTCACCTACTCACCCACTCCCTTGCCTACTCACCCACTTACCTACCTGCTCACCTACTCACCCACTCGCTCGCCTACTCACCCACTTACCTACCTGCTCACCTACTCACCTACTCGCTCGCCTACTCACCCACTTACCTACCTGCTCACCTACTCACCCACTCGCTCGCCTACTCACCCACTTACCTACCTGCTCACCTACTCACCCACTCGCTCGCCTACTCACCCACTTACCTACCTGCTCACCTACTCACCCACTCGCTCGCCTACTCACCCACTCGCTCGCCTGCTCACCTACTCACCCACTCGCTCGCCTACTCACCCACTCGCTCGCCTACTCACCTACCCACCCACTCGCTCGCCTACTCACCCACTCGCTCGCCTACTCACCTACTCACCCACTCGCTCGCCTACTCACCCACTCGCTCGCCTACTCATCTACTCACCCACTCGCTCACCTACTCTCCCACTCGCTCGCCTACTCACCCACTCGCTCGCCTACTCACCTACTCACCCACTCGCTCGCCTACTCACCTACTCACCCACTCGCTCGCCTACTCACCTACTCACCCACCCGCTCACCTGCTCGCCTACTCACCCACTCGCTCGCCTACTCACCTACTCACCTACTCACCCACTCGCTCGCCTACTCACCTACTCACCCACTCGCTCGCCTACTCACCTACTCACCCACTTACCTACCTGCTTACCCGCTCCCCCACTCCCCCGCTCACTCGCTCACTCATCCACTCATCCGCTCAGCCACTTGCCCACACATTCACTCGCTCACCTAAACATTCTATTGCAGGACCCTCCTGCTAAAATAATTGGCGTTTTGGTCTTACCATGAGAGATGGTGGTGCTACTGCCGTGGTATAATGCTGAACACACTAGACTTGCAATCCAGAGGTCGCAAGTTTTTTTTTAATGTGCGTATGCATTTTGGACTTCTATCGCACTGTGCATCGAAAACCGTGTTAATCAGAGGTGCGGCAAATCCTCAGTCCACCCAGATGTATGATTGAGTCCACCATAGTTAGTGTATCAGCAGGTCACGTGTGGTGGGGTCAATGTGGGTAATCCCACTTTCAAAGACCACATCTCCGATTAGCACACTTGGCTACGTACGGTGCGAGAGAACTGCAACATACATGCGTACGTACAAAGATGTCTGGCCATCGCGAAAAAGTAGGCCAAATACCCTCTACTGGGTCACTCTAGAGCTCCTTCCAGCAGAGGCCCTTCCGCCAGCAGCGGAGCGAGCGATTGCAGGGCGGCAGCATTACCTTTGACCTTTATCGGCGTGAGAGAGACGGAGACTCGTCCCCGCTCGTCGTGGCCGGGGGCCGTGCGGTGCGTGACGACGGCCGCGTGACGTGCTGCTGCTGCCGCCGCCAGGTTCGTGCACGACGCGCGCGAGGTGCTGGGGCGCGTGCGCGAGAAGCAGCAGCTGCTGCCCGACGAGCTCGCGCGGGACCTCATCTCCGTGGAGAGCCAGCAGAGGGCCCACGCCGCCTTCGAGACCGACGTGCAGGCCTTCGGCACGCAGGTGCGGGGGGGGGGGTGGCGCCGGTGTCGTGGCCTCGGTCCGAGCGCGCCGCTGAGCAAACGCTCCTGAAGTCCGCACGAGCACGGCGCAACGTAACGACTCGTTTCTGTCACCGTGTAACACAAACTCGTTATGCATTGCCGTGGAGCATTGTGGGAAAAAGCAAATATGTGTTTTAGTCCATCAGCCTATTGGCTTTCCAGTCAAATAGTATGCAACAACATTTGTTTAAGCAAGCACACCCTAAAGTGGGTTTGTTGTGTAGACACATTACTACGTAGGCTGTGTGCCCTTAAAATCAGTGTTTAGCATGCAGCCACAATGCGATGGTAATGTCACAACAATAATATATCCTGAAGCTTGCATATGATTGGATCAGAGGGGGGCAACCAAATAACAACAAGAGCCATATTTTTTCGAATTAGGTAAAAAAAAACTATTTCAAGAGCCGCAATGCAATGTGAGTACAAGACGGCGGTCCTTAATGAATAACGTGACAAAGCAGTCCATAGAGAGCCACCGTGTGCGGCTCCGGACCAGCAGGTTGCCGACCCCTGGGCTGGACGAATAGCAAATTGTGTAGGAGAACGGGGCGGTGGGGCGGTGGCCCAGCAGTGGCCCAGCAGTGGCCCAGCGGTGGCCCAGCGGTGGCCCAGCAGTGGCCCAGGAGTGGCCCAGCAGTGGCCCAGGAGTGGCCCAGCAGTGGCCCAGCAGTGGCCCAGCGGTGGCCCAGCGGTGGCCCAGCGGTGGCCCAGCGGTGGCGCTTGTTGTCGAGCTTCGCAGTTCAAATCCAGTGGCCGTCCCGACCGATGTCGGGGCAGCCACCAATTTTTTAAGGAACCGGAGCAATCGACCAGTTGATGAAATTGACTTCACCGCCTCATCGTCCCGGCGGTGATGACGACCCGGAGGCCTCGCGTGGGGCGGTGCTCATGCGGCGTCGTCTCGTCGCCGCGCAGGTGACGGCGCTCCAGGAGTCGGCGCGCGGCCTGCAGGAATCGTACGCGGGGGACAAGGCGGAGGAGATCCGCCAGAGGGAGCGGGAGGCCGTGAGCGCCTGGGAGGGGCTGCTGGCGGCGTGCGCCACGCGCCGCCAGCTGCTCTCCGACACGTGGGAGAAGTGCCGCTTCTTCAGCGCTGCCCGCGACCTCCTGCTGTGGATGGAGGGCATCGAGAGGCAGATGGAGGCTCAGGAGAAGCCAAGGTCAGAGGATTTACGTTTTTTCACACAGATATCCCAATTGCGTTATCGATGTGGGAGTGGTGCGACGCTCCGTGTTAGAGACCGTTTTGCGGAAGTGGATAGAGCAGAGCTACCTCTGAGATCCTTTTAAAATGCGTTCTGGAGTCTTGAGGAGAAAAGGCCGTGCTTCTGGGTGATGCCGGCTGAGACCGTGAGTGCCACACGACCGAGAGACTCGCAATGCCACGGGGTCTTAGGGACCTCATCGCCCACCTCATCCGGAAATGAGGGTGACGTCGAGGATGAGGCACCCATCAATTATTCGTAATGCAATTGAAGCTGATTTGTTGACGTTTAACGCTCAAAGATGGAGGCATTCCTGATGGAAATTGATGCATATTATTACCCCCATGGATAGGCTCTTTTTTGAGGCCACTCTTGATAATATTTACGTATGTAATTCTACCGATAGAAAGATCATGCAATTGTTTATCATGTTGGGTCAGTTACACTGCGATTGACAAATTTTGCGAAAAAAGTACCTTACATTTCAACCTCTAAATCGATCTGCAGTGCATGAATCTATAAAGGATACGTTAACAGATGTTGTTTACCTCGGAACTGCCATTGGCCTTGCACCTTCTGCTCCGACCTCGTTAAAATTCTTCTGCTGTCACATCAGGTCGCCGAAGACGGTTAATTCGCAACCACAAATCTGAATTTGTATTTCTACTGGAGGAATCCGATGAGCTCTAAAGCTCTTTTTCACAGATGTCGGGTAGGGGCGGTGCAGAAGGTTACAATAAGAAACAAAAACACGATAGGAGTGCAAAGTATAGGAGTGGGAAGCAAATTACAAAACTTGTTTTTACTTGACCAGTTAAAGCCCACTGAGCTATTAGCTTCTCAACCAAGTGGATTATCATGTGTAAATTGATCGCAGCCAAATAATCGAAACGCGTTTTTCTAAACGTGGAGGGAAAAACCCTGGAGGACCCGGAGGGGGAAAAAAAAATCCAAAAGCACAAATTGACGAAAGATGTGACTCTGGCGAGGGCTCCGGCTGACGAGGACGTTTACTGTGGCAGAGACGGCCTCAGGGGTCAGCGCCCCCCACAACACGGCGAGCCCTCCCGGCCCTCCCGGCCCTCGGCGCCGAGCTGCACGGCACCTGTTGATCTACTGCAGCCGGGGGTGTGGGGTTCGTCAATATTGATGGCAGGCTGCCTCGAAGCACGCGCTCCCTCGCGGGGGGATTACACATTCACCTTCTGCGCTGTTCGGCAAATTGCCGCGATTTGTATTCCCGCTTCTATTCTCGTATTTCCCTGTGGCACTGCAGGGCTCTGCTTGCATAATGACACTACTGTATTCCCCACGTTATAAGACCCTCTGGAAAATCAGACGCACCCCAAACTTTTTGACCCCGGTGTCGGCACAGTTATACAAATCTGGTCACATGCACACAAGACAAGACAAAGATCCCCCCCCCCCGTATAGCCTCAACAGACTGTAGGGGCAAGTGCTGTTAGCGAGTGGCACCTATGAAGGCTGGAACGGCACACGAGGGGGTGGGTGGCCATTACCACGCCTGACCGCCTTTGTCTCCCTGAGGCTGAGTCGACCTAGGGGAGGCCCAGGACCGGTTTAGATAATCGTCATTGGTGTTGGCCGTGAGCGGGAATCGAACCCGGGTCGCCAGGGTCATAGCGCAGCGTAGCGCTAACTGGCTACACTACCGCTCCCCACCTGACTGATACACACACGCACATACCTCCCGGATTATAACAGCACTCGCAACTTCAGCTTAAATTACAGGGGGCGAAATGTAGAGAAACGAGTTGTGGTAGTCACGTAGAGATGTTAGAAATGTAGGGATGCAGATCTCATCAGCAGCAGCAGCTGCTCACGCGAGGGAGTGGTGGATGGGGGATATTTCACAATGATAGAGGGCGGAGGGTCCTGTGGAAGGGGAGAGGGTTAGCGGAGAGCGAGAGCTTGGGATAAACGATAGCGCCAAGAGTAAAGACGCTTTCTGCAAGCTGGCTGCAGGATCGTGGGACGCACACATTTGAGATGGAGTCTGCGGAGAAGAACTTAACTGCCGCTGTTGCGATGCCCACAGGCGTCCCCGCGTATCTAGCGGTGAAAATGGGAGCGTGGCTGTCGGCCCGGATAATGGAAGGTTTCTCGCACCGCGTTCCCATAGCCGATACAGCAGCGGTCTCGCAGGCATGTGAGCGGGCAGGCGTACTGGCCACAGTCTCGCGACTGTTGGTCACGTCGCCTGATTGTCACTGATCTCTCCATGCCAGTGAAGCGTACAGGTTACATGTAAGGGCGCACCTCGTTTCCACTGGCACGTTCGAGCCCGTGCCAAGGCCGTGCCGAGCCAGCCCTGCACGGCTCGAGGAGGGGGGGAGCCAGGCTGTTTTTCCACTGCACGAGCTGTGCCGTGCCACTGACCTCACGCACAACGAACTAAAATGATTAACCCGTGCCGGGCCCTGCTTAACCCTGAGCCAGGTTCAGGCTTCTTGTGAGGCCAGTTTGCATTTTGGTTCTGGCTTGGCTGAGCAAGTCGCCAGCGGAACTCCACCAGTGCCGTGAGGGCTCTGGGCTGGCGTGGCTCCGATGTGCCGGGAGAGACGACATATGCTACCCAGCGTTGTTTCGAGCAATTTTTAATGTCTGAAATTTTCACCGATAAATTCTCTGCTCCCGGGAAACGATTTATATGAGGGGGGGGAGGGGGTACGAATTACGAGGAATGACGTTCACGAGACGGTGCAGGAGGCCGGAGTGAACGAGCGAAGTCACTGATGCACGAGCATGTGCGTGTGTGTGTGTGTGCGTGCGTGCACGTGTGTGTGTGTGCGTGCGTGTGTGTGCGTCTCGTCGTGCGCCCAGGGACGTTTCCTCTGCCGAGCTGCACATCACCAACCACCAGGGCGTCAAGGCCGAGATGGACGCGCGTAACGACAGCTTCGTCGCCGTGGTGGAGATGGGGCAGTCGCTGCTCGACCGCGGGCACTACGCCTCCGACGAGGTACCGCCGCCTCCGCCCCCAGCGGCACGCCGAGCGTCTCAGAAGAATTAAACACTCGACGATAATCACAATTTGACGATATTTTGAAAGAGAAAAAACAGACGATGTTTATTGTGAATATTATTTCGCGAGCTACGTCGCGGGATCGCCATCACCGTCGCGACTCCGGTGCCCATATTCACCATGTTACACCGCACACTCGAGAAAGCTGCTGCTGCTGCCATTGTTGTTGTTGTTGATGCAGATTGAGGAGAAGCTGGAGCAGCTGAAGGACAAGCAGAAGGGCATGGTCCTGCACTGGGAGGATCGCGCTGAGTGGCTCAAGCTCAGTAAGCGAGCCTCCCTCCCTCCCTCATGTCCCTTGTAGCCGTTGCTCTGGATGATCACAGGATGTGTGGGCTGCGAAGTGTTAACTATTTCAATAGGGTAATTTTTTCAACATCAGATTTTACTAAAGAAACAAATATTCCTTGCATTCGCCTTTCAACAAATCCGGTGTTGCGGGAAGGTTCCATGGCAGCGGTCGTGACTGCACGACGTCTATGCAGCGCAGAGTGGCGGGTGTCGGGGGCAGCCCGTGCGGCCTCTGATATCGCTGTAGGGGAGTCAATACCCTCATCGTCACCCAACAAGCCGAGGTCCCTCACCTCCTGGATGAAGTCCTCTGCAAGCCCTCGCCTTAGCGACATTTATTATTAAACGCGTAATATATTTATAACATTCGGCTGTGATGGGGATGGATATAAGATCACCTCTGTCTTTCCGTCTACGTGTTCCTCTGTCCGTTTGTAATGAGGCGTCACAATAACGCTCCTAAAGATAATCCAGCATCAGTGAAACGTGAGTTGCTATCCGGGGCAGAGCTGTTGTCCGAGCCCCGTGGTCTCCGTGTGTGCGCTGCGTGCAGTGCTGGAGGTGCACCAGTTTGCGAGGGATGCCGGCGTGGCGGAGGCCTGGCTGCTGGCGCAGGAGCCGCACGTCACGTGCCAGGAGTTTGGGGAGAGCGCAGACGAGGTGGACGAGCTGCTCAAGCGGCAGGAGGCCTTCGAGAAGTCGGCCGGCACCTGGGAGGAGCGCATCGCGCTGCTTGAGAGGCTGACCACCGTGTGTGCTCGCTCGCACGCACACCGACACGCGCACACACACACACACACGCACACCGACACGCGCACACACACACACGCACACCGACACATGCACACCGACACACGCACACCGACACACGCACACCGACACACGCACACAGACACACGCACACCGACACACGCACACCGACACACGCACACAGACACACGCACACAGACACACGCACACCGACACACGCACACCGACACACGCACACCGACACACGCACACAGACACACGCACACCGACACACGCACACAGACACACGCACACAGACACACGCACCACCGACACACGCACACCAACACACGCACACCGACACACGCACACCGACACACGCACACCGACATACGCACACACACGGATATGCACACGCCGACACACATACGGATACATGAACACACACGCACCAACAAAGACATGTACACCGATACACAGAGACACACACACACGCGCGGATACACGCACACACATTGATACACACACACGGATACAAAGTTCAGTATCAAAACCTTGTTAGCCTCACCGCCTCTCGCCATCGTGGCCAAAGCCGCCGATGGCACCGCCCCTCCGTCAAATCCCGCAGCTCCTGCGCGGTCGACAGGCGGCCTCCAAGGTCTCCGCTAACAAGCCTCCCACATCTGGCCTAAGCTCTTGTCTCGCAGAGACCCCCACAATGCCCGTCTCCCCCACCCTGCACGCGTCCCACCCAGCGTAACAATCTATGCCGAATCACGTCGACAGCCGTCGCCTGCCCTCTTCTCCTCGGGTCTCTGCGTCGCTTCTCCTGCACCGTCACGGAATTCCCAGCATCCGTGTCGGACTCCGGCGCTCGAACGCCGACAACTTATTTTCGAGCCGCTGAGCGTCCTGCTCCTCTCTGATCCCCACAGTGACACGGATAGAGCACCCGTGCCTCCATTACCACACTCGGACTCGTCTCTCTTCTCTGACGTGGTGGTTTCCGTAGCCCCCACGACTCTCACCACTCGGTTCTGTGCGCGGTCGTCCGTGTCCCCGTGTGTCTGGCGGCACAGCTGGAGGTCCGCGAGCACAAGCGGCGGGAGGCGCGCTTGGCGGAGGAGAGGCGCCAGGAGCAGCTGGAGCGCGAGCGCCAGGAGAAGGAGGAGGAGGAGGCGGCGCGGCGGGCAGCAGAGCAGGAGGAGAGGTGAGAGAGAGAGAGAGAGGGGGGAGCTTCCCCGGGCTCGCGCAGGACTAGGGGACGAAGCCCCACACGCGTCGAGCGCAACTACAGCCACGAGGCTTTGTCTGTATGGCCTAAAAAAGAACGCCGATCCCTAAATGTGCACGTAACAGAATTCGGAAGGATATCACGGAGGGCACTCGTGCGGCTTCCTTGACGATCGTGCACCTCACCGTGATGCTATCATTTCTCTTTTTTTGCAGGGAAAAAGAGTTAATGGAACAGACTGTGCAGAATGGTATCCCGTCTGATCAAGAGTCCCCGAAGGTGGGGCGTCGCTCGCACCCGGCTTGTTTTGTGTCGCGCGAATGCGTCCGTGTGGCACGCCACGTGGGATGTCTCGGGGTCTCCGAGTGCACAGCACTGGGGTCAGTCGTCCTCATCCTGCGATTCACGTCACACGCTTCCTCAGCGGCTAACGCGTTGCTGGTGTGCTACGAAAGAGGTCGCAGGGCTCCCTGTTCACTAACGTTTGTCCCGTTTTATGTACCTATCTTGAACTTCTTTTGCACCGTACATAGCCAACTGTGCTAATTGGAGGTACGGGGGAAGGATAACAAACTAAACACACAAAAAGCGGTTAGAAAGAAACTAGTTTTCAAGCTAGATGATGATTTAAAAATGCACAGCTCCAGTGGCTTCCTCATATCGGAAGGAAGAGCGTTCCAGACGGCCGCAGAAGCGCATCTGAAAGCGCGCAACACGGTTACCGTCTTTGTTCGACGGTCATCCGATGAGCGGGGGATGACCTCTATCCCACCAACGTTGACGCCCCAATTACACGTGGAGCCGAGTGCGGTCAGAGGCTAGACGGTGACCACGCTGTCCATGGTGTGCCAGAGCAGTCGGATGAATCCCGGTCGACGGTCCGCTCGCTCCATCGTCGTTACGGTGTTCACATTCACGGCAGTCACTGTCAGATGAAATAAACCGGCTTGGCCATAGGAATGTCATTCCCACCACTGGTTCAAAACGGCCAACAGAGATTAGAACTGCCCAACCATTAATCGAGCAGTGAATCTATTTTACACGCTCGGTTGGTGCTCGGCTGGCGCTCGGCTCATGCTCGTCGGTGTGCGTCGCCTCGCAGGCCAACGGAGAGGACGCGAAGGAGGCGGACGGCAGCGCCGTGCCAACGGCCGCGGACGAGGTGCAGCCCGCCACGCTCAAGGAGGGCTCCCTGCACCGCAAGCACGAGCTCGATGCCAACGGGAAGAAGGCCTCCAGCAGGTGACCCGGCGCACGCGCTCACGAGCGGCCCAGCGTGCCGCCGTCACGCTCCTCTTCATCTGCTGCGCTCCCGCGCCCAGCCCGACGCACCGCTCTCTCCCCACGTATCAACGTGTTCGCGAAGTTCAGATGAATCCAAGGGCTATAAAAATCGGGCCTCGATGTGAAATTTTGGAAAATCCAAGAATGTTTTAATATCAGATTGTTCTTAAAGTGTGACGTCGCAGGAAATGGTGGCACCTGATTTTCCTGAGCAATAGTGAAGTCGCGCTGCTTTGAGTGACGTCACTTTTGTAACAACGTAGACGCGTTAAATTATTACTCAATTTTAAAAAAGAGATCCAAACTCCTTCTAAAAATCTGAAAACCCAATTGTTTTAAGTTAAAAACTCATCCCAAGTACAGCAGTGCCAGGGAGGAGAAGTCCAATTCGGCTAGCAGCTGCACACGAACTGATTTCATGATTCCATCTCTGCGGCAGACGTTCTCCCGCGCGTGTTCCCGCATTCGTCTGCCGTTCCATCGGTAGTCTCGGCCGCTGGCTCTCTCGCCCCTTCCAGCGACGCATTCTGGGTTTTTCCGAGCCCGCCACACGTAGCCGCTTTGCCTTGCCGAGCAGCACCGAGCCACAGGGACGAGGCAGCGATGGTTGGACCCTCGCTTGTGGCGTGTGACCGGCAGGTCCTGGAACACGGTGTTCTGCAAGCTCACGGACCTCGGCCTGGGCTTCTACAAGGACAACAAGAGCGCCGCCGCGGGGGCTCTGTACCACAACGAGCCCCCCCTGCCCCTCGCCGGCGCCGCCTGCGAGGTGGCCTCCGACTACAAGAAGAGGAAGCACGTCTTCAAACTGCAGTGAGTCTCCCGCGCGCCCTCGGAGGGACGGCTCGCCGTGGCTGCCGCACGCCGGCCCGTTTGCCCGTCGAGCGGCGCGCGGTGCCCGTAGGAGGCGGTACAGCAAGTAGGTTCTCCCATCGCGCGCATTTGGTTGTTTTGGAAATGGCCAAACATCCCAAAGCTCAGGGTCTTCCGAAGGCCCTTAAACTCTGTGAGGCTGTGCTTGGTTTATCTTTTCGGCAGCGAGGGAACGCTACTAAAGTTCAACTTTTAATGTGCACGACGGCACGCGGCCGCGGCGCACTGGCGAGCACACAGAGCCGGTTCGGTCTCCCGGCACGGCAGTCGAATCACCGAGGAATTCTTTCCTATATCCACCCGCTCCCCCCCGTCCACCCGGCAGCACGCGTGGGGCTGTCGCAGACGGTTTGTCGGCAGGCCGCGTGTGACGCAGCAAAGTGCGGCCACGCGCACCTCTCCCTAGATGCCTGGCCAGCGTGGGAGCGTCGGCGTTGACACCGTGTACCGTGTAGCATCACACCGGAAACCCGTCCAGATGTTAGCGACAGAGGACGACATTCCAGCTTGTGAACAACGTAGATAGATCTGTCGACGCGTGTTCACGAAGGGTGCAGACGCTGCCTCTGTGTGTGACGACGGTAAGCGAGCGCGTGACTGGTTGTCTTGCCAGGCTTGCGGACGGGAGTGAATACCTGTTTCAAGCCAAGGACGACGTAAGTCTCCACCCACACGCGGCCCCCACGCCCCGCACACCCCCCGCACACCCCACACATCCCACACCCCCCACACACCCCCCACACACCCCACACACCCCCCACACCCCCCGCACACCCCACACATCCCACACCCCACACACCCCCCACACACCCCCCACACCCCCCACACCCCCCGCACACCTCATACATCCCACACCCCCCACACACCCCACACACCCCCCACACATCCCCCCCCCCCGTGCACGAGAGTGGTTATACTTGAACGCTACCCACGCGTCGCAATGAATCACCGCGTATATCCACGCGTGTGTGCATGGAATATGTCGCTAATCAACAATCGCCTATTGTGATTCCCAATGCATGCAGACTTAGAATATTGAACGACACACACATACAGTAAACCCTTGTTAATTCGACACATATGGGGCTCTGGCCTTGCCAAAGCATCCAATATTCCATTTTATCTACAATGGAATTAGTGCCTCCTGCCCCAATATTTTTTTAAGTTGTTTTCCAAACTATTCACACACCATACACATCGACACAGCCGCATCCATTCTATCCAGGTTTTACTGTATGTATGTAACAGCGAAATCTGGAGCGAAGAAACGCACGACACGCAGCCCAGCCCGGAGAAGCGCACTTGGATCACAAGCGCCCGAAGGGAAACAGTTGCGGGCTGAGCGTCTCTGACCGCACCGTCGCGTTTCCCCCAGGACGAGATGAACGCCTGGATCCAGAGCATCTGTGGGAACGGGATGGGTTCGGGGAGCGCGAGCGGCGTGGGGATGGGGGGCAGCGTCAGCGCCAGCGGGCTGCCCAGCGGCGGCGGCGGGGACACGGCGAGCCTCGGCGGTGGTGGTGGGGAGCCGCAGCAGCCGCAGCAGCAGCAGCAGCAGCAGTCGCCTGCCGCCGTGGTGCTGCGCCGCAAGCCGACGTCGCCGGGTTCGGCCGCCAGCGACACGACGAGCCCGAGCCGCAAGAGCGAGAAGCGCTTCAGCTTCTTCGGGAAGAAAAAGTAAACGGAGAGCCGGCGGGGAGGAGAGAAACATTTTGGATACCTAGCCAGTAGAAACGGAATGTTAGACGAGAAGGATAGAAATAGAACGGCGTTGCTACTAGCATTTGTTTCGATGGCATATCCCGCGCCCGCTAAGCATTAGAACACAGCTGTTGGTGTGCCCGGTAGTCGTGGAGCGAGAGATGGTGAGGGTGTAATAACCCTGCTAGCCCTAACTTCGTTACCCGTAACCTTAATTGCTCGTATGACCTGGAGATGACATCCTAGTTAAATACGGGGGCATCGTTCCTCGCCGACTCCTTGCGGATCTGCCACTACTTAGGGGCTGTTGTAGGGTCCGAACATCTCCCTTGTAAAGAGCAAGTTGTCGAGTAACTAATGCGTAACGTTCACATTAACTTTGTAATCCATGTGCAGCGTACGTGGCATGTGGGGACATCTTAAGGGCGGGGGGGGGGGGCGCAAGGCGGCACTAGAGATAGTGGTTGTGTATCTCTGCGGGTGGCAGCGAGAGCGTGGATAGAGGACGTGCCAGAGTGGTGGGGGGCGAGGCGATGAGGTCGTGGGTTCGCGTGTGACACTACGGTACCACAGATCCTGGGTACTTTTTTCTGCCCCCCCCCCCCCCCCCATATACTGCGGGGCCGTCAGTGCAGAGAAAGGCGTGGGCGGAGTGCAGCAACTCGTCCTTTGTTTTGGGGGGGGGGGGGATTTTATTTTTCCCTTTTTAAAAATCGTGAAACCAAAACGCCGCACGCTGTGCGCCCCGGTGAGAGTCCACGCCGGGTCTCGCTCGGAGCGAGCAAAGTAGAAGCAACACGAAATATGCAATTCGAACAACCCAACTCAAATTATTACCGACCATTTAGCACGTGGCTATATAAGCTGAGCTGCCTTTGATTTTATGCATTGCAAATACACAAGTTCCAGACATTATATTCGGTTGTAGATTTGTGCAGATAGTTTTTTTTTATTAGAGTCTGATCTCTGATGCTCTTTTTTTTAGACGTAGGCCGGGATCTCACCGTCAGTCGGGGGTCACTTTCAGATCCTGTGAATTGCCCCGCCGGTCTCCTCCAACAGCTCTTATAGCCAAGTGCCGTGATGTGACACGGCCCCTGCTACCATGTAACTACTCTTTTTGGCCTTGTGCCCAATATGGCCATTGCTTATTTTTTCTTTCCTTATTGAAATTACAAAGTTTTTCGTGTACAGGAATAATGGAATGTGTATGTTGTTAGAGGGAGAGAGAGAGAGAGAGAGCTGATGCTAAAGAAAGGATTAAGTGACATTGATGAGCGGAAGAGGCAGAACTAGTAACCAACTGTTAGTGTTTGTAAAAAAACTTTATGGGGTTAAAATCCAGGTTAAATTCATAATATAAAAAAACTAGTTTGTGTATGTGTGCTTTAACTGTAAGGTGCATTAATGTATGCATTCCGTGTGTGTTAGCGGGTAAGGGGGAACCGCCGCTCTTGCCTAGCAAGCCCCTGCGCTGTTCCACTCTCGTGGACGAGTGCTTCTGTCGGCTTGATGCGCTTTCTAACGTCGGCTCAGAGTAGAAGAAGAAGAAGCGTCCCATCGAGCGCGGCATTGGGACGCGCTCCGCGCGATCCTCTAAGGGACAGTGGTAGGGGGACGTCCCCGTGGGAGCGCCGGGGTCATCGTCCCGTCTGCGAGGCGCCGTCCGTCCCGGTGCAGCGCTCGTTCCGGTCGGGGGTTCACGCGCAGGGCAGCGGCGGCCTGGACGGTGACCTGGGTGTCGCCCTGCGCTGTGGGCCGTAGGTTTCGAGGCGAGGAGAGCTTTTTTTGCTTCTAGAAAAAATATGCAGTTTAATAAATAAAAACGCGAAACGTGCGTTGACATTAAAGCCCCAGTGTGCAGAGCTTTAGCAGATGTGCTTGTGCCACTTTTAACACGTTTTAACCTCAACACGTGAATATCATTAAAGGTAAAATTTTAGAACATCGTTTTAAATTAAGACGTAGTTAAGTTTCGAGAAAACTTTTTTTTACGACAGTCTAAACGGCTGCGACTAGATGCACCTCTGCGCTTGTGCCAAGGCCTTGCGTTGTCGCAGAGCCCCTGGGACTCTGTAGGAGCAGCGGGGCCATGAGATGGGGAGGGGAGCGAGGGGAGAGAGGAGGAGGGGGGTGATGTCGCCAGGGCTTCACTTCTAGCCGAATCTTTCCGGGGCGCTGGGAGGACCCGGCAGGTGTCACAAACCTGGCAGTAGCCACAGGACGTCGCGCAGTAGTGCACTGGATGTGGTGTGCCGGGCACGGGACGTGTTTTCCGGAGTCGGAGCCCCCGGACAGCTCCGGCTGAATCCCTTGGGCATGGCCACCCTGGGAAGATTGAGACCCCGAATCCCCCATCCCGAGTCTCGCAGCGACACGAACCAGGGCGTCCTCCTGTCTCTCTGCTGGGGCTTTAAGCGCTGCCCGTAGTTCAAGAGCAAATTGCGCGCTTCTCTCACCGCTGGCCGCGACCTGCGGCTGTCGGCAGGGAGTTCATGCATTGCCGCCGGCATGGTAACCCTTCGTGCGTGGTGTCTGTGCTACACAAGGAGTCTGCGTGAGCAGTCGTGTTAATAAAAACTAAAACTGACCGTGACGACGATTCCCGCTTCCTTGACGAGTGGCGTGGCAGGGGGACACGGGGGCGGGGGGACACGGGGGGGTGGGGGAGCTGCGGCGGGGGGCGAGTGGCTGATGTTGACGGTCCCCCCGTGTTGGTCGCCGCTGGGCGAGGAAGTCGGACCACTGGGCGTGGAACTTGGACCACTGGGGGGGGGTTCGTCGCGCAGCGCGCGAGCCGCCGCTGCTTCGATCTCAGCGGCAGGTGGAGACGCCGTCGTGAGCAGCAGCAGCAGCAGGTCTCCGCGGGCAGCCGAGAGGTGAACGTTCCGATTCGGGGCGCTGAATGTTGGAGCGGCGGGTGCAGAAGGCGCTGTTGACGACGCGTGAGCCGTGCCGGTTCATCACGGGACCCTCGCCGTGACGTAGGACGCTACAAGTAGCGACGGCGCGGCGGCTCTCGACAGATGGCGGCGGCGTTGTCACGTGGGTACCTGCCGCGCGACACGACCCCACAAAACCCACGTGTGGCCCAGTGGTCTCGACGCCGGGCGAGATGGATCGTTATCATGACACAGCAACTGATGTGCGCATTCGAACTCAGCAGGGCTCCTACGGCCACTCCACATGGCCCTCCCTCCCTCTCGCGCTGTGCACCACCAGCCCCGTGTGGCCTTCTGTTGAGGACGCTCAACCCGGCCACATTGTGCACATTCACTCAGCGTGGGGGGTGGGATAATCCAGCAGTGGATAGGCCATGGATGATGACAACGACTGGTAACCCGTGAGAAATCATTGCAGGTGCTGGGGAGAAGGCGGCTGTTCAGGGAGCCCGCGTGCTGCTGGGGGATTGTACGGCGCGGAGAGACGCGGGCACAGCGAGACTCCGCACATGGAGTCTCTCCGCACGTGGAGAGACTCCGCACGTGGAGAGACTCCGCACGTGGAGAGGCTCCGCACGTGGAGAGACTCCGCACGTGGAGAGGCTCCGCACGTGGAGAGACTCCGCACGTGGAGAGGCTTCGCACGTGGAGAGACTCCGCACGTGTAGAGACTCCGCACGTGGAGAGACTCCGCACGTGGAGAGACTCCGCACGTGGAGAGACTCCGCACGTGTAGAGGTTCCGCACGTGTAGAGGCTCCGCACGTGGAGAGACTCCGCACGTGGAGTCTCTCCGCACGTGTAGAGACTCCGCACGTGTAGAGGCTCCGCACGTGGAGAGGCTCCGCACGTAGAGAGGCTCCGCACGTGTAGAGACTCCGCACGTGGAGAGGCTCCTTACGTGGAGAGGCTCCGCACGTGGAGAGGCTCCGCACGTGGAGAGGCTCCGCACGTGGAGAGGCTCCTTACGTGTAGAGGCTCCGCACGTGGAGGCTCCGCACGTGGAGAGGCTCCGCACGTGGAGTCTCTCCGCACGTGGAGAGGCTCCGCACGTGTAGAGACTCCGCACGTGTAGAGGCTCCTTACGTGGAGAGGCTCCGCACGTGGAGAGGCTCCGCACGTGGAGAGACTCCGCACGTGTAGAGACTCCGCACATGGAGAGACTCCGCACGTGGTGAGGCTCCGCACGTGGAGAGGCTCCGCACGTGTAGAGACTCCGCACGTGGAGTCTCTCCGCACGTGGAGAGGCTCCGCACATGGAGAGGCTCCGCACGTGGAGAGACTCCGCACGTGTAGAGACTCCGCACGTGGAGTCTCTCCGCACGTGTAGAGACTCCGCACGTGTAGAGGCTCCGCACGTGGAGAGACTCCGCACGTGGAGTCTCTCCGCACGTGTAGAGACTCCGCACGTGTAGAGGCTCCGCACGTGGAGAGACTCCGCACGTGGAGTCTCTCCGCACGTGTAGAGACTCCGCACGTGTAGAGGCTCCGCACGTGGAGAGACGCGCGCGTGATAACTGGCATTGACGTGAAGCGTGACACTCTTTAAGTACAGTGCTCTATTTGAACGCAAACATTGCCGACACTTTACACACGCGGGCAACTGGTGTTGACGAGCTGTGTTGTGAGTTTGTCGCAGCGCTCGCTTTCGGGATGTTATAGTTTCAGTAAAAACACAACGAGCAGAAGTGTTCACAATAAGCGATCCAGTCACCCGGTCAGCAGCGTAACAATTCCACGAGGCCGTCAGCGCCACCGCCCCCGCCGCGGCGGCAGCAGCAGCAGCAGCGTCACGAACCCGCTGATTGCCACCCTGGCGGCGTCGGACCTGGCGGTGGCACCGCGAGCTGCCCCGAGCTGCCGTGGGCCACTTCGCGTGGCACCGCCGCCTGCTGCGTGGCGACACGCGCTGCTCGCCATTGCCGTGCGCACACACACAGCGTGCACACACACACACCGTACACACACACAGGGTGCACACACACACACCGTACACACACACACCGTACATACACACCGTACACACACACACACCGTACACACACGCACAGCGCGCACACACACACCGTACACACACACCGTACACACACACACACACTGCGTGCACACACACCGTGCACACACGCACCGTGCACACACACACACACCGTACACCCACGCACAGCGCGCACACACACACCGTACACACACACCGTACACACACACACACAGCGTGCACACACACACCGTACACACACACCGTGCACACACACACACCGTGCACACACACACACCGTACACACACACCGTACACACACACACACACAGCGTGCACACACACCGTGCACACACACACACCGTACACACACACCGTACACACACACCGTACACACACACAGCGTACACACACACCGTGCACACACCGCACACACACACCGTACACACACACCGTACACACACACACAGCGTGCACACACACACCGTACACACACACCGTGCACACACACACACCGTACACACACACCGTACACACACACAGCGTGCACACACACACCGTGCACACACACCGTACACACACACCGTACACACACACAGCGTACACACACACCGTGCACACACACACACCGCACACACACACCGTACACACACACCGTACACACACACACAGCGTGCACACACACCGTACACACACACCGTGCACACACACACACCGTACACACACACCGTACACACACACAGCGTGCACACACACACCGTGCACACACACACACACACCGTGCACACACACGCCGTGCACACACACAGCGTGCACACACACAGCGCTACACGCCTCCAGCATCGCTCCTCACCATGGTCATCACATCGCTCATCATATCTCTCCTAATCATCACATCCCTCCTCATCATTATCACATCGCTCATCATCATCATATCGCTCCTCGTGACATCGTTCATCACACAGCCGGGGAGGGCACGCGCTTGCCCACAGCGTGGATCCCATCATGTGATACATCATAGCGCTCATCGCACTCCACATCACACGCATCCCCACATCTATCATCGCACATTGCGTACAGCGCGCAACACGCACACACACATCCCATCACACACACCGCGCATCCCATCACACACACACATCCCATCACACACACACACAATCACACATCCCATCACGCACACACATCCCATCACACACACACATCCCATCACACACACACACAATCACACATCCCATCACACACACACATCCCATCACACACACACACAATCACACATCCCATCACACACACACATCCCATCACACACACCGCACATCAGACATCCCATCACACAACACACAGCTCACATCACACCAACAATTACACTCCACGGATGTATGTTGAACTGATTTCGCGCCGTATGTGGCCACGTATGATGTACGGTAGCTACGACGGTGCGAAATAAGTTCAACATACGACCGTGCTAATCGTCTGGGCGGGGAACGACAACAACATTGCATGACAGCACACATCACACACCACACAGAGTACACATGACACACGCGACGCATGACACACACCACAGACACATCACAGACACACCACAGACACACATCACACACCACACAGATAACACACACGCACTTCACACGCACTTCACACGTCACATCACATACGCCACGCATGACACACATCACAGACACACATCACAGACACACACCACAGACACACATCACAGACACACATCACAGACACACTCATCCCCCGTGCCTTAGGTCACGCGGCGCAGCTCGCTCCGGTCAGAGGAAGCCCACGACGAAGTCGTCCCCGTCAATGTGGTGGTGGTTGTTGTTGTTGTTCACTCCGGCTCGCCTCGCCGTTGCTCAACCCAGCAGAGGTGTTCGCTTCACTTCGCCTCCAATGTCCCTTCTCAAAGTCTCCCCTTGGCCGCTGCTGACTGATTTAAGGCTAAGTCGACCCTGGGGGAGGCCCAAGACCGGTCCAGGTGTTCGCCACTGTTATCGGTCGTGAGCGAGACTGGAACCCCAGTGCGCTAACCACTACGCCACCGCTCTCCACACCACAACCACCACCCCATGGCTCCCGTGCAGGTTGCTACACGTCACACGCGTTGCTGATTCTACCGTGCCGTGTCCCTGCAGGTAAATTGTCATCGTCTTCCCCCTCAAGCCACGTGTGAACAAGAAGGTTGCCTGCGTCCTCATTGCAATCATCTGGAGTGTGTCTCGGGATGAGACGAGGAGCCAGTGGAGATATTGGCGGATTGGAGGTGATGTGGTCTCCATTACCGGAGCGAGTGAGATGCCGAGTTTAAATCATGCGGTGTCTCGCGTACTTTATAAACCACTATTTGTTGAGTTGTGTGCTGGCTCATGTGAGTGCACAGAGAGGTTGACGTCACACATCGTCACAAATATCTGCCCCCCCCCCCCTAGGTGCGTGACGTCATTTATGGACGGCCCCTGAACCACAACACTGTCTTTCCGACAGACCTGTTCTTCACCTGAGGACGGCTGCTTGCGTTGTGGCCGAAACGTCGTGAGAATTGTATTTTATTATGTTTTATTATTTTATTATTTCCCTGCTACGTGACTTTACCGAAAGAACCAAGAAGATATCAGAGCATGTTTATTTAATGTTCACCACAAGTACATGTGGTTAATGCAGACATGATTCCTTGCAAAAGGTGTAAGCTTGGTGTTTTAACATCTCAACACAACTGTTTTATTGCCAGAAAGGGTAAACCCCTACTAGTATTATTATTTGTATTTCACGATGTCTGCGGCACGCGGGCTGTGCTGGCGCCACGTGCGGCGGCGCTGGGCTTTAACCGTGACGTCACGCCCACGGCGCGCCAGCCAATCCGCGCGCGGGACGCGACCGCCACCCAGCATCTCTGCCGCCACCGGAAGTCGCCTTCCGTCTGTTTTATTTCCTCTGCCGGAAGAGGAAGATCGAGATCGATCTACCGCCACCGGAAGAGGCGCGCGAGGCGGGCGTTGGCACCGCGTGAAGATCGCTCCGGGGAGCAATAAAACGCGGAGGTCTCTTCCGGAAGACGGAGACGTCACTCGGGGAACTTCCCCGTCCGTGTTTACGAGCGATGGAGTCGGGGTGACGATGACGGGCTTCACGGCGTCGTTCACGGGTGACGTTCACGGGCTTCACGGCGGCGTTGAGGGGCGAGCGAGGCGAGGCAAGCAGGTCATGGTCACGGGTCTAGGTGACGCGTGACATATTCGTGACACGGGTGGCTGTCGCGCAGTTTAAAGGGCTGGGGCGTGCGTTCAATGTTGACATGCAGCACTCAACATAGTCGAGTGTGTACACACACACTGCGTACACACACACAGTGTACACACACATTGTGTACACACACACAGTGTACACTCACGTGTACACACACATTGTGTACACACACACTGTGTACACTCACGTGTACACACACACTGTACACACACACTCACGTGTACACACACACTGTACACACACACTCACGTGTACACACACACTGTACACACACACTCACGTGTATACACACATAGTGTGTACACACTCACGTGTACACACTCACGTGTATACACACATAGTGTGTACACACTCACGTGTACACACTCACGTGTACACACACATAGTGTGTACACACTCACGTGTACACACTCACGTGTACACACACACAGTGTGTGTACACACTCACGTGTACACACTCACGTGTACACACACACACTGTACACACACACTCACGTGTACACACACACTGTACACACACACTCACGTGTACACACACACTGTACACACACACTCACGTGTACACACACACACTGTGTACACACACACACTGCGTACACACTCACGTGTACACACGAGTGTGTACACACTCACGTGTACACACTCACGTGTACACACACACACACACCCTGCGTACAGGTCCGTGCTGGGATCCTAACACATGTGTAACATGCAGACTAGTCTGACGCTCACATGCGTGTGGAGTTGGTGAGGGGAGTAGTGGCGCTCTGGTTAGCGCAGTGCGCTACGATTACTGACCACGGCTAACGTCAGTGGCGCGTGGCATCTGAACAGATCCGAGCCCTCTGCGAACCCTCCCTTGAGTCCACACTCAGCGTGTGGTGATGAGTTGTCAGATAGCCCCCATGACCCCGGTGCAAGTGCAGGTGCCACCTATTTAAGTGCAAAACATTTCACGGCGTGAACTTGCAAGTGGTGGACGTGTTCCGCTTTTTCACAGAAATGCATCGGCAATATTACAATTTACCCTGACAGAGATACCAACCAAAACTCTTCGTAACGTTACGAAAATATTTGGTCGCCGTGCGTAGCTTGTGTTTGTATCTCTCTAATCGAGTAGTGAACACTTTATTGAGACGTGTTAGAGAACAAATGTCACGTGGTACGTCTGCAATGTTTCGAGACAACAAATTGGCGGAAGCTCTAAAACTCTGTCGAGATGAGACAGAGTTTTCGAGAAATGGCAAGTTGTTCCAGTTGCCATCATAAAAACACAATGTGTTTTGTATTCCCGGTCTATCATTCCATAGAAAACAACTGTCACACTGCATGGGACGGCCCTTATCCAGCAGTGGTTTGTGCAATGTATGGTGCGCACCAGTTGAAACCTATTTTGGACATAGAATGGCGTGAGGTCTATATTTAACTGAAGCATGTGTTCCCTTTTCTACAGAAAGTTCCCAATGAATGCAGAAGAAAGATTACAATGGAATCTGGAAGAGATATTAACGATAACATTCAGCTGCAAGGAGAACTTTTGGGTTTTACGAAGGTACATCTGGCGGAGGTGCACAGATTGTTTGTACCTGTGTAATCGAGTAGTGAAATCTCTATTGAGATGTGTTGGAGAATTAAATATCATGTTTTTACAGCTGCAATATTTTAATTCAGCTGATGAAAATCTTCAGAAGTTCCAAAAATCTGTATACAAACATCAGATTCTGAATGCTAAAGCTTTACAGTTGCACAGCATCATCAAAAAAACGAAAACAGTCTCTAGTGATGCTCATATATCCCAGGGCGCCACGGTGACGAGATGTTAACTACCTCGCCTGGTATACTGAAGGTTGTGGGTTCAATTCAGACCCTGACGCCTGTATATTTGGAGTTTCCATGTTCTCCCCGTGGGCGCGTGGATTTTTCTCCTGGTCCTCCGGTTTTTCCCTCCACATTTAGAAACATGCACTGAGAGTATTTGGCTGCGATAAATGTCGACACAATAAGCCACTTTGTTGAGCTCATCATTTGTGGCCAGGCCGCTTCTGAAAAAGAGCTGTAAAGCAGCTCAATTCGCCTTACCCGGTTAAGTAAAAAAAATTGTTTAGTAGAAGCTAACCAGGGTTGAGCATGGATATAGTGTAGAACGGTTGTTATAGACTGCAGCAGGGACTGTACGTGGTGGATAGCAGTGTGAAAAAATCCATTGGTGTAGTGTATATTTCTCTGCTCCCGCATCTATGCTCCATGCTTTCACTTGACCAGTGCGGTGGGGAATTGTAGAACAACACCCACGACCTGCACGGTGTGGGGTGGCCCTTATCCACCAGTGGATTGGCAAATGGGGCTGCTCATGTACAATGCTGGGTGTGCACGAAAGACTTGCAACACCCTTTCGGAGATGAATGATGCCATATATCACTGGAGCATGTGTTCCCCTTTCTTCAGAAAAGACCGGATAAAGGCAGCAGAAACTTTCAAATGAAATCTGGAAGAGATGTGAACGATAACATTCAGCTGCAAGAAGAACATTTGGATTTTATGAAGGTATTTGGTGGACGTGTTCGATAATACAATGTCAAGTGGTACAGCTGCAATGTTTTTATACAAACAATTAAAATGTTCAGGATCTCCAATCATGAATACACATTAGAAAACCTTTCAGATACTGAATATCAAGGCTTTTAATATGCACAGCATCATCATAATAAACATAGTTTGTACGATGCCTTCATTAATGAATAAATAAGGATGCTCATGATGCAATACCATAATTAAGGATGGATGTTAAAATCCTATGTATGTTGTTTGTGATGGTTCACGTGACCCCTCGTGCCACGAGAGGCTGCGATATTCACGGTGTTTAAAAAAATCGATTCTCGAATTTTCTGAATCTCGAGAAAGGGAGAATCGTGCCGCCCCTATGCTCCGAGCTGGGGTCAAGCTCAACATGAGCACCGCACCACTGTCTGCACATCTCCTTCGACCTAACTCATCAGATACAGATGCGGTTCAACCACTTTTGTGTGTGATCCATTGATGTCTGAATCCTGATAACTCCTTACGGCATTGTGGGATGCTGTGGACATGAACGACGCTGTATAAAATACAGCGTCGTTCATTATTATGAACTCTACACCATGATCTGTCTACTGCTGATGAAAGTCTGCCAAAGTCATTAGCGTCGCTCACAGTTGTACAATGCGACAATGGAGCTCTTACACGAACTGATCTCGTCACTCCATCTGTACGGTGGACGTACTCTCAGGGGTGTCGGCCACCAGTTCTTAATTAAAACGTTATTTTTGTCTTTTTTACTGCAGGTATTGCCTGAGGAGTTGATCCTGAAGATATTGGTGTGCTTGGATCCACAGAGCATTTGCCAGTCTATGCAAGTGTGCCTTTCCTGGAAGGACTTCATCAGTGAGGCTGAACCTCTGTGGAAAAGCGTCCTGTGTACACATTACATGAGGGAGAAGAGGGCAGTGACGGGAGCTCCAGGGACCTACAGGGTATGCGAGACCTGATCTAACCAGAATCACGGTCTTGAAAGTTGCTGCGCTGTGACATTAATATTGACCTTCAGTTTTACCTGTAATTTTACTTTATCGGGCAAAGAATAGTGATGTCATCATTCATTTAATACAAATGTGGGCGAGCTGGCATACAGTGATTGCCGCATACAGATAATTGCGAGGCAAGATTGCAGAATAATTTTTAAAAGATGAATATTTTTAAATATATTGTTAACGGTACACGGTGATGCATACCTTTGTTGAAATGTGCTGATTTATTGACTGAAACGGGGTTTTTATCGTCTCCGTGCACCTCTGTTTCCAAAGCGCTTGGATACATTTACTGGTTATCATGATAAACGTATCTCGGTCTTTCCACCGCTAACCATTCCACGCCGTTATGGTTTGTGCTTTCCTCTGCTTTAGGATCTTGTGAAAAAGTACGGACGTTGGTTCAATGGACACAACAGCCACTTGTGCTCAGCTGAAGAGGCCCAAAATATCATGTGTCCCATGGGTGTAAATGAGTGGGGAATGATTTTTGAGAGAGAACTTGGGAGAATTACTGCAAACATCCCTTTCTAATTGCTACTTTTATGAGACAACAGCTTTGAAATATGCAATTGTCATACACTACACTTCGGATTTATGCAGCCTCTACAATCTCCCACAGCTCAATTTGCATTGTGAAATGCAATATGTGCACATCGACTTAATTATATATTGTTTTATGATCCTTTAGGATGAAGGGAGTGAGGTGTGTAATGCTACAGAGCAGAGGGAAAGGAGAGCAGATTATGGTAGAGGTTTGATTGAACATATTCCAGAGACATTCAGGTCTATACTTGCATGTACAAAGTCATTTATGGTGTCAATGCTCGCAAGACGATGCAGTGTAATGCACAACGGGATGATAGAGTGCGTGATTTACCTTGCACAGGTATTTTCAAGTCTCTTCAAATGGCAACATAAAACAGTCAAATTGGTTTTCTGATCAGTCACTGGGCATTAGTCATCTCTTCTTTACAGCCCTGAGCTGATGGTGTAAATTCCCCATTCCAACCACTCTTGCTTCTCACAGTGACACTAAGCACAGCATAACCCAGCAGAATTAAAAGTGTATTTTTTTATAAAGAGCATTACACAAGTAGACAGTGCGTGGTGGTATCGGCACTTTGGAGGCGAGGATTGGTAGGGCAGATGGGTTGTGAAATGGCCAAACCTGATGGGCTGACCTCTCGTGTAGTGCCTGGCTGCTCTACAGGATTGCTTCCACGTCAAACAAATTGGTCAAACATGCCGAATCGCGGTCATTCTGAATAGAGTCCACGGCTCGTTGAGGTTTTCCTGCATAAAATAAATAGAATGACTTATTGTTACGGGAATAGACTTAGCGATCCACTCAGAATGTCGTCCATATTCAGGAACTACGTAAAAGCAGAGGCTAGGCAATTTGCTTCGCAGTCATCATTGACAGACACTGATTTACCACTACAACTCAATTGATTTATATGCTATGAAAGGTGAAACATACATTTGGATACTTTATGGCTATTGATCTCCTTCCTGCGCTAATGAATGGGTTTACTGGAGTAGATACCTGCTCATACAGCCATTTTAATGATGAAGGTGGTTGACATTTTACCAATACTTTTTTTAAAATCAACTTTGCACTTACTGTTTGGGTCATAATATATGTTTAACTTTTATTTTTGTATTTATTACAGCAACACTTTTGAGACTCCCTGCAATGCTGTTATCAGAGTCCTTGTCATGTGCTACTTATGCTGTGTGTATGTATATTGAACTTCTTTCACATCACACTGAGTAGAAGGATGCACTTATTTTATCTCTTCATGTTCTAGACACGGTGAGGGAAGCATCTATTTCAATAGGCATTGGTAATTATTTTGTTGGGTTTTTTTACATACGACGATATGCAAAACTCGCCTAAATTCACCGATGGCTTGTAAAGAATAACTTTAATTGGCTGGTTAATTTGATCGAGGGCATGTGATTTAAAAGGGATTGTGTCAATTAATGCCACTCAATTGTACTTGACAGCCAACCGTGGGATGAACGCAAGTAGAAACGTCCCATAGATGTGCATTCATAAGTCCTGCAGCTCCTACAGCAACCCACACAAGGACACCATTTCAACGGGTTAATTTACTTGCTCCAAATTATTACAACCAAACACAAGCACTTGTGTGTGATTAAACATGTAGTACATTGATAACTTTATTCTGTTTTGTAAGAAGATCTGGAATAAAAATGTCCATGCTGTGTGTAATTATGTAAAGCTTCTCATGCATATCGAGAATGGACAGTCCACTCGTGCTCATGGTTGGATATATATTTTTAAATAAATTATATTTTATTGGTCAAACTCTGGAGCATCCAGGGTTTGTTAAGGTATGTTTAAAGTACAAAACTGATTTTCGAGATTTTGGTGTGGACAAACATGAACACTGAAAAGGAACCCTGAAGCTATAATCTATTATATGAGGGAGCACTTGCTATCTTGGCACTGCGACCAAGATACAGGCCGCAATTTGGGAGGCCATCGTATTTACAATTTGCTCCATTATGGGTTGCAGCCGTGGTGTGATGATAGTGGAACGTGTTCAGTTGAGAATCGAATCGCATTCAAAGAGGAGTGTTGAGAGAAATGCGCAGGTTTGGGTCGGGCGCATGTTTGACGAATACACATTGCTTATCAAATTAATTAATTGATCCATTAATACTCGATTTCTGAACGGCTCCTTAAATTAAACTTACCGGCCGATGCCCTCTATGGCTCCATCATGTGCTGCAAAAGCAGGGGGACTGCTGTGGCGATGAACACGTTGAAGGCACGGAATAGCGCAGGGCTCCGGTTTGTATCTGTGGGGAGACATTAGGCAGACACTCGGGCACTGATGGATGTTTGACTTGAGCTGCGAAAAACCCGACGAGCCATGAAGATCAATCTGACAGCTGTCCAGCCCAAGCTGACGTGGTGGAACATTGGAGAGGAAGAAGTTAAGTGGTCAGGTAAAACACACGTCTTCAGAACCCAAACGTGCTACTCTGATAAGTCGTGTGGTGTTTTTACCCAAGAGAGCTCTACTAAGACCTTTTCGAGATAAATTTCACACATTGCCTGTTTGCATTAAATACTTAAAGTTTTTGCTTTCATAGTGGATATAATTTTCAGTTACGTGCAACGGTGTTGCCATCGTTTACATTATATATTCTATGCCATTGTGTACTTCATGCACATTTCACATGGATCGTTTATGGAAGTGTACGCAATGTTTTTTGCCTTGAGTGCATTTTGTATCGGGGCCGTGGTAACTCTGCACGTGGCTGGAATCCGGCGCCGTGGAGGCAGCGGGGGTTGATGAATCACAACAAATGTCGTGAAACTTCCTTCCCGTGGACATTGAGGTGTCATGCCCTGGCTTGCCAGGAGATGGCAGAACAGCAAAAATGTGGATTCTACCTGCTCCGTCTGCAGTGGAAAGAGTCCATAATATAGGTTTTTGTTTGGGTTAGATCGCGTAAAATTATAAATGTGTCGTTAAAACCCGCCACCACCCGACACAGCCAACTAGTAAGGGTTGTCACGTAAACAGAACGTGCCAATTCGGCACTAATACAGCACACCGGTGTGTTGGAGAGCCAAGCCACAACATTTACAATCTGAGTACGACGTTTCGCCAGTAATTACAACTAGCTTCATCAGGCGACAGCCAGATTTGTGGAGAAGTCTAACTGTTGCGTTCCTTATATAGAGGCGTAGATGTGGTGACCACGCTTCTGCGCTCTTTCCCTAAGTTGTGTAATACAAGATTCCTCTTGCGATGTTCACACCACTCCATTTCGATGTTTGTTAAACTGCAAGTGGGAAGACATCGATGTGCAGAGAGAACATCCACACCGATGAGAGGAGGCAGAGGTTTCAGAGAAGAACGCGCGATTACAAGGGGACACAGCAAGTGGCATGAGACGCGCTTTGCTCAGTAAAAAGATGCACGCATGGCAAATATGTACCGCTCCATCGCCAGGCCGAGAACAACCCCGCGAATGAGAGGTGGGGAGCTCTCAAATGCTTGAGACAATCTCTAACTGATCGCAGTGGTGCTCCTTCTTAAGCTGGGGTGCACGCTGTACCCCCTGGGGTGCGAGACGTGCCAGATTTGTTTTAGAAGGTAAATTACACTGGTCAAAAAAAAAAAACATTTTTTTCTGGCCTGGACTTTTGCAACTGTTTAAGATTAATTTCAGGGTGCTGATTCCAAATCTGATCTCAGATTTGCTCTATCACATCTCATTTTTATGCTATCGGCATACCCCATTTTTATTGATTTTTACCCGAAATTAACTGTCACTTATGATTGCAAGTTGTTGCGAGTCAGTGACTGCTTTAGTGTTCAAATATGGTGCTGTATTTTTAGGATAGTGTGTTTATAATATAATTTTATGTAGATATCCGCATTTATTTAATATTTTTCTTATGCAGTTTTTATTGAAAATGCAATATTTGATATCTCAAAAACCTGATGTGATAGACAAAAACTGATGCCAGATTTGGAATCCGCACCCCAAAATTACCTAAACAAACCGTTGGAATACCTTATGCCAGAAAAAGCGTGTTGACCAGTATAAATCGAAACACAAATTAAGCACGGTCACATAAGTACAACTAAATTGTTTCATCAAAACGATGTGTTTATTAACATTTACACTTTTGCCGGTTAAGAACCAAAGCAGTGCAAGGCTGCAGTAAAGTTGTTGTGCTCATGGTCGACAGGACCGTCAATCTTGTCGTTAGAGTGGTGGTGATGGTGGTGGTGCTAGATGGTGGTGGTAGCGGTTGTTGTACCTGGATGCACTGTGACGGTGATGGTCGCCGTGCCGAAGCCCACCGAGTTGCCGGCCCGGCAGGAGAAGCGGCCACTATCAGCCGCGGTTAGCGGTGGCCCCACGTGGAGAACTTTACCCTTCTGTGCATCGAGCATTGCATCATTCCTTCAGCAAACGCAGCGCAGATCACGCCGAGGGGTCTTTAAGACGAACGCGTCGGCACAACCGCAGTCAATCGAATCGAAAGTCAGGTCTCGGGCGTTAGATTGAGAGAAAGCCTTACTTGCTCCACGTGTATTCTGTAACCGCTGGGTTGGCATCAGCTGCACAGGTCAGGGTTCCTTCTTTGCCCACAAACCAATCATCCTGGTAGCCAGTGATCGTCACCTTTGGTTGATCTACGGAGAAAGCGACACATTCACGACGTTGTCAATCAACTGAAACGTTGTGGATTCGAATCTTCGGTTTTAATCTGCGACCCCGGGCCGCACGGTGAACATGGAGACGGCAGCAGTGGTTTTCTCAAGGAGACCAAGCTCACAGTCTCGTGCAGTATTATCTGCTGCTCAGGTTGAACATTTACGGTGAGGATTACTGTGACAACAAATTATGATTTTACATTTTAACGTTCAATTCCAATCACGACCATAATAACATTTTTAAAGGTATAGGTGGCATCGCTGGGGCACGTTTACGGTGGTGAGGATGCAGCAGCACAAGGTGTGTGAACACGAGGTCGAAGGTTAGGCTGTGTGCCATCGGTAGGTTCGTTTGTCATGCGATGTTTACGGCTTAATTTTGCACCTTGGTAGAAATTTGCAGCCTTTAGTCAATCCACTGCTGGATGATGGCCTCGCCACGGCATATCCACTATAGCCACAGTTGCTGCGATAGTCGTTGTTGGTTTGCTGACAGGTCAGATGGAACGCTGTTTCGGGGGAATTATATTGGCACACCACATCTATCTCGCCAATAGTGCAGTAGTCATCACATTGTTGGAAATTAGGGTGCAAGGATAATTATTGTACTCTATGCCAATAACCTTTATTTCAAGCCAGCCTAGCAGCGTTCTGGAAAATAACGGAGAAAATATAAACCCCCCAGGACATCACTCACATTGTCAGCCGTGGCTGGGAATCACAACCTGGTCCCCCGTGTTCGCTGCGGGGTGCACTGACCCCTGCAGAACCACCGTTCTACCTCCCTTACTATGTCGCTGTGCACTTGTTGAGATGAGACTGGCAAGCGATGTTTTGGAAAGGCTTCCCATTGGCTTACAGTGAATGTTAAGGGTGATGGTCATCTCCACGTCGGCTGCCATGGCAGGGTGCCGCACCCTGCAGGTGAGGTTCCTCCCGTGATTCTCGTATGTGGGCACCATCCAGTACTCGCTCTTTAGGGTCTCTGTGTTGTTGGGGTTGACCTCGAAGAGCTGGGAGACGCGCCCTACGTTCGGATGCTCTGACCAAGTGACGAGGCCTGCGGGTTTCCCGCTCCAGGCCACGCACGTGGCCACCGCCATCTCCGCCGCGCCGCCATCCACGAGGTCAGTGCTGCTCATCTCGAGGGTGGCTTTCGGTGAAACTGAGAAACACAGAGGGGGAAGGGGGTGGGGTGATACCGTGGATGTCTGCGCCACGTCAAGTACAGGAGCGATATTTATTTACTTATCCAGGAAAGCCTCACTGAGTCTCAAGACTCGTTTCAAGAGGGTGCTGCTGCATTGGGGGGATATTTGCCCAATTCCATGTCAGGAGTGCTTGGAATGTGGAAGAAAACCGAAGCGCCCGGAGAAAACCCTCGAATGTGCAGGGAATGACATCAAATGTCCATACGGACCGGTTCGCAAACCCACTTGCTGTACTGTAATCATCTGCCCACTTTTGAGTATGCAAATCTCCCCACACCGCCAGAACGTACAAAGCACAATTCCGTTGGCTCTGAGAAGTTGAGCAGGGGGCAGGGGGCACAGTCAGCAGGGGGCAGGGGGCACGGTCAGCAGGGGGCAGGGGGCACGGTCAGCAGGGGGCACCGCGACGCGTGGCCGTGCCGAGCGCAGCGGCCTGGCGCTGAGATCTGTGCAGTCGCCGCTGTGTAGAAGAACTCCACGTTGCATTTATCACTTTTCTATTTAAAATGAAAAGCAATGAATGAAATCCCGTACTGTACTTGGACTCGACACTTGCAGGAGCATGCTGCACAATCACCTGGCCGTTGAGCATCCCGCAGAGATGGAAGCGTCTCGCTCTATTCTACATCCTTCAGCAAGCCTCGCCTCCAAGATGCCCAATCACAGCCGGCCAAACAGAGTTGACGACGCGGTGGTCCAGAATGGACAGAATTGCACCTCCTGCCTCTCACATTACTCCAAGACACTGGTGGAACCAACAACTTCGTCAGAACATCAGCAGGCCGATGCAAACGCAAGTGGAAAATTAAAGAAACAAGCCACAGTCGTGTGATTGTGGCCATGCATCCCAAACTCTGGACCGTATAGCTAAACCCATAGAGACACCTTGAGAGACCGTACATGGAGACTCATAGGGATACATGGAGACTCATCGGGATACATAGAGTCCCACGGGAATACGTGCAAGGCGACACAGTGGTACGTGCGCCTGTGGCCATGCAGCTCCAAACTAAGGACCGCAGAGTAAGCCCACTGTAGTCCCTCAACGGAGACGGAACATCAACTCGACACGATCTCTCTCTCTCTTGAAGCCCTCTCCGCCGTGGCCAGCAGCTGACCTCGACATTTGGCATCGAGCCCTGCGCGTCTTCATGCTGCTGCTGCTGCTGCATTCGTGCGCGAGAAAAGCGAAGGGTGGAGGCCGTCAACCCGCGCTGGGAGGGGAAGTTCCCACGGCTCGCGTCGAGGTGCGTGCCACCCACTGTAGAGTTCGAGGGTGAAGGATATTTGCCGAGCGTCCAGGGCGCTGATGAAGCAGAAGAAGTCTCCGTCGTCCTGCAGTTCCAGGTTTTTTATGGTGATGGAGGCGTCTTTAAGTTCGGGGTCCATGTTGGTGAACTCGAGACGCCGGGAGTAGCTGCCGTGGAAGTCGGTGGAGTTGAGTCCGCGTCTGTTCCTGTAGGCAATCTGCACGCGGTCCGCGTACTCTGATTTGAACCAGATGATGCTGTCTGGCGACTCGGAGCCTGGGTAGAGGCAGCGCAGGGTGACGGATCCGCCCAGTTGCCCTTTCACGTTGACCTGCCCGGCCTCGGCCACAGACAGGAGGATTCCTGAGCGTGGCAAGGCGGAGGAGGGTGGCACACAGAGGGAGGGAGACGACATAGGACACGGGAGAGAGAAGTAGCGAAGGGAAATGCACGGAGAGAATTGAGACGTCATAATCGGCATCGGCCATGGTCAATCTACTGCTGGATGAAGGCCTCGTGAATCCGTCTTTACCATCGCGATCACTGTTCTGACACGCTACTCTCTACCGAGCACCTGGAGACGAGCTGCTTTAATCGTGAAGTGTTTTCCAAAAAAACTATATTGGAGAAATAAACGCAGACCGTAATTATAAACGTATAACATGTTGACCGTTTCAGATTTGTCAATGGTGAAGTAATGATAACCAAAGGAAATACATTACAGGGAATTGTAATGTTTGGTGTGAACAGCGAATGCAATGTATTCAAACTCCAAGTTCCCCTATTGACTGAACAACGTGAATTCAGAATGTGTCCAGACGTGAACATTCTTACCGTGAATGAAGAGTAGCAGCAGTTGCCCACCATTCGTACCCAGACGCATCATCTTCACCTCGGCCAAAATGTCTCCTTAGCGAACACCCTTCTCGTGTGTAAACGACCAGATTATTGCCCTTGGACTTTAAACTTTATATGTGTCAGTCAAGCACGCAAGTGAAGAACTGAGAATTTGCCTCGAGCTCAAAAGGGCGAACTTCCTTGCGGGTGATTCACAAGGGAGGGGAGGGAGGGGAGGGATGGAGGGGAGGGGGATGGAGGGGAGGGGCCCCAATCGGCCCGCGGGGTCCACGGCCGCAGGGACCCGAGTCGACCCCCTGTCGATCAGCAGGCCACACTTGACGGTGATGATGCAGGATTTACAAATCTGCCATTGACGCAAAAAAAATTCAGCGCAAACATGAGTGCAGACCGGAACACAGATCCACAACACTCACAGATGTACAGCATTGCATGTACACCCCCCCCCCCCGCCAGCCTTATCCAGACCACCAACTCGAAAGAACTGAATGTATAGCTATTTTGCTTCCAGAGGAAAATGGTAGACGCGAACCTTGATGTCTGTATTGGACCGATGAGTCCTAACGAGGACGGGACTGCTGCCTGTTGTGGGACGGCCACACTTTCTCAACTGTATCAGTCGGTGGTCCACTTGAAAAACTGTCCACACGTCCAGTTGTCTCGAGCTGGTGGTCTGAATAAGGCTCAGAGCGTTTGTTCACGCAATGCTGTAACCTCCTCGTGTGTGTTGTTAAATCTATATGGGATCGAGTGCAGCGATGTAGGGGTTATGACGATGTTAATGCGATATCCATGCTCTTACCCAATATACCACACTTTGGACTCCGCTATGCGGTAAAGATGGAACTTTATTGAAATGGGAGCGTGGGCTCTAAACACTCACACCCTCCCCCACCTCTGTCCACACAGCAGTGTGCATGGATACACCGACCCTGACGCCTGCCGTATATTTAGAGATTGCGTGGATTTCTCTCTCTCTCCGTGGTCGAGTGGATTTTTCTCTGGGTCCTTTTGTTTTTCCTTCCACATTTAGAATCATGCGTTTAGATCATTTGGTTGCGATACATTTCCTCGCGATAAACCACTTCGTTGAGCTGTCTGTTGTGGACAAGCCGCTTCTGAAAAAGATCTGCATAGCTCATTGAGATGTTCCTGCTAAAATGAAAGTGTTGGTAGTTTGGTGGGGTAAAGGGTGTGTACTGCTCTTCCAAGATGCCTGACCAGCGTGGATGAGTAGGCCAAATACCCACGAGAAGGGCTCTCTCGAACTCCCTCTCGCGCAGGTCAATTAAGCAGCAGCGGTGTAAGGGAGTAATTGCAGGGCTGCGAATTTCCATTTTATAGGAAGCCATTGGAGCGATGCACTTTTAAATCTAAATTGAAAACAAATGTCTTTATAACCGATTTTTGTATTTATTTTGTCCTTCGCCCACACATCCGACTAGCACGGTTGGCTCCGTATGGTGCGAATGAAGTTCAACATACGATACATGCATCTTGCATACATATAGATTGCTCTATTGGGTACCCCGGGACATTAAGACACGCGGTCTCGCCTTAACTCGCGTGCCTTGTAGTGGCTCAAGGAATTCAAGCCCATGGAAATTACCATCGTCTCATTGGTGACATTGTGTATGGCAGCGACACGTTGTGGCCAGCAGACCTCGACATTGGCATGGAGCCCTTGAACACGTCACTGCCATACACAAGAATAGAATGTGTTGCTGTGTTGACTTCACCTGTACAGGTTGCCGTCTCTAAAATAAAACAACACGTCCATTGAACTTCAATAAGGGAACCAGCCTCACTATCTTTGAAATGCCTCTACAATTCTGACTCAAACGTACGGGTTACTTCAGTGGGACCGATCTCCTCCCCACAGCCCAACACCACACCCATCGCTGATCATTGCCGATTAACAGAGTCGGCCGCAATCCCCACGCTTTCTCCCCAGCATCAGGAAATTTGGCAGAAACACCGAGATCTTTATTTCATCTCAATGATGGCACAATGGTATATTTTATTTACCCTACATCATTATGCAAATTGAGAGCGATGGAAACTCTACGTTCCAAAAGGAGCCAGAATATTTGCGTTGTGCGTGTCTCTCAGTTTGTCGTGTCTAACACAAGACCTCACCTTCAACGTCAAACATCGGATGTCCCAAATTGGTGACAACAGGTTAAAAAACTATAATAAACATCTTCGTAGTCGGATTTTTTGTACTTTTGCAAAGTCAAATGTTTTCATATTATCTGCCCCCCCTCCTCTCCCTGATGGGTCGTGTCTATCCAACTCCATAGCGGAGGTGTGAAATTACGGAACGTGCCAACTACGATCGTTGTTTGTAGTAGAAAGATCCCAACTGTGAAATAACAGGAAATGTCTAAACTTTGCAAGGTTTCCCCTGTTCGAACGACAAACTTGTTAACACACCCTGGATTGCATTCTTATTTTCTTCCAAGTCAGTATCTACACGAAAAACTTAAAATGTTTGAGCGTGTAAAGCGATTTATTGTCACAAGAGCATTTTCAAAAAAAGATGCATAATAAAGGCCAAACTGTTTCGTTTCCACTTTGTAGTGCATAGGAAGGATGTGTAGTCGAACACACTGTATAACACCATGCATATGCTTAATTCCCATACCCATTCTACTATTTCTACAAACACAACTATCATTTGTTTGAAAAAATAATTACTCTAAATCATATATCCATTATTTAGAAACCAAATTATAGATCACGCCAGCCATGATTAGCCAACATCGTATATTGTTCAACACAGTTATTTAAAAGAGGAAGTTAAAAGCAACGTTAACCAGCACGAATTTATAAGTGCTGCGTACAGGTGAGGGTCGCGAACGCGAGTGTACAAATAGCAATTAGGAATCGGATACGCAGCGCGCTGTTTTATCACCAAAATAAACATCACGGAGCACAATGAGCAGCATGAGGTCGCTTGCGCAGAGCCTGCGTGTGCCGGTTATAAGGGCACTCAGAGTTTGAGTGAAAGAGACGTTAAATATTGCCGCTAACAGCACTGCAAGTGAAATGATCACGGGGCGCGCAGTCTGTGGTGTGGTGGGTAGCATTCAGCGAATGAATAAACCCGCACTTACATCAAAACCACTCACGAAATAATATTTAACAGCAAATAATAAGCACATTTGCCGTAAGTTGATACATGTGTTTGTGATCTTGGATTTTTTGTTGTATGGTTGCATCAAGTTCAAAATAAATGTAAATTCTGCTTGTCACAACTCTCAGCATATTCCCTTCTCTGCCACGAAGCTTCAACTCGCACAGCACAAAGTGCACACGCACTTCGGTTAAAACCCAGAAAGTGGAGAATTTAATTCAGAATCCATAAGAACAATCACCAATACTAACTATACAGTATTACACAATTTTTTAATTTACAATTATTTTACACCTGTAAAAAGCACCATACCCCCCCCCTGGTGGTACAATGCCCCATTTTTTGACAAAAATCCACACTATATCCGTAACTTGTACCGTCTTTATTTCAGTAACTTATAAACAGAGAATTATTCTCCAGTGCCTCTTAAGAACAAAACATAAGGTCATGATATACTTTCTGTAGTGACGAGCGCTTTGGCTGTTTGTACAGTGTCTATGAGTGATTGGAGTGTTGGAATTTCCGATGCTTCAACACCAAGCTTCTCAATCTGCCATGAAAAAACACGCCGTGTGGGCAAAGGGAAGGAGAGAAAACATCATCAATATTTACTTTCTACAACACTTTTTGTACATATTAACATTTTATAAAACCCGTTGCCATACTTCTAACACAACTGCGTTCAGCATGAACGTTCAAACACAAAATCTGTTTGTCATTGTGAAATATAATCTTTACCGACGCGAAAAGTTCAGGTATACACAGGCAAACCCGTGTCAACCAAGACAACGGGGACACAGCTGTGGCTCCCGCACAATAGACCTGCCCCCCTCACGCCCCCCACTCCCCTGCAGAGAGAGGCGAGACTTGGACCGTGCTCTACAACCAAAGCCACCTTGTGATCTACAAATCTTAATTCTCTGCAGGCCTAAGTGGAATAGCTTGATTGCCCTGCACACACGTGTTCTGGTTCAATGGGATTATTCTATAACGGACAAAATGCTCTCCATCACGCTGTTATGCCGAGGGGCAGCTCTACGCATACATGTAGAGCACCACAACAGTAGATGTGTGTGCATCAAGTGCCCTTCACAATAAAAAATGCCTTGCGATGGCTCTGTCCACGGTTTCAACTTGTTTAAATTTCACAAATCACACACAATTTCCACACATTCACCGAGTTAAAAACAAGGCCCGCTGTTTGTCTGCGCTGTCTTAAGATGCGGTCACATTTACACGCTGTACAAATCCACACTGCACAAGCGCTGATGAGACTTTCTCTGCCGTTACCTGCTGACGGAAGGCCTGCGTATCCAGGTAGAGCTGTAATCGGATTTTGTCATCGTCCGTCAGCCCTGTGCCGCTTGCTGCTGCCGCCGCCGCTGTCGCCCCTGCCCCCGTTTTTCTCGCCTGCTTCAGCCTCTTCAGGCTCTCTTCCATCTTGCGCACAGACGTGAGTACGTCGGAGACCGTCTCGTGGTACCTGCGCGCATCGCGGCAAAGGAAACACACCGATGCATTCTAACGCGTGAGGTGGTACCGATGGCGTTGTGGCTGCACCACTGGCGTTGGGTGGCTTCTGAAACCGGTCCCCTCCCGTCCCCAGGGAGGATGCGTGCCTCCAAGGCCATGATGAAGCTGTGCTCCCATGCAACCAGAGTTGATTGCAACCCCATTGGTGGTCAAGATGAGATAATTCGAGGATAAATCGAATGTAAAACTGTAACACCACCTACACACATATTTTATCACCCACTAGTCCAGACGAGTCTGTTTCTCTTTACTCTGGAATGTGTGACCCAAATTAAAACATGCGTGAATCTAGCCTACAAAACAGTACCTAGTTCCATTGAACAATTATATATTCCATAAAATGACGGCTTACTTCATTGTTCCAGTCCAAGCTCAAGACCTTACTCTTTTTCTTTGCATATGACCAACTGGCGATAAAATAAAACATTTCAACCGTTTCCGTACAGCGTCTTGGAACTCCCGTCGCGTCTAGATGCTCGGTGAGTCCGCGCTGCATTGGTCTCGATGTGTCACCTCTCTGTGCTTTTCCGCAACGAGTCGAGGATCCAGGCGTGCAGGCGAGCGTGCTCCACGGCGCCCGTGTGCTCGCTCAGCATCTGCTCCAAGGGTCGGAGCGCATTCTCCACGTAGGGCGAGGGCCTGCTGGGGGCATCCTGCAAAGAGACAGACGCAGATCCCCGGTATAGCCTTAACAGACTGTTGAGGCATGATAGTGAGCACCTATGAAGGCCGGCACGGCACACGAGGGGGTGGGAGGCCAGCATCACGCCCGACCGTCTTTGTCTCCCTAGTGGCGATGTTTTACACACCACACCAGGTACTCATTTGAGGCTGAGTCGACCTAGGGGAGGCCCAGGGCCAGTTGAAATAATCGGCACTGGTGTTGGCCATGAACGGGAATCGAACTCGGGTTGCCGGATTCGTAGCCCAGCGTGCTAACCGCTACGCCACCACTCCCCAAACCGTACACACACAAGCTTATCAAGAACACGTGCATTTGCGGTGTACACACAAACAGTTCTGTAAAGGTGCACCACTACAATTGTTTTCTCCAGAGCCTCTCTCTCTCTCGAGGGTAACTTGGTTGGCTCGCCCACACAGAGTACCCACCATACTCCACCGGACACAACCTGCTCATCAACTGTGGTGCAGCCCTTTACACTGCTGCGTGGGCACAGGCAGGCAGGGTACTGAAGAAACCTGCCCTTCGTTTCAACTGCTGCGCCGGGAGATTGAACCTGCAAACTTCAGTGCTCGCCCCGAGCTATGAATGCTATGATACGTGTGGCATTGCCTTTGTACTGTCCACCTTTTGGCGTTCTCTGGTCTCGCAATGGTGAGACTATGGCATCAAGAAGGTGGTCTCTGGTGGAGGCCAATCAGTTTAGAAGACAATGCATATTTTATCAGAATACTTTCGTTTGCATGTTCACCACAAGTACGTTTTGTTAATGCAGACATGATTCCTTGCAAAAGCTATCTACTTGGTATTTGAACATCTTAACACCTCCTGGTTTATTGCCAGAAAGGGTAAAAACCTATTCTTATTTTTCAGAACTTCAGTGTGCTCATCATTGCAACATCCGCCCTTATACAGGAACTTATGGTAATTCATGCGTGAATGGGGTTTCTATAAACACACAGCCTTAATTGTCTTTTGCTTCCTCGCAGAGCACGGTTAAGGCCATTTAAATGTGTATCAGATAGTTCCATAGGGGCATCAGAAAGGTTTTGTTCAATATTGTGCAATCTATATTGGAAGACACAATCCTAAAACTAAAGCCGCTCTGCTCTTGTAAATACCAAACCAGTGACTGTCTAACGTACATTTCAAGTTTTGTTGCTGTTAAAAACAGACTGAAAAGTGATGGCCCAGTACAAGGCTGTAGAGAGATTGCAGCTGTACTGGAGGGTACCGTGACATCACGAAGGTGATAAAACAAACAACTAACCATGAATGTAAGGTTTAGGGCTAATAAAGAGACCCATGTGTGTGGGGTGGCCCATGGATATTTTGTTTGTTTTGGGTGGGGTTCTCCTTTGGGGAGCGGTGGTTCACAGTTAGCGTGCAACGCTAAAAACCTGGCAACCCGAGTTCGATTCCTGCTCACAATCAACGCCAGTGACAATTATCCGAACCAGTCCTGAGCCTCCCCTATGTAGACTTAGCCTCAAATGCGATGTGTAAACATCGTCACTCGGGAGACAAAAGCGGCCGGGCGTCCTGCCGACTTCCCACCCCCTCATGTGCCGTGCCGACCTTCATAGGTGCTCGCTAACAGCGCTTGCCCAAAGAGTCTTACAGCTACACGAGGGATCTTTGCCCTTCTCCATGACGATCGTACTACGACTTACGTCGCTTCCCAGCCCTCTGGTGAAAAACAGAGGGCTCAGATATTATTTAAAGCCGATGTTAGCTGTAACCAATAATCCCAGGTCGCCAGGATCACAGCAGTGCTATAACCTCGACATGGCCACCTCCACCTTGATTAAATGTTGCACATTGAACAACCATGACACTGCCACGTTAGGGACTAAAATCAAACAAAGTCCTCCTTCACAGCCATGACCAGGCCACTGCTGGAAGCATGCATCCACAAGCCATCTCCGCCTATCGCAGTCGTCCTTCCTAGCGGCCTGCATCTCATCGTGAAAGTTGCGCTTCCTTGCTGACCACTGCCTCATCCTGTTTCGCCATGCTGAGAAACTCCTCTGGCACTCATCACCACCCTGTTCTCCACTAGATTACAGTTTGCAGCCAAGTCTAAAGTCACATCTTGCCATTCTCATTCTGGATTACTTATGGTGACGAGGTTCACAGTAGGCGTTGACATATCGTCAGCAACTTCCAGTCTCACAATCAGTGATCGATGTGTATGTTGAACTTCTTTAGCACCGTGCATAGACAATTGTGCTAATCGGAGGTATAATTACGATGCTCGTGCGGAGCGTCGTGGTGCATGAGGGGAGCCGTGGTGCGTGCGGCGCGCTGTGGTGCGTGTGGGGCGTCGTGGTGCGTGTGGAGCGTCGTGGTGCGTGCGGCGCGCTGTGGTGCGTGTGGGGCGTCGTGGTGCGTGTGGAGCGTCGTGGTGCGTGCGGCGCGCTGTGGTGCGTGTGGGGCGTCGTGGTGCGTGTGGAGCGTCGTGGTGCGTGCGGCGCGCTGTGGTGCGTGTGGGGCGTCGTGGTGCGTGCGGCGCGCCTGCTCGCCTTGTTGGTGCGGCGGTAGAGCCGCGGCACCTCCTGGGCACCACGCAGGCAGCCCGAGCACAGCTCGGCGAGCTCCCCCGTGATGCGCGTGCCGCACGCCGGCACGGCCCCCTCCAGGGCCGCTCGCGACTCCGCCAGCGCGCCTACAGCGGAGGAAAGCACACCGCCTGCACGTGACGCTGCAGTGCGGGGGCACCTCGCGCGTGCCACTGCAACGTGACGGGAGCCGAGGGGGTCACGTGCTGGGGCGCATTCCACGAGACGATCACGACTACGGTAACTTTTACAAATGTTGCAATCTATTTCATTCCTATGTTTAAAACAATGTTTTCAATGAATACTGATTTTCTTTCTGTTTAACCGAAAGAAAATAATTTTAGCAGAACAAGCTGCGGTGATTGTATTTTTAATGCACCATTTACAACTGTGTAGGTTTTTGCAGTTTTGCTGGAGGGCTCTCCGGGATCACTCGCCATCGACGTTAGCCGTGCCTGCCAATCAAACCGAGGTCACCGGGTTCATAGTGCAGGGCGCGCCAACCACTGTGCAAACACGCAGCCCTGCCCGAGTGGTGATTGTGATTACGTGGTAGACGAGGCAAATAAAGTCACATGTTGGAGTACACAGCATCAGTACTTTCATGAGCGCTAGCATGGCGGCATTAGAAGTCTCTAATCCGCAGCACCCTCCGCCCACGCGAGGTCCTGTGAGTGCGGTATTGAGCGTGCCGGAGCGATGGAGCCTACCGGAGAGGCTGTCGTAGTCTTTGAACCCCAAGAGGTCCAACCGGGGCTTGATCACAGTCTGCAAAAAGTCTTCAAGCTGAAAAAGAAAAAGGCATGTTTCCCAATGGGCCCATGCAATGTAGCACGACATAATAATTGCATTACACATCATCACTTTATAAAACAAAGCTATTCTGCTCAAACTAAAATTTTTTAATCCCATCAGGTTTCGGTGTTGTCAACGTCAATATTTTACATTGGTAACCATGACAAACAACAGATTTCCCATTGTATGCTCATAGTACTCACTAGCAGACCATTACTAGGCTGCACACTTGCCATGGCGTATGAATGGATGTTATCAATGATAACAGCCAACGTGAATACAGTTGATTCCCACTTTAAAAGTATGATGCATCACTGGTTGGGTGTATGATCAATATGCTACTGTCTTGGCAGGCAAGTTACATCACAACGTAGCGTTGTTCAATACGATGTAATACTACACAGTCATACACTATTCTCAGTGTAAGATATCACTTTCAGGAGATTAGCATTGTGATGACGCACCCAAATTAACTGCACTCATTCGAGGCTATTCATAGTTTCAACGTTTTTGTGGAGGTAAAACTATTCTAGAGACCCTACATCGACTCACGTATTTCCTGCCCTATTGTGTGCATCCAATTTCAATTCCCTACGATAATAGCTTACAATTCAAACATTTTTAAGTTTCAATCATTGTGGCGGTTGGGTGTGTCCACTTAGCCATAGCAGAGAGGTCTAGCAAATGTAAAGGTGTGATGGTGGGGTGTGGGGACATCAGCATTGCCCGTGATGACGTCTTGACCTTTGTATACAAAAAACCTCTGTTTTAGTTTACAGCCCCTTTGTCCAGCCATATCACATGGGCCGAGTGGGTGTTTGATCATTGTGGGTGCATGAGTGGGTGTGTGATCACTGTGGAGTGTAAGTGGGTGTGTGATCACTGTGGAGTGTAAATGGGTGTGTAACCACTGTGGGTGTGTAACCGCTGTGGGTGTGATCATTCTTTGACAATTCTGGCACAAGCGTCGTGGTGACGTCACCGCCACTTAGTGGCGAATGGCGGTCGTTGTTGTTGTTGTTGTGACCATTCTACACAACGCTGCTCGGTGTGCGCGCTGGTGAAGGCAGATATCACTCGCCACCGACGTCAGCCGTGGCTGGGAAACAAACTAATCAGAGCGCAGTGCACAAACCACTCACTGCGCCACGCACAAAACCTACCAAACGTAAATTTTGATTTAGCTTTCAAATATATAAACAAATCCTGTACAATACAAAATATAGCTACACACAAAGTATAGACTAATTTTTGTTTCCGAAAACATATCAACAACTGACGTACCTTTTTCTGTATCCTGTCACTATCACCAACGACTGATGCCAGCTGGCCACATGACGGGGCTTTGGAGCTCGACACATCAGAGGCGGTCCTGCCCGTGTGATTCTCCTCGCCACCCAGGGACTGCACCGAGGGCGACCGCTTCACCCCCGCGCCACCGTAGGCGTTGACCGCACCGTGCGGTTCGTGCTGATGTTGATGCTGCTGAAGCATGGAGCCAAACCCGGGGGTGGACTGCGAAGGCTTGAGCCCTCCACCCTCCCGTCGTGGATGGTCGTGCGGGTCGGGGGCCGGAGGCTCCAGCAGCTGCATGAAAGTCACGGCGAGTAATGCAGAGAGGCAATCAAGTATCGCACCACCTGAGTGTCTGTCAGAACACTGAGCCTGTAGCACAAAAATACTCGGTTTGAAACCAGGGCAGCCCCTCAATCATCAAACCAGGATGCCAATGCCGACACAAACTAAGCGATAGGTTTAGTTATTCACTCAATTAAGATGAGATTAAACATGTAACCAGACATGAGATGAATAACCTTTGTGTTTGTGCACCACTTCCCCTCGGCAGTATCACCAATAATTATTGGTAATATATCTATAATTAGCATTGCAATACATGACAGCACATTACAGATCGCCACCTAGTGTTGGCTCAGACTCGAGCAGTATTGCTGTGGTCTGATGTGAGAGACGCTCTCATGCTACTGGAATCCAAAGGTAAAATAGACAAAACTAATTAATCCAATCAAACAAGAAGAAAAACACAATTGAAGTCAACAATGCCACTTCTAAGTGAAATTGCCAGGTTTGGTTGATTTCTGCTCTGCACTCTGAGGACCCACACGTGGTCTCACATTCTGACCTCTTGCATCCAGATGGCATAGCGAGCCAGCATCTGCAGCGTGACCTTCCAAAAGCGATGAGCCAGGGGCGGCAGGTACACGGGGTCGGCCCAGCACCTCTGCAGACTCATCCACAGCCCGTGGGTAGCGTGGAGCCGGAACTCACTGTCAGCTGCACAGGGGACACGGCAGGGAGCCGGTTATTACATGCAACAACATTGTTGCGTGCAAATAGGCATTACATTTAAATGCTGTAAATCATTCATATTTTCAATGCATAAAAAGGCAAGCATGCAGCTTTTTTCATACATAATTCTGTACAAATATTTAAATAGAAAATAAAGCACAGCATATACCACACAGCATGAGCTCTACAATGTATGAAGCTTGAGAAATACAGCATCAAAAGGCATGACCCTCGCGATACAGAGGGCCAAGCCGGATGCACCGTAAAACCTTTGCGGTGTTGTGTGTGGGTAACGTCAGGTGGAGACGACTGACCTGGTGCCGGCTGGAGCCCCGAATGCAGCGCACTCTCCAGGTTTTCAACCAATTCCTTGAACCTGTATAGCCGAGACAAAAATCCAATCCCTAAGGTTGTGTCAGCATCACTAACAGTCCATTCCCCATCATCAAGCATCGCCGCAAGTGGGCTTGGGCAGGACATGATGCTAGAAGGGATGAGGGCCGATGGTCAACAATAATCATGGGGTAGCAGCTGAGGGATAAAAAGTGTCAGAGAGAGCATCCACCAAAGAGGAGCGGGGAATCTGCTCGTGTGCGGGTGCTGGGTGGATTGTTACGTATATCTATTGAACTTCTTTCGTACCGCACGTAGCCAACCGTGCTAATCGGAGGTGCGGGGGAAGGAAAAGAAACTAAACACAAATAAGTATAACCCGTAAAAACAAAGTTTTTCACTCTAAATCCTTTATATGCGTGGTGGCTAGAGTCCTCTCGTCCTCTGGCTTGAGATGGCTGCCACCTATGGGTCAGATGATTGTATGCAGTATGAAACAATTGGTAATTAAATATTTAATTTGTTTTCCCTAAACAGTGTAAAATTTTGGAAAAAAATTTTCACGAACATTAATTGTCTCGCACAACGAGTCTGTGTGCAAAATGTCAGCTCGATTGGATCACGGGAAGTGGGTTAAAAAACGACCGAAAGGTTTGCACGGTCGTAAGCAAGCAAGCAAGCGAACTTAATATAAAGGATTTAAAAAACAGAACTGTGAGGGATGGAGGTAGCTTGGGGGCCTTCATCTAGCAGTGGATCGATGTGACAAACATTAAATTACTCTCATTTGATCACAACATTAACGATGTAGTTTCCTTCATTACAGTTAAAGTTTGTACATAGGGGCATGTGTCAGAGAGAAATGTTGGTAGAAGTAAGTCCTATTTATACATGATTTAATCTGATAATTGCATCTTTAAATTTAATCCACCTACAAAAAGCGATTACATACACCTTCTCTAAAACAGGCAAGACCAAGCGTGTAGATGTGCAAGCTATGGAAAAAAGTCTGTACATGATAGCTACATTTGTAAACCGAGCACAAGACGTTACAGGCCATAGACAGCACGTGCAATCGTGGTGCATGAAACCCACACACAATGGGGCTGCTCTGGTCGGTAATGTTGCTGAATGATGGGATGTTATTCATGCTTGCCTTATCCCTTCACGGTAAGCAGAAAGGAACATGAGCCTCCTCTGGTTAATTTGTTAATTTCAGTGATTTCCCCCCAAGTGATACTCCTGCAGTGGAGCCATGCAGTGTACAAAGTCTTATGGAACATCTTGCAGCCACCACACGATCATGTCATACAAGGAAGTGGACCCAGAAGATGGGCAAAATAAGCAACCACACTTTGAATATTTTAAACAAATTTAAGGATCATCCGAAGAATATGCATGAGGTGTAATTTTGAAGGTAATTACCTATTATTTTGGAAAATATGGCTTTATAGGGATAGCCTTTAGACATTCCATGGGCAAGGTAAGATAGCACTGAAGACAGCTCAGCAACCCACATGGACCTTGTCCTGATTATGGTTAACAAAGTTAAACAAAACGTTGCTCCTAATCGCTTAATTTGGTTGTGAGAATTGTTCTGAAACTCACCGGTGAGCGACCTGAAACAATAAACATTTGTGCATTTCACATTTGTATTTGTGGATATTAATTTGCTTTGTCATGTCGGGTGGTAAAGTGTTCTTAGCACAGACTTGGTGAGATCATGACACGGGCCTTGGCCAAAAATCTATTACAAATATTTTAATAATTAGAATCCCAAACTTAAGATTGATGAAAAATCAATCCACATGATCAACTGTTTTGCATAACATGCATGGGATTTACAAATTTGTGTTAATCTTGGGGTAATGTGATTTGCTATCAGGGACTGTGGTGTACACATATTGGACCCGCTTAACGACAAACGCTCATGCCAATGCACCATATAATAAGTATAACCCGTAAAAACAAAGTTTTTAACTCTAAATCCTTTATATGCGTGGCGGCTAGAGTCCTCTCGTCCTCTGGCTTGAGATGGCTGCCACCTATGGGTCAGATGATTGTCTGCAGTATTAAACAATTGGTAATTAAATATTTAATTTGTTTTCCCTAAACAGTGTAAAATTTTGGAAAAAAAATTTCACGAACATTAATTGTCTCGCACAACGAGTCTGTGTGCAAAATGTCAGCTCGATTGGATCACGGGAAGTGGGTTAAAAAACGACCGAAAGGTTTGTACGGTCGTAAGCAAGCAAGCAAGCAAGCACGCAAGCAAGCAAGCAAACTTAATATAAAGGATTTATAGAAAGTCAAAGTAATTTTCTCCTCAATTAAGCACCGAGGCAGAACCCTGCGGGGTCCACTTACCGTATCTGAAAGAACACGGACAGGCTCCACTTGTTTGAGAAGCTCTCGTAGGCCGCGTGTGCACGCAGCCGGCGCACACTGGCCTGGGATGCGCACTGCCTCTCAAAGGCAGACACAAACTCCATGCTCACGTTGTATTTCTGGTCTCAGCAAGGGCATTGTGGTCGGGAATAAAAACAAAACAAAAATTTCCAACGTCATCATCAGCCAAGATCTATCAAATGCTGGACAAAGACCTCCCACATAATGTCGCCATCCTTCACGGTCTCACAATGCCCTAAAGATATTTATATTTTTACTCAGGATCTCTGAGTTCTACATGAATACAATCACACTGAGTAAGATGTGGTAAAGATGCAACCCTGCAATTGCTTACTCACAACCACTGCTGGTGGAAGGGCCTCGCCACGAGAGGGAAATCTAGAGGGTTCCCCTCGAGGGTATTTTGCCTACTCTTTCACACTGGCGAGTCCCCACATTTACCACACCACACAGGACCTGCCGATCGACTGTGGTGGGGCCCGTTTAAACTGCTGGGTCTGCAAAGGAACAGGGATTTATACAACTTGCACCAAAGTTTCGACTGCAGTGCCGGGAGATCGAACATCCAACCTCTGGATTGCAAGTCCAGTACGTTCACCATTCCACCACAGCAGCGTCCCGTCAGAGTGTAATTCTGAGATGCCAATTAAGGGTGAATAGGCCCACCTCGTGGAAGACATCGGGATTCCCCGCATTGAAGATGGAAGAGAGACGTTGCTCCAAACACCGCACCATCTCGGGCCACACGGAGTTCACAGGGAAGTCGTAGCCATGCACAACCTCCGTTCTCTCCCCGCTGCACACAACAGTCTCACGTCAGTTTATATCCACGCAACCGCTTAACCAGTGTCGAGACTAGGCATGATGAACGAGGTATTGCACTCTTCATCATTTCACTGCCACCTCTTTGCGAGTTTAATAACAAAGTTCCTTTCATAACGAAAAATGTGCAATTGCTGATAAAAAAAACAATATAGTATTCAAGTAACCTCACACCCGACTCCAAACACAAGTACAGACATTATTGACTGTTCATCCTATGATGGACAGCAAATGAGCAGTGCAACTGCTCTATAATCTGATTAAACAACTCCTCATAGGTGATGCCCAACTGATATGTTCTTGCAATTGAAAAGTAAAACGGTTCACCATGCTGGACTAAATAACATTGAACTAAAGCTACCGGTACTCAAAAATTAGTCAAAGGGATCTCATGCTCAAATGAGCATTGAGGCAGTGGTGCCCCATCTCCTGTTGACAAGACTGAGCCAGTGGTGGAAGTTCCATGTCCCTAGCGCAGAAGTCAGTATATCCGTAGGACTACCTCACTGTTCACTTCCCCAGTGGTACTCGCTTTATCGACCCCAGAGGAATGATGGGCTGAGTCAACCCCCAATCAAGACATGAAATTGAAACTTCCTGATTGCGGGCCGCTTGCTCTACCGCTGAGCCACCTAGCCAGGTAGTACCGAATTAACTAGAATGTCTATATAGTAGATGTACCTGACAAGTGTTCCCATAGTGACTTCCTTGAGCAGACGGCAGTGGTGTGGTACAAACTCAAGCAGCTTGCTGTACATGCCCTTGAGACCCTGGGGGTGGCTCTGTACGTACTGCTCCGAGACGACCTGTAAGAACAGCAGCGACGGCAGCAGCAGCAGCAGCAGCAGCACATGACACCGCATTAGTTTTAAGATGTACCGCCAAAGTCATCGTTACACAGTGATAACATGGGACATCATAAATGCAGGAATTCTGATATAAAAGTTATCACTCACCCAAACAAAAATTTTGCTGTGTTTCCCAATTAAGTAATTTCCAAGTTATTTTTCAAATTTTGCCAATTGGACCATGACTCCTATACACAATGCCCTATTATTCAAATTCTGTCACGTGATCTTTAGTATCCACTGTGAGGCATAAAATGCACATCTATGGTATGAATTAGTTTTAACCAGGCCCACCTCCTGTTATTGTGCTACTGCTGGGCCATATCACTGCTCCATGATGATCATGATTTAAATTGTGCTCGTCCACCTTAACCGTTCCTAATGCAACACCCATCTGACTCTCCGACACGGTGGTGGCTGTGCGCGGTCTACCTCCTCAACAAACGGCCTGACGAGAATCTGCGAGACGAGAGCCTCTGCGTCGCGTGTCTTGTCGATGGTGGCGTACGTGCGCAGGCACTGCCGCACTACGCCACCGTCGCCCGCCTGCAGCCCCTCCAGCAGCAGCCCCTCCAGCGAGTGCTGCAACGTGGCCGTGATGCCCGCGATGCGCTGCAAAGATAAAGATCTCCCGTATAGCCTAAACATACTATGAAAGCCGGCATGGCACAAAAGGGAGTGGGTGGCCAAGACCACGCCCGGCCTCCTTTGCCTCCCAAGTGGAAATGTTTTTACACAGTGCCAGGTACTCATTTGAGGCTGAGTCGACCTAGAGAAGGCCCAGGACCGGTTCAGATAATCGTCACTGGTGTTGGCGGTGAGCGGGAATCGAACTTGGGTCACCGGATTAGTTAAGCAGCGCACTGGCCGCTATTCTACACACACACAATATAAATAACGGACCGAATTCAACACTAGTTTCCCGACATGATATTTACTGCCACATATCCATGCAAAGAAGTTTCCAGCAAAATGTCGATTGAGGTTCAACATGTTCGGACACCATGTATCACACTAATATGAAGACATACAGAACACATGTGGGCAGTTCCATGATGTCAGAGATACAAGTCAGATACTTTAAAGATTTAGGTCATCATTAGTATAATCACAAAGTCGTGTTTTACTGCGGCATAGTATGTGTCCACCTTTCTTGATTAAGGGGAAATGGTCACAAAATATCATGGCATTGGACTTACACGGACAAACTGTTTCATCTGTGCTGCGATGATGACATATTTGAGATATATTTTCTAAAACTACAGATAATGATGTTAACAATGGCAACCCGTATGTATTATTAGGACAATTTAGAAACATGTTCTGGGTTTCCCCAATGAATGGAACTGCCCATACAGTTGACCATATGTTCAAAGATTTTAAAGAGGATTAACGGCTCTCTACCAACTCTGACGCCGCTCTTGATTGTCGAGGACCTTGTCAGTTGTGCATTCATTCTTACCGGGCGGATATTGTCCAGTAGGGGCATGCCTTTGCTCTGAACAGCGTAAAACTGCAACTGGTTAAACTCGGTGGCGATTCTTTCCAGGGTCTGCCCAGCCAGTGGAACGCTATTGGAAACAAGGATACAAAAAACACAGACACCTAATATTGAGTCCATTTTAAGCTCAACATTTTACACCATATTAGAAAAAAGGTTCGCTGCCTGGCTGGCGTGTGGGCAAGTGTGTGGTGACATCACCATTGGTTACCTGTTGGTGTCAGAAGCAGATAGGCCGTCCCTGGAGCCTTGCGTTTGAAGGATTTTCTCTATTTTTTCCACTGAGCGGATCACGTGCATTAACCTCTGCAGGCAAGCCTGGGAAATTAAGACAATGCACACTTAGCAGTGATTTGAAGTCATGAAGAATGTGAAAGGTCCTTTAGTGAAAGACGTGAATAATTAGGTGTGCAATGATTAATACACAACCAAACTTGTCCCTGGCGTCATGAAATGTATATAAATCTGGATGCACACACACCGACTGGATTATAAGGCACACTCACACATTTCGCTTTATATGCAGGGAGAAAATATGCACCTTTTAATCCAGAGAATACAGAAATAACAATATTCTAACATATATACAACCGTATTTAGGGTAATATTTTGGTTGGTTTGTCAACACCTCACCTTTTTCTTACGAATATCTGTCCTCTTGGCCAGCCTGTCATCGAAGGCTTGAATTACTTCGTTTAGTGCAGACCTCACACACTACAGCAAAGAAAACATGGTTTACCTTATGTACCAATACATGCTTAATGAAACATTATTTCTTAACAATGAGTGGAAAAAAACACAAATCGACTCTCAGCCTTTCAGCAGCCTACGAGAGAACCGATGTTAATTTGTCCACAACCGAACTAAATTTGCCACGTGTGCTTTACAAGCTTAAGATCCTGCAAAGTGGAAGTTAATCTTGTGGTGTTGATCCATGTATTCCTCTTTCAGGTCTCTCAATGTGATTCCCATAATGCATCTCTCTTTCCTTCCTATAGCCGCTGTTCTCACATTGCTATGGGGCTGGCTGCCCAGTCTCCCCCCTCCCACTTGTCTGTGGACGGCTTCCCTTGTCACCCAGCCACTTTCATTTCCCTATTCACGTTATCCTTGCATCTTCCTCTCCTTCCTGCATGACGTCTCCTTTCTCACGCCGCACCTCATGGCCATACCATCTCAGTCTTGCTTCCCTTGCTTTGTCAACATTAACCAGCATTGCATCTCTGCTTGTATACTAAAAGTGAATTTAACAGACTGCTTCTTAAACAATGCCTTTTGAATCAAGAGGACCTGTTAATGTGAAACCCTTTTTAACCAAAATCAATGATGCATGCCTTAACTATTAATTTCTTGAAAGCTACTGGCAACCTAGGGTGTAACTTTGATAATTTAATGTTCCGAGAGACTGTTCATTTTGTACTTTAACATTCAAAGGCCTTTTAAACCAATGGCTACCTTTTTGATAACGCCACCTGTCGTATTTTGCAGCCTTCTTTTATTTGGAAAATTGTCTAGGATTTCCTGTGGTTAATTTCCATTTGTTATTATAACCATGTTATGAATATGATCTTGATTTGTTTATTTATTTCTCCAACCTAATTTTCAAATTGTATCTTCTAATTCAACTTTTAATAGCCTTCGACAGAGGGTATCTCCTGACTGCTCTTTTATAATGTGTATTTTATTCCATTCAATTTCATAAAACCAGGAAAAAATGATACAACAGTGCAATCATAAACCCAAACCTTCATAAATATAAATGCAGAAATTTGCTAAAGAATTACGACTATAATGAGCCAAGAGTGTCTGTTGGTGTGTAACGCGCGTGACGTCACTCCACATGCCGCACCCCCCACCCCCGTCATTAATATTCATGAGTGGGTGGATTTTTACACTCGTGCAGAAGGTCGAGCAAATTCGCTTTAAGTTTGACGTTTCCTTATTGAAAGTTAATCTAAAAAATAATCCCGTGCTGCAACAAAGTGGATTTGAGCATAGGTTTTCCCCTTTTTCTGGCAATAAAACAGGTGTTAAGATGTTAAAACACCAAACTGAAACCTTTTACAAGGAATCATGTCTGTGTTAACCACAATACTTGTGGTCAGAATGCAAAAAAAACACACTCTGATAATATATGCATTGTCTTTGAAACTGATTGGTCTCTGGTGTGGACCAATCACTGCCATTAATACAGTGCTACAGTACAATGCAGTGAAGTGTTTGATGACATACATTTGTGCAAGATTCACTGCCATTAAATTTACACAAGATACAATTATACTCTGCTCAATTGTTTCGTAAATATTACAGCTTCCATCCTAGAACGGGCAAACAAGCTAGTTTACAGGCAAACAAGCTAATATATATATCTCAAATCATTAAACAACTTAATGTGCATTATCTTTGGAGGGAGGCAAAAATATTACCAGGACTTCCTCTCTCAGCTGCCCCAGGGGTACTCGAAGCTGATTTAATGATTTGTCCATTCCAACCTGATAGAAAAACGTAATTACATATGAAAGCGTTACAGATAAACACAGTAAAAACATGGAAACTGCAGTAACATGACAACGAAATTGTGTTATACTTATATCCCATAACCACAAGTCAATGCTGCAATTTGCACTTCAATCTCACAAATGCATCTTTGCATTTTCTTCTAAGTGTGTAAATTTTGTTGAAATATAACTGCATACATTAAATATTAAGTCATGTTCCCCCATGTACTTTCCATTACAGGTTATGTTTCACGTAGGTTAACCTACGTGACTTTACCAATATATTTTTACCGAAAAATCCAAAGAGTATGGATCCTTGCAGTCACGAAAGCTTCTAGAATTAAAGTTTAAAATAATCTCATACATTTACAGAGCGCCTTATATCCAAGGCACTCTACAAGAATTGTAAATGGTACAATCAGGTTAGCTAAAGGTGATATGGTGGCATGTGAGAGGAGGGGAAAGAGAAGAGTATAGGGATAGGTATGAGGAGGGCGGTTAGTGGGAATTACAGGGGTACCGAGGGATGGAGGGAAGGATGGGCTAGGGAGATGAGGTGGGGGTCTTGAGGGAGGAGCGGAAACTAGACAGGGAGGGTGCTTCTTGCTTCATGTGGAGGGGAAGTGTGTTCCGGTGCAAGGGGGCGAGTAGGGGAAAGGTGCGGAAACGGGATTGTGCCCAAGAAGGGGGAAACGGTGAAGAGTAGGGGAGATTGAGAGCGGGGTGGGCGGGAGGGGACATTGCATATTATCTGCAATGACGTGTGTATAGGAACATGGACACTCAGTGGGGAATCGAACAAAAGGTGAAAAGTACTCAAGAATCGTGCAGAAATGCATGCTGGGAATTGCACCGACAGAAAATGAAGCACGTTGATCAGAGAAGCTGTTATTCCTAATTAAAGACATAATAACTCGTAATAAATATGCGTTGGGGCAGCACTCAACTCTTTGTGATGATTGCAAACAGCAGTGAATGGTGAGAGATTGGCAGCCAAAAGAGTTGCTAGGGCTAAAAAGACCACTTCAAACGGAGTGATGATAATTAGGTGATGTGCAAGAGATGGATTATGGATTCACAAGGCAATGAGAAAAGCCGATGGTAGTACTTTATTCAGCCATCGATAGATGATGGCTATGGTAATTCTGAATTGTAATTAGACACACGGCTTGCATGCAGCATTCAATAGCATACCCATACGGGCTTTCGAGGACACGGGTGAGGTAAGTCGTGGAAGGCAAAATGATGTGCGTGGCTTGCGAGGTGGGGGGTGGCAGGGTCATTGCCATCTGTTTGCTGTGCCACCATATCCTGTTTGCTATGAAATATCATTGACCAAACAAAACCGGCGATGTAGTACAAAAAACCGAACACCATGGCCACCCTGCCAGCCAAGACAATGAAGTGTAAGTCGACTCGACTGATGGAGGCGAGCAGGAAGTAAGTAACCCTGTGACGGGCCCGCGCACCAAGTTGGATGAGAGGTTGACGAAGTCCGCGTAATCTTTGTTGATGAGCTCCACCATGGAGCTCTTGAGAAGTTTGTAATACACCTCCAAGTCCTCGCGCAGCACCTCCAGCTGCACGTGCTTCTTGCATTCTGCCACGAAGCTGTCCACGTCAAATCCGTCCTGTGGAATGTTTCACGAATCGTTATAACGTCATACGTTCTGCTACATGCAAATAACACAAACCACAAGGCAGGCTTGATATCTGCCTGCATTGCAGCTGATACGGAAGTGACGTGTCAAGAAAGCAATTCACGCCGTACACTTAAAGACAACCCACACGATTCTTCAGTGCCCCCCTTGTCTGAGCCTGCGGTGCTAGGGACAGAGTGGCGCATGTAGAACGGATTTTACGGGCAGATCTGCCCCAGATCTGCGTGTCAGTCGCTCGTCCCCCCACGGGACGTTTCCCGGCTGAGAGCCCAGCCCAACGACCGCGGATATCGCAAAGTTCTCAGCTTGACACGTAGGCGAGGTATATTAGATATACACGACACCGATACGTCTACATATTGCAACAGGGCAACTCTAATATACCGCCTGCGGCACCACACACAGCTGCCTCGGCAGCGTGCTCCACGAGCCTCGGTCTTCTCGCCCGTCTCTCCCGTGTGTGTTCTCGCCTCTCGGGCCTGCTGCCAGGCCACGACCTCGGCCTTGCTTAGTTTCACTACGGGCAACGAGGCGAGATCTCGGGGGAAGTGTTGGGCAGACCCCCCCACTCCCTCTCCCGACTTCTTCCCCGAGCCTGCGTCAGAAACAAATGTGACATGCACGCTCACTTTCATGAACTGCTCCCTGTCGAAGCACAAGCTGCTGCTGCTGCCGCCGCCGCCGCCCGGCAGCAGGCCGCCCCTGGGCTCCGAGGCCATGTCGCTCGAGGCGCCGAGGGGTCGAGAGTCGCTGTCGCTACCGCGGAACGCGCGGCGCCATCGCGGCGCGGCGCCTGCAACGTAGACAGCCGTGACGTCACCGTCACGTGGGGCGGCGGCACGCGACGGAGCGACGTCATCGCGGCACACAGAGATGGGCCGTGACGCCATCGCGGCACACAGAGATGGGCCGTGACGTCATCGCGACACACAGAGATGGGCCGTGACGTCATCGCGGCACACAGAGATGGGCCGTGACGTCATCGCGACGAGGGAAGCGGCGTGACGTCGGCGCCTAGAAATGGGCGACAATTAATGGACGTGGCAAATGAATCTCAGGAGAAGAAGAGAGTCGGTCAGTGCGAAAGGAAAGATGAGCCTGGACTTGAAACAGTGGCAGGGTGTTGCGGCGCGAGCGGCAGGGGCGGGGCGAGGGGGATGTTCCAGACCGTGAGGGCATCAGAAGCCAGTGAGCGACCTCCCCGCTGGGTGAAGGTTGACCACTCAAAGCTTTGGTTGCTGGAGCAGCTTTTAAAGCGCCTATCTCACAAGCCCCGCAAGTCACGCGCAGTGTCTCTGTGTTAAACATGAAAAATGCTGTACATGGGCCGTAAAACATACCTCAGGTTTTTTTAAACCTTCAAATACATCAATTGGATTGGAGGCAATCACACAATCAGCATTGATAATGGGAACTACGTCGGCGCATTAGCCCATGGGGGAGGGAGGGGTGGCAGCATCTGTCACGGCAGGCTTGCGCGTGACGTCACGGCGTTGCTGGGCAACCTCGCATCCCCCCTCCCACCCGCCTCTGGTGCGTGGGGGGGACCAACCTGGGGGGCGGGGGGGGGGCTCTAGATGGGGGCGGGGCTGTGGGTGTTGGGGGCTCTAGATGGGGGCGGGGCTGTGGGTGTTGGGGGCTCTAGATGGGGGCGGGGCTGTGGGTGTTGGGGGCTTTAGATGGGGGCGGGGCTGTGGGTGTTGGGGGCTCTGCAGGGGGCGGGGCTGTGGGTGTTGGGGGCTCTAGATGGGGGCGGGGCTGTGGGTGTTGGGGGCTTTAGATGGGGCGGGGCTGTGGGTGTTGGGGGCTCTGCAGGGGGCGGGGCTGTGGGTGTTGGGGGCTCTAGATGGGGGCGGGGCTGTGGGTGTTGGGGGCTTTAGATGGGGGCGGGGCTGTGGGTGTTGGGGGCTCTGCAGGGGGCGGGGCTGTGGGTGATGGGGGCTCTGCAGGGGGCGGGGCTGTGGGTGTTGGGGGCTCTAGATGGGGGCGGGGCTGTGGGTGTTGGGGGCTCTGCAGGGGGGGGGGAGTTTGACGAGATGGGGGGGGGCTCAAGGGAGGGGGGCTCGCTGGCGGCGTGGGCTGCTCTGGGGGAGAGAAACGGGGGGGGGTAGGGGGGGGTGCTGTGGGGGGGGGGTGTGGGAGCTTATTGGGGGGGGGGGCGATGAATGAGCTCGAGCGAAATGAAGGGGCGGGGGGGGGGCGAGAGATGTGCGTGGGGGGGTTGTCGGTGTGGATGTGAATGCTCTGTGGGGGAGCGGTGGTGCAGCGGTTAGCGCGCTGCGATACGACCCCTTGGCCCGGGTTCGAGTCCCGCTCACGGCCAACATCAGTGACGATTATCCGAACCCGTTATGGGCCTCCCTTAGGTCGATTCGGCTTCAAATGAGTACCTAGTGCGGTGTGTAAACATCGCCACTGGGGAGACAAAGGCGGCCGGGCGTGGTGCTGGCCACCCACCCCCTTGTGTATCGTGCCGGCCCTCATAGGTGCTACTTGCCAACAGCACTTGCTCAAAGTCTGTTGACAAGCTCCAGGCGTGGTTGAGCGAGACACCGTGAGTCGAGGGGGTGACTCACGGTGGATGTTTGGTGGAGGGAGGCTCTCCTCTCCCACGGCCAGGCACTCCCAGTGGCGCAGGACCCCTCCAGACTCATTCAAGTTGCCCCGTGCGTGTTGGCCTGGTGGACATCCAACGCCGTGGGGGGGAGACAAAGGCGGGCGGCTGGCCACACTACCCCGTGTCGTCCTCGTGTTGTAGTTGTCGTGGCCTCGATAGGCGGCTACATGGCCGGGCGGGAGGGCGTTCGTCGCTTGTTGCAGAGGGTTGCGGTTCGTGTCCGGAGGACCGCCCCGGTTAATACTGCGGGCGTTTCAAGATGCTCCACAGTGGGCGTCAAAGATCCCGTGACACCATTCGAAGACGAGTAGGCCATTGTATGCCGGGGTCGTGGTCCATATTTACCAACTTTGAAAAAGAACCTCACAGGGAAACGGCAGTTGTCGCCCCCTACAGCGAACCCTTAGAAGGTCCCCGTGATTACCCTCGGGCATTTTTTAAAAGACATTTGAGATGGCAAGCCACATATTGATGAGTACATATTTTGCTCAAACAAATGCTGCAAGATGACATTGCTTTACCGAGCGTTTCGCCCGATGGACGTCGAGTATATTTCACATTTAATGGTGAGACAGACCCTTGGCTCTGTGTGATGGATTGCCCACAATCCACTCAGATGAGTAATAATAAATTCTGTCCCATCAGCAACGCACAGCCCACACCGCACAATCCATACACCGCTCCGCTCCTCCCACACACTCGTGCATCGTGCATCGCAATCACTCCACGTACAACACACACTCTAGTGCATCCCAATCACACCACGTACAACACACTCTCTAGTGCATCCCAATCACACCACGTACAACACACTCTCTAGTGCATCCCAATCACACCACGTACAACACACTCTGCAGTACATCGCACGCACGCACGCACGCATCACTATTACTCATTACACTCTCATTACACTCTCCAACACGCATCACAGAGTCGTGCATCGCCATCACTAGCGGATCACAAACACTCCCCAATCACACACACTCCCCAATCACTCACACACCCCAATCACATACACACCCCAATCACACACACACCCCAATCACACACACCCACCCCAATCACACACACCACAATCACACACACACCCCAATAACACACACCCACCCCAATTACACACACACCCCAATCACACACACCCACCCCAATCACACACACACCCCAATCACACACACACCCCAATCACACACACACCCCAATCACACACACCCCAATCACATACACCCCAATCACACACACACACCCCAATCACACACACACACCCCAATCACACACACACACACCCCAATCACACAGACCCCCCAATCACACACACCTCAATCACACACACCTCAATCACAAACACCCCAATCACACACACCCCAATCCCACACACACCCCAATCCCTTCACGCAGACCCCAAACCCTTCACGCAGACGCACACATCTCACACGCACGCCCTGCCGCGAACAGGCGGAGCGATTCGAGCAGTTCTTCATCACACCCACACACGGGCACACAGGCGCACACACTGACAGACACACACAGGCGCACACAGGCGCTCACACCACACACACACACATCTCTACTGCACTCTCACTACAGCCCGCGCTGCGCGTGCACCATCACACACCACGCACCGCCCTTGCTCGCTCCGCGCACATCTCCACCATCATCATCTCCACCATCATCTCCAGCATCATCGTCTCCATCATCTCGCATCGCCATGGCTGCCGCCGCCGCTGCCCTTGCTCCGTGCGCCGGCGAGGAGCGCCGCTCGGTGCTGTCGCTGCTGCGCCAGGCGCAGTGCCGCTACGAGAGCCTCAACATATCGGACGACGTGTTCGGCGAGTCGGGGGACGACGCCACGGACGGGGGCGACAGCAGCGCGGGGAACCCCTTCTACAGCTCCTCCGACAGCTCCTCGGATCACGGCGGAGGCACCGGCGGCGCCACCGCCGTAGCGGCCGCGGTGACGGCCGGGGGAGCCGAGGCGGGCGAGGCGGGCGAGGCAGCGGAGGACGCGGGGCTGTTCTTCAGAAACCCGCTGGCCGAGGAGGGCGAGGAGAGGGGGGGAGATGCCGGCGAGAGGGAGGCGGAGGAGTGCGGAGAGGACGGGTGGAGCAGCTGCCTGCGGGACGCGGCGCCCTTCCCCGACTTCACGGGGAGCTGCGGTGCGTGCGCGCGTGGGGAGCTGCGGTGCGTGGGGAGCTGCGGTGCGTGGGGAGCGCGGGGCACCTGCCGCCGGCACCTGCGCGGCACCTGCGCGGAGCGAGCGGGGGACGGAGGCGAGAGCCGCGCGCGCGCTCGCAGCGGCGATCGCCACGGATAGCCGTGGCCTCAAGGACCGATGTTGAGTTAATGTCGCTATTGTTTATTATTCCAGCAGCAGGGCCATGCCCAGGCACGGCGACATTTGAGTGACTCGGCTAAACCGGGAAGCCGAGAGGCCACGCCCTGCTGATGAGACCCAGTGAAGTGGAAGCCGGTCCCGGCAGCGCTTGCTTGGTTGCTTAAACATGCGAGGTACACGTGACAGTCCGATTCTTAATCCACTGCTGGATGACGGCTTGCCCCCCACGCCGCCTGTGCGGGTCGTGAGGGTTATTTGTCCATACTCCACCACGCTGGTCAGTGCGAGTTGGTGAAGGAGCGGAGCATATGCGTGGATTGTAGCACATGATGTAAGTACCGTACAACATTTGCTTTTTCGGCTCTGCCCTCTGCTATCCGCAACACAGTCCCGTAGCAGCCTATAGCACCTGTGTTTATGCACGCTGTTTTTTTAATTAATGGTGGTCCCTCATTCAAGCGCCGTGCAGGCTTAACCCTGCTTGTCTTGTTGTGTTGGTCGCATTCCGAGTGATCTGGCCATAGACGATGAGTGCTGCTCAAACATTGATCCACGCGGCCATACAGCGAATGATGGATTAAGAAGCTATTTTATTTTACGTGGTTAAACAGACCTGTTTATGATCATTATCTCTGTGTTGCCAACAATGCACTTGGACAATGCAATAATGCTTGTACAATAATATTACAACGATAATAATGATGCCATTTGTCGAGGAAAGCCTCAATGAGCCTCAATACTCGTTTTCAGGAGGTCCCTGTGGATGTTTGACCAATTCGTTTGGAAGTAGCGGTTTGCTTGTGCGAGGAAGCCGGAGTGCCCGGAGTAAACCCGACTCGCACACGCGGTGGGGGGGGGGGGGAAGATACCACCACTCAAATGCCCCCACGGGTTCACGAAGCCTCTCGCTCGCTGTGGGGTCACCTCCCACAAGCCAGGGGGTCCTACGCTGAGGTTTGGGCTGCGCTCACAGGTGATGTGATGGCAGGCGATGTGATGTCGATACAGCAGGTGAATTGACTACATGTATTGTACGGCAGATGTGTGTACAGCCGATGGTGTGATTCCTGTTAACAATACGACTTGCAGGTGATGGGATGGCGATGCTGCAGGTGTTGTGATTTATAATATACAGCGGATGATGCCTGCACAGTATGTGATGTTCATACCGCAGGTGAGGTCTCGATAGCAGGTAATGTGATATAATAAAGAATACACGTGGGATTAACGGCGTCTAAATGCTGCAGGGATCTCAAGACGCAACAGAAAGTAGGACGTTTGCATTGCAGATCATTGCCGGAAACAGGAAGCATATCTACTCTGTAGTAGTGTATTAGCCAAACTGACGGCCATCGTGAGAGGGCTTCATAGGCAGAAGAGAGGAGTAAAGTGTTGAGCCTTCAATTTGAAAAAGGGCAGGAAAGTCGAGACTACGGGGAAGGCAGCAGAGAAGGAGCGACCTCCCATTGAGTGGAGGTTCACCCGGGCTGAGAGAGAAGGGCCTGGTGCTGAAATGGAGAACAGATGGGTAGTAGGGAGAGGCAGTATATGGAGGGTCTTAAATACGGCGAGTGCGATCCTGTAGTTCACTCTCAACTGGGAGATCCGAGAACTTTGGTGCCGTGGTTCCGTGCACGGGTTTGGACGGGGAGAGTTTTGCGGCAGCGTTCTGGACGATTGGCGTTTGGGGGGGAGGTCGTAGAGAAGAAGATTATAGTAGTCCCGGTGAGAGGTAGTGAAGGTCTAAGCAGCGGATGGGATGAGGGAGCGGTGGATACGAGAGATGTTGCAGGAGGTCCTTCAGAGTTGAGAGATTGGAGAGATTTTTGAAGGGAATGAGCGTTCGGCATCAATGATTTGACCCCCCCCCCCCCCTCGTAACACGGCGTCATAAAAAGTCAGACCCCCCTCAAATATGACGTCACAAAGCTCTGCCCCCCCCCAACCATATTTCCATTTTGAAAATAAAACATGCTTCAAATCACTTTAAACTATTGCCATTGCAGTGCGTATTTAATGTGGCGCTGCACTCTGTTGTAGGCGAAAACATTTATTTAAAAGGAGGCGTTGGAAAGCTGAAATTTAGCATAAAATGTACTTGAAAATATTCAACGTCTAACCAAAACTGCAGATGTTCAGAATATTATAATAAAATTATCTTATAATTATCAAATATTAAAAGTAATTATAACTATCAAAAAATTTGTTGAAACTCTGTAGTAGAACAAAGCAAAATGGAGAGTACAATTAAAACATTCACATTCATTTCACAGAATGAAAAGCCCTGGTAGAATCATTAAAATAAAAATGTTTAATAACAATCATTAAACATTTTTACAAAATGTATGCTTCTCCATTCTCCCATGGAGAAGCGAAATGCTCCTTCATGGAATAAATAAAAGGTGACCTTAGTAAATTTTAATAATCAACTAGTTAATAATGAAAATGTATAAAAATTAGTGTTGTTACAATTCTATTGTGTATTTATTTACAGTTGTACATTTTGACGTGACGTCACATTTCTCAAACCCCCCTCGTCACACATGGTCACAAATGTCTGACCCCCCCTCACCCCCCCTAGGTGTGTGACGTCATTTATGGACGGCCCCCAACTCAAAGGTGTAGCACTCGTTTTGCCAACGTGCTGTTGAAGTTTACGAGGTGCATGTTCGAACTGGAGTTTATATTACTGATGAGGTGGATTTCAATTTTGGCAAGATGTCACCGCGTCCCGGTGAGATGCGCGAGTGAGCAGCGGGGTTGGGTTTGTCGAGTGGATGGGAATGTAGCTCTTGGGTGTCACCAGCATAAGTGGTGGGGCTCGGTGTTGCTGATGGAGATGAGTTTGCCAAGAGGAATGAGTTAGATGGAGAACAGCAGGGAGCCCTGTGGCACAGCTCTGCACCTGAATTCTATAGATGGAGACGGTGCTTAAGCGGCAGCATCAAGAGGGCGGCTTGAGAGACGAGACCGGACTCCGGAGGGAAGTGTTCTGAGACGCCTACACCGTATTGGAGGCTCTCTGAGAAAGGATCGGCGCATGTTGTCAAACGCAGCAGTGAGGTCTAGAGGCGAGAAGAGTGATGGAGACCCATTACCAAGAGGCAGGGTCGTTGACTGCAATTAGGAGAGCCGCCTCTGCTGAACGAGCGTGAATGAGCCCAGATCGCATTGGGTCATGGCGACTCTGGGTGATGTGGTGTTTATCCCTCCAGCGGGTAATGTGATGTACAGTACTGTCCTGTACAGCAGGTGATGAGATGTGTTATCTGGCAGCTGATTTCTCATGTTTCTGGCATTTGCCTTCTGTTACAAAGTAACCTTTGGTTGGGGCAGAGATGAATTGTGCACTGTGGCGAAATGCGGGAAGTGGTTATCAGGTACTGTACACGAATGGCCAGGATGTGATGATGTATGGGTGAAACATGGACCCTGATGAAGAACACGTCCAAAGCTTAACGTGCAAAAAACAAATACATGCACTACGCGTTATAGACAAGCACACCGAGCCCAAAGCAAAATGTTTCCAATTGGTTTATATCGCCTGCTATGACATATGAATCGGAATCGTCGGCATTGACAAAAGAACGGTACGAAACCCGAAAAGTGCACAAACAAGTCCAGAGAGATGCACTCTGAGATAAGGGAAGAGGAACGGGTGGATCAGAGAACACAGGCAGGTCAGAGATGTCACCTTGACGGGGTAAACGTGGCCATTTGTGTCGATGCAGGAGGAGACGCGTGTTGATGGATAGCCCAAGTTCCCCGGGTGGTAGACGAGGTGTGCGCCGTTCCCTGATGCTATCCCAGAAGCTATCGCACATTATCGCATGGCGCTTATGACGACGTAACGTTCAATTACCCCATTCGGAAGGACGTAACGAGCACGCGAACAAAATATGGAATAATTATGACCCTGATATGAAATGTAATTAGGCAGTTAGTATCGAGCAGTGGGGCAATTAACCGCACGGCTGAGTTGTGTCCGCTGTGCTGTAAACTCACCGGTGCTCCCTACTGACCACGAGGAAGCAGCCCTTTCAGGAGAGTACCCGTCAATTTACCATCGCAGTCTCATCTCCCTCGCATCACCCCTTCGTGATGTCTCGGCAGCATCACGCCACTGAACCATAGCGGCACTCCCCTCTGTCACCACGACGGTGATGATGGTTGTGCGAGTTCACATTATAATGTATGAATACCAATTATTTCTTATTGATTCGGGTCCTCTTCAGCTGTCTGCCCAAGGTCAGTGCCTGGCTCAAGTTCCCTCTATCCCACCTGATCCCAGACTCGTTCACCTCCCAGCACCGCAACAAGCAAGGATGCTGAAGCAACGCATCAAGCAAGGACGGTTGAGGCGTTTGTTTCATTTCTTTAGACCTACTTTTTGTGTTTTAGGTTTGCCGTCCCTGCTCCACGCCTACGATTGGCACGGTTGGCTATGTACGGTGCGAAAGAAGTTCGACGTACGTACTTAAGACCCCATTTGTTTTCATGCGTCTGGGGATGCGGTTGAATTTGGACGCTGCTTTTATGAATGTAAATCGTAGCGTGTTGTGTACGGAGCTCTACTCCGTAGCAATTACCGTACAGACATTTAAGGAAAAGCCACTGTTGTTTCTTTGAAAAAAACATTCGTGCAAGGTGCAACTCTATGACAAGATGCTGCATTCTTATTTAAATAGTAAATCAACCTTTAATATGTCTTTATATGATTTGATTATATTATATGATTATATGAAGCTATGGATTTCGGGCTAAATTTAGACCAGATGTACAGGTACAGTAATATTCTAACGGAAGCGTTTGTCACCAGGAAGCTGTGTGATTCGTGAATGTTGTAGAGTGTAGCTTTTGACATTACGGTATTCAATAGTAGCTTTAACACAATGCCTGTTGTACAGTGATCTAATCCTGTGGCCAGAATAGATTTTGTATCAGTGTAAGATAATACTGGCTCACAAATAAATGGGATTTCAGCTTGGTGATCTATGATATCACACATTGTATATTCTGAAGAACAGTGACAGACCAACAATACGTGGGAATATCTGAAGTGAATGCTTACAGTATTTAGAAAATGTTATGTAATTAACTCGTAGGTTGTTGCCGCATCCGCAGAAGAGGAATAAGAGAACAGAGTAGGCATCGTCAATCGATTTAAAATGACTCGGTGAGGTGGATATTCCTGACTACACAATTACTTAAACTTCTGTATAAAATACTATAACGTTATTACAGTAATTGGATTAGTAATAGTGTCATGGATAATTCTGAAACTGGATGATATTGTTTACGCAAGCCAATATCTACAACAAGCTGGTGCTTTATTGACACCACACAACTGCCGTACTCGATCGTAATGTACAAAGTTCACGCGACAAGCGGTGATGCCGTTGATCCGGTCACCTGAACAGTGCGCCGTGCGAGTTTGTCACGACCAGCGTGAGATGTGCTCCGTGCTTTCATTGTTTGTGCATTTATGATCGCACACTGGATCGTGTTAAGCGCAGCTTTAACCTTGCGTGTCCAACGTCTGCCAAGCTCATCGACAGCCCAACGCGGCGTGCGAGTCGGAGGCCTGCGATCGCGGATCTCGGCGCCGCTGTCACGCGATGACACTCAGAGCAGCGGTCGTCGTTGTCGCTGCAGGCCCCACGCTGCAGATGCCCGCGTCGGCCACTCCGGCGGACTTCTTCCAGCTGTTCGTGCCTGACGGCCTTCTCAAGATCATGGTTTCCCAGACGAACGCCTACGCTCGCAAGTTCCAGGAGCGCTTCGGGCAGGATCCTGCCTGGCACGAGGTGGACGTCGCTGAGATGCGAGCCTTCCTTGGTGAGAGAGCGCCGTGCAGAGCAGATGACCGTGCCCCCTCCTCGCAGCGCCTTGATGGGGAATTCACTGCCACTGGTGTCAGGAGGACGCAAGGGGATTGAGAACCGGAGATGAGTGGCGTGTTAAGGGACGGTCAAAGTAAGGAGAGGAAGTGTGAAAATGACGAGCTGTGTTTTATCCTGGAGTGTCTGGTCACATCAGGTGTGATGTCATCTGCTCTTCAATTTGCCTACATAGAAGAGCACACCCACACACAAAGGTCCCCCGTGTAGCCTTGACAGACTTTTTGCACAAGTGCTGCTGGCAGTACAAGTACTGCTGGCAGCACTTGTGAACGGCACACGAGGGGGTGGGTGGCTATCACCAGGCCCAGGACCAGTTCAGATGAATCGTCACTGGTGTTGGCCCTGACATCTTCAGTTGTTTAGCGCGCTTTTTGCACATGGCTTAGAGAATGTACCCCAGTTAGACATCACATTGACCCTAAAGAAGGGTGGGGTTTGGGCAGGACGCGTCACGAAAAGGGACGATGGCCAGGGGTCGAGACGAATATTAATAATAATAAGAGTGGCAGCCAGGAGAGGGAATGCGCCAAAGAGGATGCCCACCGTGCAGCGTGTGCGCATGAGCTCGATGTATTGATGCGTCGTGTGACAATGAGAGATTGCAATGGCTTGGGGAGGTCTTCATCCAGCGGCGATGAATAGACCAAGGCGCTGCTGACGGCGATGACGAGTGTGCATGTGCCTGTGCGTAACGCGATCTGGCGCGCGTCGTGGCAGGCGTGGTGGCCTCCACGGCGACACACCACTGCGAGTCGGTGCTCAGCATCTGGGGCGGCGGTTTCTACGGCAACCGCAGCGTGGCGGTGGCCATGACGCGCGTCCGCTTCGAGAAGCTGCTCAAGTACTTTCACGTGGTGGCGTTCCGCTCCGCCCGCGAGGACCTGCCGGGCCTCTACAAGGTGCAGCCCTTCCTCGACTCGCTCAAGTCATCCTTCGAAGCGTCCTTCATGCCCTCCCAGACGCAGGTGCGGTGGGTTTATTGCTCCCCTCGCCGAGCTGACCGCCCCACCGCGCAGATCCGAGTCTCTGGCATCGCTACTTCGCCCGCAGATTCTGTCCAATTGTAAACCAGAGCTTCATCCACAGATCTTCCTTGGTTTCATTGGTCGAATTACTCGTTGATGCTGCTTATCAAGTTTCCGTATGAGGTAGGGGTTTACGGTTAGGGGTTTAGATGTAAGATTGGTGTATATGGTTAGGGGACAGAGCTTGTTATTGGTCAGGGTCTCTGGGTGGCTTCTCTTGCCACACGTCACCCACGGCAGAGGCACTTGAGCTGCTAATGCAGCAGCGGATACAATATTACGGGTCGACTGCATTTCGCACGGCCTGTTCGCGGTCAGCAGAGACATTCCAGCGATATCAACTCGTAAACCACGTTTTTGCTGTGCACGTGCAATATTTGTCACAGAGGATTGACCTTGGCAAGTTGCGGTTTACAGTCACGGTGTGTGCGCGCGCAATTCGGCTACTTGCCGCTCTCTCTCCGAAGGGTTGGCGGCACAAAGCGCGTCCCTGCGCGGCATTCACACACTTTGTGTTGCCGTATTCTCCGGTTTACAAGGTGCCCCAGAAAGCAAGATGCACTCTAAAGCGTATCCAATGTCCATAAACAAACACATCCGGAACATGTACACACATTCAAAATAAACACTTAACACCGCAGGCGGGGGGGGGAGTGCGTCCTATAATCCGTAGAATCCGGTCGGACCAGGCGAGCGTCCTGCAGTCGGTGCTCCAAGCAGCACGAGTTGGGGGGTTCACGAGCCCCCCCCCCCCCGCTGCCCCCCCCCCCCGCTGCCCCCCAGGTGCTGCACGAGCCGCTGATCGAGGAGGACCCCACCTTCCTGGCGGCGTGCACCAGCGGCGGCTGCGCGTCCGAGGGGGGCGAGCGGCGGCGCAGGAAGAAGCGCAAGTTTGGTCTGTGGGTGCGGCAGTGCTCGCAGACGGGGTTCATCTGCCAGGTGCGGCCTCGCCAATGCAGAGGGATGTCGTGGAAACGCACACACGCACGTGTATGTGAAGTTAACGATTCGCTGTGCGCTGTCGTAGAGCACTGAGCGTGCAGCATTAACGGGTGCAGTAGGAAGCAAGCAGGTGTGTTTCCCTGTGTGAGGACAGTCTGGGCCGTCGCCTTCTAGAAGGTTGACAACTTCCAAGAAGGCCCAAACCACATTCCCCTGCAAACGGGGGCAGAGAGACAGGCAGCCACCAATGCCACGAGACAGAATCCAACCAATCCCCCTCCAGAATTCAGACAAATACAGGTGTGCTGCCAAATGTTCAGGGTGAATGCCCTCTGGCTACAATGCTTCCTGTGTTTTTCCCAGGTTCATGGTTCGATTTTCCATCTCGTGTTATTTACACTTTATTTTCGGGAAATATTTGCTTTTGTGACATCACCTTGGTGGATACTGATCTGTATTTCTGGTAAATTTGAAGACAATCATGGGAAGCTATTTCACTCAAAATTACTTCCCTTATTAATATTTCATAATATATGATCAGCGTTGTGTGTGACACTGATTCTATATTACTCATGTCACAATTAATTGATTGGTAGTCTAAAATCAATGTTTACGCTCAAGATACACGGATCGAATTGTGCGTATAGCAGTCGGATAGCGCTGATCAACGCTAACGAAATCGTGCGATATGCTGATGTTACATTTCGGCTAATGAAACAAACCAAACCAAACAAGTAATCCAGAATAAAAATTTAAATAAAACACAAATGAGTCTAATAATGAGATTTTTTTTACAATAAATTATTGAATCGAATCACGACTCCAAATTGTTACAATTTATTGAATGGATACGTGGCCATTTTAACCTCCAGGGCTTTGTCACTTGGCTGTCGCTGTTGGCAGTAAATGAGATGCTCTTTGTCTGATCTGCTCTACCCTGCTCAATTTTCAACTGTGACAAACATGGGTTTGGAATGTGTTCCCAATTTTTGTATTAATTAAAAAAATCCAAAAATGTCGCCGATATGAAATATTTCTAAAATCAGAAAAAAAACTTTCTTTTGGATTTATCCGCATGTATGACTTCTGACAAACTAGAACTTCTTTGTTTCGGCGATTCTGCCAAACGTGGCATCACATGCTACCGGGAGACATCGCTTTTCTTCGCACAAAGACTTGTTCAATTATTGCATAATGTAGGTAATACCAAAACTGCAAAATATTATTTCAGAATGTTTATAATCCGAAACGCGTCCCTAGTACGAGCTGTAAAGTAGTCCGTGTAACGTCGTGAAGTTCAATGCGGTTCACAACTTTGCTCGCCCCTGGCAGATCCACGTGCATCTCAAGGAGAGCAGCGGCAGCGGCTCGGACTGCCTCGACGCCTTCCGCAGCAAGTCCCAGCTGCACGGCCTGGTGGCCAGGAGGCTGTGCCACAGCCTCCCCCCGAACGGCTACGTGATCTTCTGTGGGCCCAGCATCACCAGCCTGCCACTCTTCCAAGAGTTCCAGGAGAAGGGTGCGTCACCCCTCGTCGGGTTTTTCTTCCGATTCCGTCACGATTTTAATTACGTACGTTTACGTCATCGGAGCGGAATGAAATTGATTCCAAATGGAATCGGAAGTAAAAGGCCATGTGGGAGGGCATGTGGCACAGTTTGGCACCAGCTATCATAGATTGGTCGGTTCGCTACAGTTCTCCGAGGTGAGTACAATACAATATCTTTAAAACGAAAGTGTGACGCCTGTCTAAATGAAAATAACACTAACCGCTTGCGCGTTCCGAGATTCAGTGGTGAACAGGATCCACCCTGAAACTTAGACGTCTCGAAATGGGAAATGGTTAAAGATCACTCTTAAAAAATTGTACGGAGGCTACCATTCTGCACCGCTCTGCGTACAGGACGTGCAATCCCAAGGCTGCCGGTTCTATCTCCTGGCGCGGCAGTTAAATCCCCACGCCCCTGTCTACCCAGCGGTGTAACTGGATACGCCAGTCGATCGGCAGGTCACGTGTGGAGGGGTTAAGTGTGGGTTGTCCCCCACCTCTTCTAAGACGTCTGGCCAGCGTAGAAAATAAGGCCAAATACCCTCTAGACGGGCTCTCTAGAACTACCTCTCGTGGAGGTGAGACTACTGACAATTTACCCCACCACACGTGACGTACTAATCGACTAACTGTAGTGTATTCATTACCCTGCTGTGAACCGGGATGGGTGATTTAAAAAAAACTTGCCACCATCGTTTCAACCGCCATGCCGGTAACCTCTGGCTTGCGGTTCCAGTGTGCAAAACAGTCGCACCACCGTGGCAGCCATCCTCCAGATAGTCGCGTGCTAAAAGTAAGTGGGAGCCATGAGCGTGATGTGGGCTGTTGACAATGTGCAGGCATCCACTGCTGCGGCCTGCTGAGCCCACGGAAGAGTGACTGCACGGGATTGCCCCGCACGGCCCTGACGGGGCCGAAGCATCCGCTGGCTCGTGGCCAGCACAGCGCCCTCATCAAGGGCGGCACCTCCTTGCTCTGCTGGTCCAACAAGAGCCTCTTCAGATTCCTAACCAACGCCTACTCGCCGCTCAAGCAAGGTGAGTCCCCAACCAGGGCAGGACGCACACTGAGGCTTGGCAGCCACCGGGATTGCTGGACCGTGATTCTGGATTCGAGTGGGGGCAGTGCGAACTCCGTTTGTGGTCCGTGTGGAATGGGTGATGGGCACGCGCGTGTGGTGCTGGGTATCGTAACGACAGGCGATAGGCAGAGCTGGGGATGTCCTTCCTCGGTGACTGCACCACTGACGTCACATTTTCACGGCGGGTGATGTCAGCGGTAAACATGGTTTGGATCCCTACGGCATTTGGATGCGACCATTCAAAAACAGAATGTGACGACGCTGCTGCCGTGCCGGGACGGTGTTGTCCAGGCACGCCGGATGGCGTCGCCTCTGGCCAGCAGGTTCGCGCGCTGGAGGAAGTGTCCATCGCTCGCGCTGTCCCTCGGCCGCCCGCTCCCTGTTGGCGCGTCCAAGCGATTCACCCAAAGTGCGGGGCACAATGTGAAGCGTGGAGCACGTGGACTGGGCTAGTGACCACTGTTTATTTCGACCGTGTTCGCAACAGCTGCGGGTCGTCCCAGATTGAGTCGCTGCCTAGGCACTGCAGCTGAGCGTGTTGAGCAAGCGCCAGTCGGTGTCCTCTGCCGCCGTCGTGCATTCTCCTCCATAATCCAGGGGTTTTGGGTTGGATTGCATCACCTGTATTATGGGTGATATTGGTCGCGAAAGCCTACGTGCTAAACTGTGCATTTTCCTCTGGGGTTGCAAAGCTGACTATAGCTGTCAATATAGACAGACACTGGCTGACTCTGGAATGGAATGCTGTTGTGGTTTTCGTGCTGTGGACCAGTTTTTCTGGCTGGCGGTCTGGCTTGTGAGCACAACATGTTGGCGTATCTTATTTGGGTAAAATATTCATCTCTCTTATGCATTTTATTTGATTAATTGCTGCATAGCCTGCAAAGATTGAGACGTCTCAAGAAGAGGTGTGTGGCAGTTGTAGTCAACGTAGCGGTGTACTTTCTCATTTTATAACTTGACATGCGTGTTCAATCCACCACTGTGCACGGTCGTAAAGAGCAGGACCACCGTCGGCACCGTATGATGTTTAAACTGATCCTGAGCCACTCCTCGCCACCGAGAGCGGATGGTAAGGGAGTGTTACCTCCTCCCACGCGTGAGTTTTCTCCAAATGCTGCGGTTTCCTCCCACGCGTATAAACGCTCGTCGTTAATTAACTGAAAAAATATTTATTGTATATTTGCACTCTCTGTGTGTGTGGATCGTGCAACGTGGCGAGATGCTGCTTGCAGGAATGACGCAGCGACATATAAACGGTTGTTTTTATAAACACCCCCCCCCCCCATTACCAATACGACGTGGGGAGGCCTTCGTCCAGCGGTGGTTTAATCAGCAGAGCATGTAGATTAATATCTTGTAGATATGATTCATAAGCTGTTAATGTGTTTGAGGTTCACGAGGGGGAGCGGTGAGGTCCGATCAGTCGTCGGCATGGCCCCACCCAGCAGCAGCCGCGTGGCTCCACCCCAGCGCTTGGGGCCAGGACAGCGTCTCGATGCAACCGCGTCTCAAGATGCTTTGCAAAGGAGAAAACAATCTAGACACACAGTATATATACAGTAGAAATACTGTGTGTGTTTCCTTGTCAGGCCACAGTATCGAGTTGTTGTTATTGTTTGTTCCTGTGCACCGCTGCCAACGCAGCAGCGTCGCCAGTTTGTTTAGTTTATTGAAATCATGAATGACGTCTTCTTGGTTCTTTCGGTAAAGTTACGTGACTTTACCGAAAGAACCAAGAAGATGAATCCCTGCAGTCACGAAAGCTTTAAATCGAAATCATGAATGACGCTTAAAACTCATGACAGGCAGCCCAGCTTCATGCGTCAACAAGAGTTTTACACGTTTTGGGTTGTGTGCTCCTCTGAATCGATTTACCCAACCATACCACTAAACATGTGCAGGGCCTTGGGATCCAACAGCAGACCCCTGCGTGTGTCTCCTCTGCCAGGAGCCATCATCAAGCGCAAGGGTGGACACCTGATGGAGGTGGCTTGCCCACAGGCTGTGGAAGCCTTCGCCGCTCACCTGGGCTACATCTGTAAATACGACGACAAATACAGCCGGTAGGAGCGTGACCCCAACACGCGCACACACTCGCATCGTCGTCATCTCAAACCCATCACGGTAGCACCCTCTGGAGAGCTTCTAAAGGGCCCCCTTTAGCCGAGGCCTCTCCGCGAGCAAGCAACTGGGGGGCCGCACTTTCACCCTTTGCGTTCTCTCGGCGCAGCGATGCTCACCACGCGTCGTTCGTGTGTCTCTACGCGCAAAGGTACTTCATATCGCACAAGCCCAACAAGACGTGGCAGCAGGTGTTCTGGCTGGCGCTCAGCATCGCCATCAACAACGCCTACATCCTCTACAAGCTGTCCCCCGCCTACCAGGCGCAGCGCTACAGCCGCGCGCAGTTCGGCGAGCGGCTCGTGCAGCAGCTGCTGCGCCTCCCGGAGGCCAACGGCCCTGCCACGGCCTCCCCGGGCACAGAAGACGCTCCGGGGAGTACGGCCGCTCCGGGGAGTACGGCCGCTCCGTAGACCGGCGGCCCTCTCCGAGGGATGCAAAGTCCTATGGACTATTTTCGGTTTACCAGTGCTTACTTGTCTTATTCTCCTGGGATTAAAAGCGAACGTAAAAAAAATGTCCGCCGCCGCTTGGGTGGCACGTGCGGCGCTGTGCGGAGCGCGGAGTCTTTGTCGCTCTGCCGCGTCTGGGATGCAACACTTAACGGGCAGAGAAGTTATCGCCAGGTTTACAATGATCCCATGCCACGTGCGACTGACAGGGAGCTCGTTCTCTCGAGTTGTCTCCTGTTCTCTCGTGTTGTCTTGCATATCCAACTCTTTATCGCGTGCTCTGCGGTTCTCTGAATTCCCATTCTGGGTCCCAAAGACAGTTCGGCTCTGGGTGGAACCAGCGGCCGTGTGTTTGTGTAGTGCTTGAAAACTCGTCTGAGAGGTTTTTAGTAGAGGCTGGATATAAGCACACCCCTCGGGTGGCAAGGCCACGTGTGCTTATATCCAACATAGTGTGCTTGTATCAGATGTCGTTCCCCACCTGCACCTCATCAGTGTAACGTAAGGATGTCTTTATTTATTTACACTTGTGAATATTATGGTCCATGTTACCCAGGAAAGCCTCACTGAGTCTCAAGACTCCAGGAGGGTCCTGCCAAGTTTGCACAGTAGAGAGGCGATGTTGTTTCTGTGTGTGATCCCAATGGAGTAATGTGCAGGTAATTGTTCAGCATTGGGATGTTTGGCCAATACCGGTGGCATTGTGTGGTTTCTTTTCGGCGATTGAAGGAAACCGGAGAACCCAGAGAGGGGATACCCAATGTAGAAACGAGGGAGAAAATACAAACTCCACGCAGAAAGCTACCAGGGTCAGAAATGTAACCCAGGCCCTCCTTGCTGTGAGGCACGAACGTTACCACTGCCACTATGCTGCCCTTATACAGCAGCAGAATTGTGTTTTATATCAACCGTCTACTGGATTGATAAATAATGTTTTTGTTATTATTTCAATTTTTTTTTTATTACAAAAATAACTCTGACATTTGAACATCCATTGCTGGATGAGGCCCTCACTATGCCGTTTCGGTGACGAGGTTTCTTTGGCCATACTTTACCACGCCGGTTGGCGCAGTGCATTGAAGTGGCCAGGTGTTTGCGTGGTGCGCTAACCGCTGGCCCACTGCTCCCCACGCGATTATATTTCTTTAGGCAATTGACGCAAAATCTCAAGTTGAGGAAGTACGTTGGTTCTGTGAGCACGGCAGGAGCGTAAGACGTCACGGCGGCCGGCAAACCCGATGATCACCTTTGCATGCCGAGTCTACGGCGCATGGCACGGATAGACGCAATACGCACACGATGCGCCACACGTGGTACGGTCTGGTGGTAATCGTGGACGACTGCACGAGAGGGCTGCTGGCGAGTGGGTGCGCGCGCGTGCGTGCGCGTGTAGGGATTGTATTCCTGTGGGGCTGGGCTCTCCCACTTTTTTTCAAGTAATCGATGACTGAATTATTGGTCCGATTATAAATCGGATAAAATTCTAAATATTGGGTTTCCACTTTTCTTCTTTTCTAAGTGGAAAATGCTCCCTTAACTCGTCTACAGTAACGTCAAAAGCACCACTCTTCCATGTCAGAAAACGCCTTGCCTTGAGATTCTAGTGTGTGTGTGACTAGTGAGCGTGTGAGATTCTAGTGTGTGTTGTACACAAAGATACTCGCTAACAGCACTTACCCTAACAGCCTGTTACGGCTATGCGGGGGATCTTTGTCTTTACGCATTGGCGTGATCCCTACACTGCGGTCATCTAGACCTTGGTCTCCACCGCGCGCTGTGGCTCTGCCTCGTGGTGTCACCGCGGGCCTCTCCCTGAGTGAGAGGCCGGGCAGCGCAGTCATCCGGGGCGGGGGGAGGAGGGGGGGCGACTCTGCCCCCCCATGCCACCACGCGGTGTCTGCAGGGCGCTCCGAAGCGATTGTCGGCCGTGACGTGCTCACCGTGGTTCTGCGGCTCACAGGTGATGTCATTGTCCCTGCAAGTCCGAAATTTGAACATTAACCTCAAAATGAAATTGTCAACATGAATAACTGCCACTAAAGAACTCTACATAATTACGTGTAAGCTTGCAAACATGGTCGTTAATTTCTTAACGGGCTCTTCTCACCTCGTTAACTATGAGACCATTCATCACCAAGGCTGGCCTGAGGTGTCGCTCCTCTCACGGTCTCGGGAGGCAGCAGCAGCAGTCCGTGCAGTGCCTGCGCCTCAGCCGGTCTCATCATCATCATCATCTCCCCATGGCGGATGATGAATCCAGACTCACCGATACTCAGCACTCCCCTTCTGTATGTATGTTGAACTTCTTTCGCACCGTACGTAGCCAACCGTGATAGTCAGAGATGCAGGGGAAGCACAACAAACGAAACACGAAAAGCAGTTTTAAAACGAATTTCTTTAGATCTAGATTTAAAAGTGCTGCTAATTTCACGGATTTGTTTACGCATCTTTAAGTCTGTTGTTTTAATTCCTACAAGTGCCCAGTGCCATGGTTTTCAATTCGAAGATAAAACATTTAGATTTTTAAATGAAAATATGTGTATCCTATACCGCGTGATTTCAAAAAAACATCTCTGTTGTAAATTGTCCTCGAGTGGTGACCGTGCTCGTAACGTCCTCTGTGGAAGGGGGTGGCACGGCTCGTGCTGGAGTGCCACCCTCGCTCGCTCCGCTTGGACGCAGACGCACTGGAAGCCGCGCCTGGCCCCCTCGCGGCAGAAGCGACGACGTCCCCTGCCTGGCGCGCCACGGCACAGCCAGACAGAGACCGCCGCTCCACACGTGACCACCACGTTACAAATGACAAAACTCGCCACATTCATCATTACTGCTGTATCATATAACACAAATGAGGTGTAGGGTAGTGGCACAGCGGTTAGCGCACCGCACGACGAACCCACTGGCCTGGGTAGGAGCCCCTGCCGCTGCTCCCACAGGTGGCGAGTCATCGCTCACACCCCCTTCACCAATCCACGTTGACCAGCATGGTGAAGTATGGTCAGTCACCCCCTACCCCTCAATCACACGAAGTGGGGAGGTCTTTATCCAGCAGTGGATTGACAAAAGGCTGTGAACTTATTTCCATCATCATGATAAAATAATGTTGATATCCTCAAGTGTTGGGTAGTTGCTTTTATTTGGTGTAGAACGGCAGGGACATTGCCCCAAGCAGTTACTGATGTATATCGCGAAATGTAATATGTTCACGACTGCCAATGCAGTTCCCTTAAGGATGTTTTTGTGTAATGTAGAGCATTTCAATATCGGGGCACGAGATGAGAAAGTGTGGAGATGAGATGATGAGTAACCACGAGACCCCAAGCAGGCTCCGCAGGCGAGGGGACATTCGTCTGTGCATGTGCGCGTGTCTCAGCGAGTCGCTACTTGTCCTGCTGACGACGGTTTTGCGCTCGTCGGCGAGGCTCGGTGTGGGAATCCGAGATGGGCACCGCGCGTTGTCCTGGCGCCAACCCCGAGGGAGGTGGCTCCGTCGTGCGCCCAAGACGTCTCGAGAGACGCTCGCAGCAGCGGCGGCGGCGGCGGCCCGTGTCGCCGCAATACCGGAGCTTGGTTCGTCGTCCACACTCGGTGTGTGTGTGTGTGTTGCCGTGCGTCGCCGCACACTTTGTTAGTGAACCGCACATGTATTTTGCACTTTATGTTACGCACGTGTAACATGTTACAACGTGTCCGTTGGCTCGCGCTCTTCCAATGTTATAGCCATGGCTACCAAAGTAAGCTCAATGTCGGTGTTTGTCACGAAAAGAGCACATGAATCATTGCTGCCGGGGGTTGCTTCAATTGCGAGCATCTCCCTGTGCGGTTGTGGCCTTGGCAATGCAACCTGAGTGCTGATTGTGCTGATCCAAACACAAATCTCTCCATTGGTAACAGCAGGGAGAGAGAGATCACCTGGCGGGGAATTGTCCACCACGACGCTGGCAGTGACCCACGAGCGAGTCGGTCAGCCTCTAGTCGTGAAAGTGAATAGTGAATGCGGTGCGTCGCATTAGATCGTCGTTGTTATTATCCACAAGCAGTTGGAGTCAATTCTGTTCGGTTTTGTGACTTTTACATCTCCGACGTGATCACTCCAAACTTAGTCTTTACCCAACATGCACTTTACTATTTTAACAATGTTGCATCAATTGACACATTAATTTGGTGTGTGTGTATATGTAAGCCTTGCTCACTACGGAGATATTCTTTGGGTCTTTCGGTAAAGTCACGTAGATAGGTTGAAAGAAAATAACAAAAAAAAACTACGATTCCATCACAACTCAAGCGGTCGTCATGAAGAGGAAACACGATCGCTTGTGGCGATCGCAACGTAGTAGTTTATTTATTTATTAATTTGTACCTATCTACGTGACTTAACCGAAAGGCCCAAAGAGTATACGGAGATATCGTTAGTTTTGCCATCTTGTTCAAGAGCTGCAGACAGGAATTAAACGTGGCTCTAGTTTTATTCTGCTGTTCCACTCTTAAGGAAAACTCGCCTTTAGCCCGTCCAAGGACGGCTGCATTGCAGCAAATGTGAAACTTGCAAGCGAAAATCAGACCACGACTTGATATTCATTGCATCCATTCGTGTGCAATTTGTAAGGGCGCGGTGACAGACTTCATTCATTTAAAGGTTATAATCCCTTGTTCACCACGACGTCCTTTTTACTTTGATGTCTCAACAACAGCGTGACGGAGATCGCGTGACGTGAGGGTTCTGCCTTTGTAGTGAGGGTTGTGAGTGACGCCGAGGGGGGGGCGCCTCGGCCCCCCATGTGGAGTGACGTCACCCGCTAATTATTATGAATGGGGGGCGTGTCCATTGGAAAGACGTCACCTCTTCATGATTATTAATGATGGGGGGGGGGGTCTCCATGTGGCGTGACGTCACTCGCTCGTGATTATTAACGAGGGGCGGGTCCATGTGGAGGACGTGACCTGTGCATGATTATTAATGAGGGGGGCTGGTGGAGTGACGTCAGCCGCGTTACACACTGACGCTCTTGGGGTAAATATCGTAGTGAAGTAAGGACTCCTCGGCACTGGCGCACTTTCACGAGACCAGACACGGAGCACTCGAACGGCGTCGCTGTCGATCCGCCAAGCCGCAGAGACGCAGCACAACGCGCGGCGTCCTGCCTAGTCAGTGGCTTCAGCTGCTTCCCTCGACTCTGGCGGCCTTGGCCCAGAGTGCAGCTTGCAGAGGGGCCAGTGAACTGCTTTGCTTTCGCTGGTGCCTGCCACGTCGCTGTACCGTGCCAAGTCGCCGATTGATGTCTGTTGCCACGGGGCGCGGTGTCTGTCAGACCGCGCTCGCCGCAGTCTCTTCCGTCAGTGGCGCTCTTTGACTTCCCCCTTCACAAGAGAGTGACGCAGGCGTCTACCCACGGGGGGTGGTGTTCAGTTCGTCTGTGGGTTGAACGCAGCGCTCGCCGGAGACTGCGGGTGAGAGGAAAACCAGACATTGGCAGTCGACTCAAATGCGGAGCAACGTTGCCCCCCCCCCCCCCCCCTGTGGCCGTGTTCGCCCAACTCGTAGCGCGCTCTCCGTGCGCAGTCCTCGGGACCTCGACCCCGCGCCAGTCGGTTCCTGTCCCCCCCCCCCCCCCCCGACTCCAGAATCAGGGAACGGAGTGCGGTTTGAAGATCTCCCCACGCCCACCCCTCGCTGCGACGGTGGCCAAGCACGTCGCTTGTTCCACCGCCGCCGCGTATCCGCCATGACCAGTTAACCGCCCATGGCACAACCGCAGTTGTTCTCTACAGATGTTCACATATCCGCCGATACCTCAGACCGCAGCGGGGCGGACCCGCGACGTTGTGCGGTGTTGGTACAGGCGAGCGCGGCGCTGCACGTGAATAACAATAATGATGATGATCATGATGATGATCATGATGATGATGATCAATCCCTGCCGCGAGATTCGAGTGGGAACCGCTCTCCACGTGCAGCGAGTTCAGCTCGCACCGACGTCGATTGCCGTGCGTGGATCTCGCTGGCGCGACTCGGTTCTTCGCGGTCGCGGCAACTGGTCGTTCCGCGTGGTCGGGACATGCCGGAAAGCGTGCAACGCTCTCGTTGTGTGCCTGGACACGCTGCGCAGAATCGAAGGCTCACGGCATTATGCATCGGCTATGCAATTGGTTAAAACGACAAGCGCACGAGTGTGGCTATGGGGGAGGGGGGCTATAGAAACAGACGCACGCCCGGAGCAACCCCGACAGGTTCCCAACGTGGCGATCGCCTGCTCGTTACCTCCACGAGCCGCGTCACCTTCGCGAATCCGTCTTTGTACAGCACCGTAGCGGGTAGTGATCGGTTGTGAAGCATTCCATGTGTAGGGGTCGGTGTAGAGTCGCGTCCTGCCCATCGGTGGCTTGGTGGCTGGTGCTGACCGCTGTCGCTGTGAGTGTGCCTGTGTTTGCATGCTTTGTGTAAATGTTGTCGTTTGTTAAAAGGCAGCGAGTTTCCGCAACCACTGCACAGACGTCACGGTGCAGCTCCCTGAGATTGCGAACGTGGGATTTGCATTGCTTGCTGTCGATCGTGAAATCTCGGCTGATGTGGGAATCTATCCCATGAGAATCTTGCTCATGGGAATCTAGCTGATGGAAATCTATCCCATGAGAACCTATCCCATTCCAATGGTCTGGCTGCAGCCATGAAAGAGAAACCACGGTCTTGTGCGCCGAGTGCGGAGTGGGAGCGAGGCCCTCCGTGCGGTCTCCAACGCCACACGCGCAGGGAACGAGCGAACGTTGCCCGTGTCGAACCGCGCGGCGACGCTCACTCGGACCGCCGGGGGAGAGCCGTGACAACGGTGACCGCCTGTGGGGGTGGAGGCGGGGACGAGAGGTCCATGTTGCCAAGCCACGCGACCCACCACTCCACGGGTCTTGCATGCAGCGGTCGTCGTCTTGTGCAATAATGGCTCTGTCGGTGTGGCAGGGCTGCCGGGGCAGTGATCAAGCCATATACTCAATCCATGTATCGTGGCACACACTTGGTGATCCCCACAACCACGTGGGGACTGGAGGCAGTGGTTCTCGGTTTCATCTCCACCACCACCATGCCCCACAGCCGTCAGTCCAGCTTCGCAAGTCAAACAATTAAGCGGCCCGTTCGATATTTACTGCCCAGTTCACGTTGATGACTGATATACGTGTGGGTCATGTTCGATTATATGAAACGTTTGTGAAGGATGGCGAGGACTCGGGTCATAACTGTTACTTTAAGAGATGGGAAGGTTTTAGTCTCTCTGTGGACTAAAACACAACATGTTGGTGTAAGTCAATCAACAGAGATATATCATTCACTATCATTCTTTACAAGTAAACGGACAATGTTGTTAGAACATTTTGGTTATTTGCAGCTTGTGAGAGCTGTCGTTGGCCAGTCCTATTTTAAGATAAAGCTCCTCGTACACAGTAGTTACCAGGCTCCACGTTTATGGAGCACGGCGATCTCGTAAACGCAGGCAGGCATGATTCAGAAAATTATGATTGCAATATGAACTGCGCATTTTCAATTACCCGAGTCACTTATGAAGCAGATGTTCACAATGACATAAACTAGCAATGTCTGGTTTGGCAATATCTGCACTCGCCATAACAGAGTTCGCTACACATGACGCAGTAAACTCTGAGTGTTTTTGCAAGCGAAGCGTTTTTTCAGACTCCTCACGTTTCTGACCCTTCTGTCTTCACACGTGCCAGGGACTCGTGCCATGTAGCTGCGGGCACCCGTGCACGCGTGCCATGTAGCTGCGGGTACCCGTGCACGCGTGCATCTCCCACTCGGTAAACGTACTGATGTCCGCCGGCGTGGTGTAGGTGTGAACGACTGCTGTGTTTTCCAGCCCTTGTGCAAGTGTGTGCCACTGTAATTACATGGAGCTGTCCAGTGCTGTAACTGCTGAAATGTGAAATCATGCCTCCGATGAATAAAATGTAATTTGGATGTTGAGGTGTTGGTGACGGGTTCTAATTTGCTGTTTTGAGAGATTGAGCCTGAAACTGAGTCCCTGATCACAAACGTTTGCCCGTGGAATAGAAAAGCATGGGCTGAAATCACATAATAAGATTAATCGCATGATCGTGGGATAGAATCCCATAATCGTGGGTGTAATCCGATAAAACTGTTCTTAGGCTGCTATCCTCCCAAATTTCATTGATTCTATGGCAGTATTGTGAAATTCCATCGTCTCTGTGCTCTGAATGGCCATTGATTAGGGCATCAGCTGATTGCGAATTATTCCACGAGAAGGCAGTATGGATGATTACACTGGGTAAGTATTTTCACATTTATATAATTGAAAAATGTTTGCAACAAAACCAAGGCACGCAATTATTTTGATATGACAAAACCGTAGCTAGACTCACTGCTAACATTACTACACTCTGCTACGATGTACGCACTGTGCTGTAGTCAATATTTACGCAGTTATTTGCTAATTATTCAATTACATTAAACTCAAACGTGTTTTCGAGCTCAAAGAAGCAATGGTAACCAATTTCTGTCCATACGCTGGTCTCATTCACGATATCTACTTATTATCAAAATATTGTACAAGCAAGCATAATTATACTGTACATACTGAAAGTGTCACAGTAGTTCAGTCATCTTTCATAGATGACACATCGTAAATATATATTTCCAATAAAACCAGTACATGGACACATCAGCATTACTACATGCATTGCTTGGTGCTAAAATTGCACGAATTTTACATCAATCATAGCAGATGCTTGTGTTTGTTTTGCAACATTAACCCTTTGGTTAACAGACAAGCCAGTTAATCCTGTTCATTTAATTCGGGACAAAGCTTGATTAAAACCTCTTCACACTACTGCTAGCATATCACGCAACCTTTAACTCACAAAATGAACATTCAACTCGCCCAGTTTTGTAACCGGTCCATTCTTAGGCACTGAGATGCCATCAAGGGCTATTGAACAGCTCGTCTTTCAAGAAACCTTGTGCCCGTACCAATCCGCTTTTAATGGAGGAGTCCCTTGTTCAGGAGGATGAGTAGAGTACCGTATCAACCGATGACATTTCTGGCGCGTGTCAGGGCTCCTCCACCCTTCCTCCCCTTTAGGGTACCCCTACCTCGGGGGTTCTAAACTGGGGCCCACGGACCCCCACAACCGTAAAATAGCGGTGGTTCCAGCATCAAGAGATGCCACCATAGCCACGACCATTGATGCTACCTCCATCTCCTTGCTACCAATTAATTCTCTCCTCCACCAGATCCCGCAGCTTGCTGCACAGGCGACATGCATCGAACCTCCAAGATCTGTCCTGGCAGCCGGCCACCATCTGGAGGTGCAGGAGGGCAGCAGCAGTGTCTGCAGTCTGGGGTCCACAGTCAGCAGGCTGCAGTGACGGCACCGGACCCCAACGCACTTCTGGGAGTGTCGCTCGAGCAAGTTACACAAGGAGCGAGTTACACGGGGAGCAGGTCACATGGGGGCCACGGGGATCAGGCCCCTGAGCAATACTTTTTCCCTTTCAGCTTGGCATTAGTATAAATTGAAAACAAAGGGGAAAGAAGTGCCATTGCCCTAATGCGGCACTGAAAAGGGGTCATCTGTATGAACAAGAACACGGTTCTACCGCTGGTCAGTTAGCGCTATGGTCGTGCTGCTGTAGATACGATGACTTAAGAGGAGTGGGTCGAGACTGACGGCAAAGCGACAACCAAAGGAGGGAGCGTGCCTCAGAAGAGCGTCCACTATGGAGACGGAGCGATGGGATCATCTCACGTGCAGGAGCTCGGTCGCATCGCAAGGCCGTGAGAGATGGCGACGGCTTGGGAAGGCCTTCGTCCGGCAGTGGATGGAACCCGGCTGATGATTAGAATGGTGATTGTTAGAGACTCACAGGAAGCTTAATGGACCCCTCCCATAGCCTGAAGGCAGGATAGACAACATCTGTGAACTTGGTTTTAAAAGAATAGAGGGGAATCATCTGAGGAAAAACAATGTGGAAGGACAGAATCCCCTCTTCAAAGTCCAGGAAGACTCCGACCCTCTGCGGCTCCTCATCGATGACGAGGGGCACCCTCTGGTTGTCGTGGAAGCACCAGTACTCCACGTCGAAGCGCTTGAGGCACCAGGACATCTTGTTGCGGCCCAGGCTGCAGGCGTCGTCACTGCCCTTGCGGCTCATGGAGCCGTACGCGGCGCCCACCCACCAGCCCCGGCCGGCGCCGCGCACGTCCACCTCCCAGTAGTGGCGCCCCGAGAAGAAGCCCTGGGCGCACAGCACCTGCATGACGCTCTCGAAGCGCTCGGCGCCGCGGTCGCAGAACCAGCGGAAGCGGCCGCACGACGCCATCTTGTTGTCGGGGGTGACCGTCAGGTTGGGGTGAGCAGTCCGCGGGTTCAGCTTCACCTCCGTGATGACTGCAGGAGGGGGGGGGGGGGCGTGGAATATCGATAGTCATTACATCACGGCAGTGTTCTTCACCACTTTCGACGACAACATATCATCGGTGTAACGGCCACCACACATTTGAAACCATTGGGTTTGACAGTACGATAACGAGGGTGTTCTCTCATGTGTGTATTGTCGAGGGCCGCACTAAAAGCTACCAGGGGCCGCCAGTGGCCCGTGGCCTTTGCAATGAACAACATTCTCTACGGGGATTGTGTCGCACCGCAAAACGTAATCAGTTATCACAAACGCAATGCAGCAGAAGCTGCATATTAGCACCGTAGACCAACTGTGCTCATTGGGAGGTTGCTCCTTTTCCTGTGCTGACCCTGTTTTCTGGAATTCTATTTCCTCAGCCATTCCCTGCTCTCGACTTCCTGCCCCTGTTCAATTCCAGGATTGAGACCATCCCCTTCTCGTCTGCTTCAGACTGACTCATGTATAATACAGTATGTATAAACCTATATTTGCCTGTGGTAAATGCATCTCACTGTATAGCTTTTTGACATGCAGTCCCATACCAACGTAAACATGCGATGTGTGACAAGCGTAAAGGAAGATGAGACCAACAGCTCGAGCATCGTTCGTTTCCGCACCGAGGCCGCGTGTCCTGCGCTGGTTGAGGCTTCGTACGCAACGTGAGGAACCAGACTGACGGGCACGGCCTGGCAGCCATCGCCGTGGTGATGCCGTAACTCAACAACGACAGCGATGGCGCCGCCAACTCACTCCGGCGTGGCTCGCAGCCACCGCGACGTCTGCATCGGCTCATGCAAGAAACCTCCAACTGGCGGCGCATGGGGCAGCCCGGAGGTGTGCTACAACACGCTGTTCGGTACACGCAGCAGTAACACGCGCGACCCTCCTTTAAATCCACTCGTATAGAATACTCTCGAATCGGGCGTTGAGGCTGTCGACGACACCGTCCTCCATAACCTCCTCGTCCCAGTTGGTCTTGGTCGATGACGATCTCATCAACAACCTGATGAAGTTCGTCATTGCTGTCGTCCTCGGACGAGCAATAAGCTATAAGATTCTGCGCCGCTCCGGCCTGGTTAAACGGGACCTTCAGGCAGCCGGCCGCGATCCACGAGCGCAAGAACATGCTGGCGAGCTTGGCGATCTCGGCCTCGTGGTGGTACGACTGTCGGACGACCTTGTTGCGCCTGATATTGACGAGCACCTTGCGCAGTTCGGCGTTGGTCGATTTGTTCAGTTTGAGAACTTGGACGACGCCGATCTGGACCGAATGATCCACGCAGCGAATATGGTGGCAAACCCGCAACTGCTCATATCCGGCGTCCGCGTTGACCAGGGCGAACAACGTCTTGACAGCACCGATCGCATTGGAGCCATTGTTGCTGGTGACAGCGAGCAGCTTGGTCGAGACATTGTGCCCGAGGCTTTGGAGGTGCTCAAACAGAGCGGTGCCAATGCACTTGCCGACACGCCTTCCGGACTGCGCATCGAGGATTGTCAGCAGCATGGATTTCGACCCACCAGATTTGGTGTCGATCCAGTGCACCGTGACCATCCAAAATCCCTTCAGGTTGCAGTTCGACCGCCTGACGATGGGCAGCGTGATGGCGTGATGCTCGACAATCCTACGAATGACGGTGCGGGTCGACGGGTCCTCGTATCGCTGCGTCAATGTGCTGACCAAGGTCTTGAACTTGTTGCTGCCGGCGGCTCGCAAAGAGATTCGCACCTTGGATAACAAAATCAACAACCGCGTTCGCAAAGTTTACCAGGAGGCGATCCGGGATTGCTGGCCATCTTAGCGCTTGCCGCATTAGGCGGCTTGCCGATGCCGACGTCCTGACTTCGCTGCCTGGGGCGAGCACGTTGTGCTTCTTGAGGTGGGCTTTCCACCCCGACGCGTTCGTGTGGGAGGAAAACCACTTGTGGCAGTGCGTGCTGCACACGGGGATCACCCTCCATCCAATCGTGCGTGTGCTCCCTCGGGAACGCATGCCGCTGCCTCTTTCGATTGCTGTTCGCAGCGATCCCGGAAATGCCGTTGCTGGCATCCTCGACCTCGTCCTCTACCTCAAGAACGTGGTCCTTCTCCATCTGGTCCGACATCAATGATTCCAATTTGAAATGGAGGCCACAGACTGCGCAACGGAGCTATTAGCGAGCGGTAAACAAGGTATTTACCAGGTAATACTTCGCTACCTTTACCCTACCCTTTACCTTACCCCTTGCCATGGTCGACACCTTTACCTTTACCCTTTTACCCCGTAAAAATGGTAAGTTACCTTACCTTGCCGAGGCCTACTTTGACCATACTTCACGACGTTGGTGAGCGCAGATTGATAAAGGGTTGGGGGCGGGGTGGAGGGGACCCAGAGCCGTTTCACGGTCGGGGAAGACGTGGGGGGGGCATCGAGCTTGTTTGGGAGTAGAGGAGACGAGTACTGTACAACGACGATTGTTTTTCTTGCACTGCCCTCTGCTGCCCACAATAGGGCCCTGCGCCATTCACGTCCGTAACTCTACGAGGGAGCGGCAGGGGAATCAATGGGGTCTCTCACACTGCAGGTATCTCTGGCGGTTGGTGGTGGCGGCGGCGGCAGCGGCGGCAGGCGGCTCGCAGTCGCCGGTCGAATGAGCTCTCCCCACCGCCACCCTGGTCGGACGCGCCCCATGGCCGGGCCTCGTCGTCCGTGCCGGTTTACACGAGGATGCTTGAGCTGTCAAGAAACAATGGACGGTTGTAAGGTGTCACCTTCCCGCCGCTGCGTCCGCTCAATGCCTGTGCGTATGAAAAGGCTTCTTAATGTCCACTGTGCGCTTCGTGACGGTGCAGGAGATGCAGGGGTAGCGCTTACCGAACTGGGGCACCTGCTGCGCCGAACTTGCTTGCGGCTCTGCACGACACAACGCAGAGCATTCACGTCACGCAATTCCTGGTTGGCCACACAAACATTGCTGGAGATAATATTCAACTTGGGGTGCGGGTTAGGTGTCCAAGCTAACTCAGCCATGTTCAGTCTGGTTCGAATCGCAGCTGATTTGAATCGCACTAAGTATACTCTGATCGCACACATACTCCGGCTTTTCTCTGTTAATTTCTGTCGCAGTAAAAATACTTTGTAAAGTATTTTCAAAACCAACCTCTTAAAGTAATGCCACTCAGGCAATTCTGCGAGTGAAAAATTTCCCGGTTTCCTGGGAACACCAACCATGTGTGCGTGAACTACAAACGTGCCTCTTATCCGTCATCTGCAAATCCTGTTGTCCATGGGGCTATGATTTAGCAATCCTTGCCATCAGCCACCTGAACACTGGCTCCAGATAAGCTGCGTACTGGGCGTTTATGTTAAATAATTATTATTTATGGTATTATAATTTAATTTATCTCAGCAGAGTTACAGCGGTCAGAACAAACTTCTGGATTGGCCCTCATTACCAAAGGGACAAATAATCCCCGTGAATTTCATCCCGTTTAAGGATTTTACATTTATTTGAAAATAAAGGCTAAACTCTCACGTCTGCATTTCCTGATCACAATGGCAAGGTAAATAATTCAATGGAATCGTTTAACATATTTAATTTTTAAAAAACTAGCGATTTCAGCATCTGCACTGCCGCAGACCTCTGCTGGGTGGGTGTCTCTGTCCGTGGCTGGGGTGGCTGACGTGGTGCCCACAAAACGCCTCCAAGTGATCCACCGCCTCCAGAATTTTCTGCAGCTTCACACTCTCCAGGGAGAAACGCTGCACCTCCAGATCCTCCGCTTCCGGGGGCATCGCGTCGCCAAAGTCCTGCACGGTGACACGAATCGTTTCACATTCGGTTCTATTTTCCTCATTATTGTCCATGTTAATAATACAAATAACAAAACCACGAACATTATGTACCCAGTGAACAGAGGTCAATTTCTGGCCATGGTTCGGCTCAGTGGCATGTGATTTCTGTATGTGCCCTGAAACGTCCCCTTCATGAATCCGCACTAACTGGCATGGTCAAGTATGGTTGGTCAATCACCCCGTAAACGACATGGCAAAGGGATGACTTCATCCAGCAGTGGATTGTCACATGGCTGAACATCATTTTTTATTCAAGTCGATACTACATTCAGCTCAAGCAGACATGGGAAACAAAGGGGTAATTGAGCTTCCATATTGAGGTTGTTAATTCTATAGATTTTTGTAAATGTATACTTGGTGAATTTGAATATTTCATTTTGTGTACATGTTTGTTTTACTAAAGTGTTGACATATTCATGACCACACAGGTAAAAGTTGCTGTGAAGTTCAAGTTGTTAACTTTGACGTACCTCGATGCTGGCCAGATTCCAAATGTTGATGTTGGCCAGCGCATCCAACATCTTCTTCCTTAGTTCGGATATCTCTGCATTTTGTGCCGTCAGTTTCTTGAGCTCCTTGTCAACTCTTAGTTGGGTTATTTGCTTCTCCATGTCAATAGCCTTCGTGGTGCATCTCTCATAGTCCTCCAGTACCTTCTGCAGGCCTTGAAACTGCACTGACAGCTTACCGTGGAAGCCTTCACACGACACCTACAGATAAAGACACACACACACACACAACCACGATTATAGTTTCAGGGCAGCAGAGTAGTGCAGTGCTGATACTCGCGGCTCACAGCAAGAAGCTCCTGGGTTGGATCTCCGACTCGGGCGCCTCTGTGTGTGGTGGCTGAGTTCTCTGCCTGCTCTGAGGGCCAAGCTCAGGGCGTGCTTCTAATCCCCTGACGCTCCGCTTCTCAACCCTGCTCATTCCACGGCGAGGGAGTAGAGAGGGCCGGGGGTAGGGGCTGACGTCTGTCTGCTGCTGTCTGCTGCCGGACCGCACACGCGCCACCAACACACAGAGAGGGGAGGGTGGGAGGTGCCAGAGTGGGGGCCGGATCGGCCACTGAACGGCACGGAGGAGACTTCGTCTGGACTACAAACAGTGATGAGGTTCTTTCCTTTACTATCATTCCGAAAATACCGCGGCACACCAGTGACTTTGCCGCAGCACCCCCGTCTCCTGCGGCACGCCGGTCTACCGCTGCACACCAGTTGGGAAGCGCTGCTGTAACTCTCCGCTGTGCGAGACCTCCAAGTGGACGCCTTGTCTCACGACGCGACGGCGATGACACAACGAGAATTTACTCGGGAGGACAACGTAGTTATATATATATATAAAGAAAAACCAGCTGAGCATGTTACCGCATTTGTTTTAAACGTGATAGAATTCAGCAATATATATATTGTTGGTTATATTTGCAATATACTAACCCTACGGAAGTACAGTATATAGCTACCGCATGTGGAAACACAGAGCTCTACGGAATGCACTCTAATTTCCAGGGTTAAGCCAAAGCATAATCACAACAATGGGAGACTTATGGTTTCTCTTAAACAAGAGGAAACGAGGTTGTGTAATTTGCTGTTACCATCTAAAGGTCACAAGCAACTCGATTTAAATCGGGGGAAAGACTTCATAACATGGCCACAGGCCTGTATGCACACGTGATTTATGTTTTATCTTGCACATACGACAGCAGAAATCGACACTCCTGTAACAAGGGGTGCACTCTTACGTTAATTCCAGTTGTGATCTCCTTCAATTGAGCAATGCTCTCCTCTTTCCTGTTGGAAGTCTCATCCAGAAACGTCAATTTGGCTTGCAGCGATTGCTAGAATGGAGACACAAACGCAGCAACGGTCACGTGTTGAATGCAGCAACTTGTTAATTAACTACGGCGCCCTCATAGCTGGCCCGGCGGCTCAAACGTCACAGCACTGATTGGCACTGCCGCGGTCCTGGCTTAGCATCAGAGCGGCTGCCTCCTGTGAATAAAACCACATTCTCGAGTGGAGTGAAGAGGGGATGGCCTCTGCCCGGTCATCAATGATTGCACGGTTGTTGTTTTTTGAAACACATTTAATTTGGTTCTCCACTTTATTTCGTTAAAGTCAAGTTCTAAGAAGTTGAAAGTATCGGTCTGACCGCCATGCGATGAACACGACTTTCTGAGGTATTGCCGTCCCCTACTGTTTGAACCAGAGGCTGCTTGATGGGATCTCTGAAACGTGACGACGGCAGCTCCACGGGGATATGATTTGGGGTGAAGGACAAAACAAACCTTGGAGCCACGGCACAGGACGGGGAGGATGTGAGCCAGGTGTGGTGGCGCACACCTGCGATCGAGCGCTCCAGAGGCAAGGGTTGATGGGTCACAGAGATATTTGTGTAATACACAATCCCACTGGGCAGAGATGAAAGTCGAGCAAGTGGATTTGCGAGCTCCGTGTTGACCTTTCAGCGTATCTCCCTTGCAGGTGATGATGACATTCGATGAAAAAGAGAGTGAGGAATTCCTGGATAAATCAATTTAGATTTCTTCATTTTGTCAAACTGCTGCTGAATCAAGCTATCGCTGATCTGTGTGCTTGTTTGACCACACTTAAGCACACTGCTAAGTGCAGGTTGGTACAGGTTGGTGCAGAACTGAAGCCCAGAATAAATTTCAATATCACTTTCCACCAATATATGTATGTTGAACTTCTTTCGCACCATACATAGACAACCGTGCTAATCGGAGGTGCCATGGTCGGGAATCAGACTCAGAAGGCCATGTTCATAGCTAACGCACACAACCTCTGAGGGCCCCATCCAGACTCTAGAGCTGTCATCAACTCCCCAGGTCCCCCAATGGTTTTAAGCCACAGAAGAGGACCTTGAGCAGGGTGGGTGTAGCCATCAGTACATTCAGTGGCGTGGCGAGGTTGTCGTGGGCCCTGTTACAAGAAATTATTTGGGAAAACCCCTCTGTCCATTATCCCCCTCTTCGTAGCCCTGCACCTGGGCTAGATTTTCCACCTCTGATGTGTAAACATATCTGGGGCACATCATGGTGAGAATACTGTAATATCTCTAAATAGCAGAAGAGGAGAGTTCTACATTACTATTGTATTATGAAACATCTCACTCGACATTTGGGCCTCTGCTCAGCAACTGTTTTTTTAATTAAATAAAAACCTTTGAACTTTTAAGGTGCAGGAAGGATGAAACAGATGTCTCAGAAGAGCCACCTCAAAACGAGGACGATCCTGGGCCAACTCAGGACAGGCATGTTCGTATGTACGTTGAACTTCTTTCACAGCGAGCGTAGCCAACCGTGCTAATTGGAGGTGTGGGGAAGGTCAAGAAAACCCAAGCCCAGGCCCTTGTAGCGCACCGGCCCGGTGCAACGGCACCTCCCAAACTCGTCGGCCGCTCCGCTGAAGGCGCTGGAAGTGAAGGTTTATGCCGATCGCGTCCTGGAACCTCTCACCTTCTTGTCGAGCAGCTCCTGCTCGACCGTGACCACGCGGTGCTGCTTGTGCCGCCCCAGGAGAGGGCACAGGCCGCACACCGAGACGCCGTCGTCTCGGCAGAAGAGCTCCAGCGCCTTGCCGTGCTCGGGGCAGCGGATGGCGCTGAGGTCGCGCACGGGCTCCGTCAGGTTGTGTCCCCGGAACGGCGGGCTGCGCAAGTGGGGACGCACGTGCATCTCGCAGTACGAGGCCAGGCACGTGAGGCACGTCTTGGCGGCCGGCAGCTTACTCACGAGGCAGAAGTCGCAGGACGGGAGGGAGCCGGCGTCCGGCGCAGGGCACCCCGCGGCGTCGTGGCCCGAGCCGCCCGGGCGATCGTCCGCGCCGGCGGCGACGACAGCGGCGACCCCCTCTGGGACGATCCCCTCCTCCGGGGCGACGCGCTGGGGGGCCCGTGCTTCGCCCTGGCACAGAGGGCACGAGCTGCTGCTGCTGCCCGCGCCGGCCGCGTCGGTGGTGCAAATGCCTTTGGTGCATTGGGAGCAGAAGTTGTGGTTGCAGTCCAATCGGATCGCGTTCGTGGAGACGTTTTCGCAGATGGAACAAGGCGAGCCACGTTCTGGAGAGTGCTCCATTCTCGTCACGCCTGTCAACAGAGACACTCCCGAGTGAAACTCGGCCAATGTGCGATGCTCGATTAAGCATCGGGCATCAGATTCAGAAGCGAGACAAAAGCAGTGGGTTGATGGAGGTCTCCTCCCCCAAACCCTGTTGGTCATGGGGGTTGTGTAACCATACTTCACCACGCTGGCCAGCGTGAGTTGGCTGAAGTTGAGTGGGTGGTGGAAGCGGTAATCACAACCGGTTCACATATCGCTCGTCTATGCTCCTCGAGCACCGTACAGTGACGGTGTCTGGAAACACGGAGGAACAAAGCCGAGGGCGAGTGGCCGCAGCTCGGGCACGACGGCGGCCCGGCGAGACGTCGTGGACAAAGACAAAGATCCCCCGTATAGCTTTAACAGACTGTTGGGGCAAGTGCTGTTAGCGAGCACCTATGAAGGCCGGCACGGCCCACGAAGGGGTGGGTGGTCAGCGCAACGCACCAGGTACTCGTTTGAGGCTGAGTCGATCTCGGGAAGGCCCAGGACCAGCTCAGACAATCGTGGACGGGAATCGCACTCGGGTGGCCGGGTCCCTGTCGCGGTACGCTGACCGCTACGCCACCGCTCCCCGTGAACAAAGACACGCACCACGGGCTGAGAGCGGAGACGTCTTCTGTTCCTTTTAACATTTTTATTTCGTGAAAAATGGTCCAGTTAAACCACAGCTATCGTGGTTATTTATCACTTCGCTTGTTTACCCAGGCAAGTCTCGCCGAGTCTCAAGACTCCTCCCCAGGAGGGTCCTGTCAAATTTTTCGCAGCACGGGCGGAGATGATGTTGCCATGTTTAATGCCAATCGAGTGATTTCTAGGTAATCTTTCAGCAGTGTTTGTTTAGCCAATGCTGTTTACAGTGTGGGGTTTTCTTGTACTGTAGGAGGAAACCGGATGACACGGCCCGGAGCGAACCCAAGCAGAACAGGCAGAGAACATTACTCACTCACTCCGCACGAAAAATAAAGGCACCCGAGTTGTAAATGAAACCCAGACGCTTCTTGCTGCGAGCAGCACGAGTGCTGACCACTGCGCCACCACTCACGAAGCCCAACACTGTCAGCCCTTCCTGGGAGACGAGCTGCGGGAGCTGCTCGTGCAACGGCACGGCAGCACGATGGTGGTCAGTCAACCCCGACAGCCACAACTCCACCACTTCCATGCCACTGCCAGGGCCCAGACCGCGGACACGGCGGCGGCTGCTGCTGCTGCTGCTGCGCAGAGCCAGAGCGAGCAGCAGCAGCACGGACAGCACGGACGACTCCACGTCTCCGTCTCTCGGCAAAGAAAACGCCCCGCGGGGTAAAACGTTCACGCGTACTTCGTCACCGTCCGTCGACGTCAATCAGGTGACAAGTTTCACCGAAGGAGCCTCTCCCATCATCCCACTCGCCCGGCTCACAAGCGGCCAGGCTCACCGCGACCGGAGCTCGCCTCTCACCTGCTGCTCCGTGCGGACAAACCTCGCCCCGCTCGCCCCGCTCAGCCTCCTCGCTCTCACGCGCGCGACACGGAACTCCCCTCCCGCTCTCACGCGCGCGACACCCGCGGGACCCCCCCCCCCTCTCTTCCTCCTCCCTCTCCCGCTCAGCTCCGACGATCTCACGTCGCTCGGGGCGATTCGCTCGCTCGGTTGGGGAAACCAGAGGGGCCTCGGGGAGGATGTCCCGTGCCATCACGCGCGTCTCGATCGTGGGCTACGCGATATCGCCGCCGCTGGATACATGTCAATGATTTACATTCGTAAGGCGCATTTCCATCCGTAGATCCCGCGCTGTCAGTCATGACGGCTGCTTGCCCACACCTGGCCACCCTGCTGAGTGCAGGCAAGTGAAGGGGACGATCGGGGGGGTGGGGGGAGCCAGGCCAGCGAGATACCATTTATCACTCACGTTGTAGCCGTGCCGGCATTGAACTTGGGCCTTAGACTAAAGTCCAGCGTGCCGCCCGCGTCTTTAAACAATCCCCGGATTGCACTGCACATCGCGGTGGCCATTGCCTCGGTGTACAGCGTGATCCCTGAACCACAGCGATGGAAACAACGCATTTGCCTTGCTCTCGAACTCCAACTGGTGATGATAACCCCCACTGGCGATCTCCAAGAAACACGCGGAGCACAGGATCGGGGAACACATGCAAACTTGAAACATCGCTTTTTGAAGTTTAAGATAAATAAGTTGTCCTGGGCAGGACACATCCTAGCTCGAGGGGATGACCCCGTCTGGGAGGATGAGCGACGAGATCGACTCAGCTGTAGACGTTGGACGACTTCTGTGGCGTTGCACGACTCTGAAGGATGGAGACGTGCACGGTCTAATGATGACACTGATCTCGAGGAACTGTATAATTGAGTCAGTGCCTTCGTTATCTGTGAATGTGGGGGGGGGGGGGGGGTGTGATCGTGCCCGAGTGCTCCCAGTGGTTGGACGACATCGTCCTGTGGAGCGGCAGTGACCTCTCCGCTCGAGACGCCCACAGTTCAGGACTCTGCGCTTGTGTCCAGGATACTGGCAGGAGGCAGTTCCAACGTATCTACAAGTTCTTGGCTATTGGCCAAAGTAGATCAATGTGTAATAATCTAGTTTTCTGCAAATGTATTATTAAAACGTTTTTTTTTTTAAAGTACTGTATTGACATACCGAAAGAACCAAAGAGTATGGATCCTTGCAGTCACGAAAACTTCAAATCTACTGTATTGACTTCAAGATCCGGCATGGGTGTGCTGCTCCATGCTGCTACCTCACGCTTCCTCACCTCTGCTTCCCTTGTGCTCCAGCAAGCAACGTCGCATCTCAAATCCTCCCAATGATCCCACCCCACCACCTGCTGCTCCCGTGAGTCGGCACTCCCCGCCCATCACAGCGATCATGACCCGATCCTCTCGTTCAAGCACATACTAAAGACCCGCTTAATTCGCCCGATGACTTTATTTGACTCTTGCACACGTGAGGCTCATGTACAGTTGTTTATTGACCGAGTAGTTGATGACCGCGTGAGTGCATGCCTGAGCATGTGCTCGCCGAGAAGGGAGCTCAAGGCTCAGCCGCAGCACTCGGGCAGAAGTCCTCACGCCTCGGATGTGAACGAGGCCCCGTTTCCTCGGCCCCTTCTGCGAGATTCCCCAACCCCCTTCCTCCCCGCACGACCAAATCTTCTCTCTGCCCTACGCGTGCCCCTTGGCACCCAATGAAGGTGTACGGCGTGTATGTGTGTGCGTGCCTTCGTTGGACAGAAATCTAGGATTGGGGGATATGGTTCCGGAGCAATGTTATACAAAACCCTCGTTCCAAACAAACACTTGAGTAGAACACGTCACATTGATGTAAGGGGTTGCTGTAGAACATGGCCAAGCGAGTGATGTCGTGGGGCACGTGCCTCGTTGCTGCAGTGACCCCATGTCGCCGTGTGGCTGTCTCGTCCGGGGGTCATCTCAGGTGAAAGGGGGCAGCACTTTAGTACGATTGCGAACAGCCATGATTTGTAAAAATGGGTCTCCCTGGAGACAGACCCTGCCAGAGGCTGTCAAGACTCACACGGTGTGCGAGACTCACGCGGTCCACCGCCCTCGCACGCACGCGCACACGCAACCCTCCACACATCAACAACAAACGTCATGCGCCACGAACTTTCACACACATCCATGCCATCGTCACACTCACACACGCACTCATCGCCACCGCCACCCCTTCACCGCAACGTAGATGGAAGATTGTACCAGCCAGTGCTGCTGGAGGCAAGAGATAGCCTCGCGAATTTCCATTCTTGAAACCTAGAGGCCCCAAACTCCACGTGCTCCAGCCCAGTCTGGCTGCAGCAGCTTCACAGTGACCACGCAAACAAGGCGTCTCTGCTCTTGTCTGTGTGTACGTACCACGCTGCACGTTATCTACAACACACTCCCACATTGCCCTGAGCCTTGTCACCCCCCAGCCTCTCCTCCTGTGATCTCTCCCCTGTAGTTACAGCCACATTATCAATGGCATTCACGTGGAACCGATTGAATGATTATTGCAGACTATAACAAGGAGTGTCCCTGCTGGAAATGATTGGTACATTTCCGTGGAGTATTTCTGAACATGAATAGAAATCAAAGTTTGTTCTGGGAGAAAACCTACGAGAAAATTAAATAAACGTAAACATCTACGTAGATGTAGTTATTCATAAAGCCGCTTTGCTGCTGCTGCTGATGCTCCTGTGGGTGGGCATCTCATCAGTGCAATCCACTTCCCCGTCTCGACTCCACTGCCTTACAGGTGTGCACCACCACACCCAGGCAGCTATAAACCCACGTAGTATTGCACCAAACACTTCGCTATTCTTATTTTCAAAAGTGTCCCGTCGACGGAGCGCCTGCTGTTGACAGCCCTGAATCAGTGCTCAGCTCTCATGAGCACAGTTGGCTACGTACGGTGCGAAAGACGTTCAACGTACACACACACTGCCCTGAGCCAGGGTGGACATTCCTAACTCCTATGGCAGGAACGGATTAACCCATAGGACAACCGCTGTTGGCTACCTGCACAGCGCTTATCATGTTATTGACTCGGGGGGGGGGGGGGATGACGGGTTGTATCGACAACTCCGATTATGGTTTCACTCGCTTCTGCCATATGAATGTGGACACTCTACCACTCGGCCAGGGCCGACAAGCAGTTGAGCACCAATGTTGACCCTTGCTTGTGATCATTTTGGGACGATGCGTGTGCAAGACATGGAAAACGACAATAATGCCATCCGCACGCGTCAACAACTGGCACGTGCTGAAAATGCGTGGAAAGCCCCCAAAAACCACAGTGTTCAGAAAGCGAGTTTTCGTTGAGAATTGGCAGATTAAGTGGATGAGTAAAGTTGATTGTTACGTGTTTTATTTGCCTATCTGTGTGATGAGAATTAGCAATGAAAGCCATACGAATGTGGATTGTGAAGTGTCACAATGAAGCGATCAGCATGGGTTATCCTGATGCTGTGTACATGGGTTTACGTTTAAAAACAGAACATCCCATTGCATTCACATCTTCATAATCGAATGGGGCGAACATATTCTGTTCTTATCAATTTTTTGTGGGTTTTTTTGTGTTAAAAATAAATACTTTAGTTCAACACAACCATCGCATACCTCTCATATCTGTGGATGAGGCTTGCAGAGCGAGTTCAGAGGGGCACATTCCAGTCCACGCTCGCTCAGGTGAGCCTCGCAGTGCACACTCACAACCGACTTCTGCAGTGCAACTTGGCGAACAAACATCTAGATTGCCAGTGCTGGGTTCTGTAGGGCAGGCTTGTCATTGAAGCTGTGGTATCGTGTAGTGCCCGGGCAGCTAAGACTTGTGTACCCACGTGTGGTGCCCGGGCAGCGATGACTTGTGTACCCGCGGCTTACGGCTTCCGCTGTTCATTGGGGGCTGCCACAACTCGCCACGCTTGTGCTCACACTGTACCACCGCCCACGCAGCTGTACGCCAACTTGGCCACACAAATGATGAATGATACAATTGGCAATGACATTTATATCTCTCTCAATATCCACATGCGTCTTGTTTGTACCCAGCGCATTGGCTATGATGACGGTGATGGATGAAGGTAACATAGTCGCTGTCTTCCCTGACGCCATCGATGATTCATGATTGTATGTGCGTATGTTGAACTTCTTCCGCACCGTACGTAGCCAACCGCTCTAATCGGAGGTGCCGGGGAAGGGCACCTACGATTGTTGAGAGTGAAATGGTGGTGGTGTTTACCATCACAGATTAAACTATTGAATAGCAGAGACACACATCGAAAACTATTTTGCTGTACGTGTTATATTTTATATTGCTCGAGCCGCATTAGGGCTCTGTTATCACCGCTAACAAATCAACACAGTCTCTACGCTCAGCCGCGAGTAGGGTCGTGCTCACCTGCACTGGCGAATTCACATTCCCATGGCGGGGCCAAGTCTGTCCGCGCAAACCACTGTCGCCTTTTGTAAAATGAGCGCAGAGGGCAAACACAGCGTGCTTGTAAGCGCCCACAAACTCTGCGATTTGCCCTTCTCAGACCTTAGAGGTGACCAGGACTCCAGAGTCATGGATCAATACCCTCCCTTCGTGCTGGGCGCCAGAGGGCAGCGCAGCAACAGCGAGTCTCGACTTTCTATGCCTCACGAAATGTGCTTTTATTTTACTTGCAGACAGAATGTTATCACCCACATTCTCTCACAGGCAGCAGTTTACAGAGATCAATCCGAATATCTGTGTCCCGGATATCTGCCAGCCGAACGGAGAGACGAGCGAGCAGGATTGATGCTCAGCGACACGCACAGAGGCGTCAGCGGTGCACCGAGCAGCGGATAGAGCACGGCTAATTGTAACACAAAACAATCAAGAATATCGACCCATATCTAACAGATACTGTACGTGCCGGCAAACATCTGGCAGTTCGCCAGCGTTTGTTTGAAGCGAGTCTACCTGGCGACAGGTCACGTCAAAGTCCGTGTTGGATGTTTGCTTCTCCTGGCCACACGGTGACGACGGACGTCCCAGCAGGGCCGGCACGGGGTGCCGTGGCACGGACACAGACGCACTTCCAGCTAGGCCTCGGCAAGGTAAGGTCATTTACCCTTTGTACCGGGTAAAAGGGTAAAGGTAAAGGTGTCGACATGTCAAGGGGTAAGGTAAATGGTAGGGTAAAGGTAGCGCGAAGTATTACCCGGTAAATACGGTACCTTGTTTACCCCCACAGTCTGTGGCCTCCATTTAATAAGTAATGTTTTTTTTTTTACTTTATTTTAAACACGATTTTATTAAATGTACTAGTAATGGCAGAACTCCACGAATCCAGGAAGTGTCCCCGAAACTTGCCACAACGTAAGGGGCCGTGGCCAATTACAGCCAACGTCAGTTGGCCGTGGACAATTAGACCCAAGCCGAAACATTACATATAAAAAATAATGTTTAAAAACAGATATTTTTATGATATAATATAGTGTTGTCATTAGTATTATATAAGTATACCAAGTTTGCAGTCGATACCACATTGGGAAGTGGGTTAAAATTGAGTTATACGATTTTAGGACACAACAACGACAACAACGACAACAACAACAACAGTGAGTTCAAAGAAAGCGTGTAAAATTGCAATCGGGAGTATTATAGCATTTACCGTTATAAACCTTGTTCATGTGTAGTAGTACCCCAGTAATTACCCTGTAATCGGATCATTTGTATGGGGTAAGAGTAAAAGGTAGGGTAAAGGTAGGCTCGTTGCTTTTACCTTTTACCTTACCTGCTAAAGGGTAAAAGGTAGGGTAGAGTGGTTGTATTGTGGTAAGGTAAAAGGTAGGGTAGAGTGGTTGTATTGTGGTAAGGTAAAAGGTAGGGTAGAGTGGTTGTATTGTGGTTAGGTAAAAGGTAGGGTAAAAGGTAGGGTTGTTTTTTTAAACATTTTAACTTGTACCTTACCTTGCCGAGGCCCACTTCCAGTCACAGGTCTTCGAATGTGAAAGTCCTTTTTTCAGTAACTTCCCGTGACAGTGACTTCCCACTTCTCAAAAAAAGATATAAAACGCACGGTTCAAGGGAGCCAACAAGACACTTGTTATCTCTAACACACCAGCATAGCTTGTGTCTGAGAGGCGGGCTTCATTCCGAGATATTCTGGTCCAGTCTGCAAACGGGCGAGAAGCTGTAAAGTACAGAATGAGTCCATGATGGATGTGTAGTGTCATAGCGCCGGCTGGTGGACAGGAGCGGCAGCTGTGGTGGACAGACGGCGCACACGCAGGTGAGGGCGTGCACCGCGTGTGGGCAGAGCGGAGGAACTGGGACAAGGGTCACGGAGGACCCCGTCTGGAGGCCCCTGGAACCTGCTGGCGGGTTCGAGAAGGGGGCGTGGTCAGGGCGGAGCCAGGCCGCGCCGGGAGCATAAAAGGAGCCGGGAGTGGGGGGCTCGAGGCTGCCGGTGCTGGGAGTGGACTCGTCTCGTCGTCGCTGTCGTCTCGTCGCCGTCGTCGCTGAACGTCTCCGCTAGACATCGCGCTACGTAGGAGAGTAGTTGGCTATCTCAGTCAGTGCCGTCCGTGTTAGACAGCCGGTGTTGTGTGCAGGCTGGGCTGAGCTACTGTGGAGAGTGTGCAGACGAGACCGTGGAAGTTGTTAATAAAGAAAGTGCCTCCTAGAAACTCTGTCTCTGAATTGTTGACACTGCAGATGTAAGGATACGTTATAAAGTAGGTTCCCTATGCCCAGATAAGGTTGTCCTGGGCGTATGCTTGGCCATTGGCGTTTGGAACAGCAGTCTATAAATAGAAACAGTACTCAGATTGTAAATGTTGTAGGCTTAGCTCTCCAACACACCGGCGTGCTGTACTAGACTAGTAACGAATTGGCACGTTCTGTTTGTGACAACCCTTACTAGTTGGCTGTGTCGGGTGGTGGCGGGTTTAACGATACATTTATATATTTCCGCGATCTAACCCTAAATAAACCTGTATTATGTATGATGCTGCGTGTTAAACCAGAAATAGCGATTCCTGCTCGACCCCATGCTCGACCCCAGGTCATTGCGTGGCATCGCTTCCCAGTGGCTCGATGTTGCTCGTGCTTATTCACACGAATTCTATTGCGCCACGGTGCCTTTAACTAAATAAAGCTTCCCTTGCATTCATTCTCATCAAAATCATCATGAGCCAAGTAAACAACGAGACATCATCTCCTCCACCCCCATATCTGTCTCTCCACACACACAAATTAAAGCATTTTATTTGTCCACATCCCATCAGCCCACACGTTCCTTCTCGGAGTGCGTCATCCTCAACAGGCAATTGGTTCAATGCGGGCGTGTGTGTGGTGACCCCACACCAGTGACCATTGTCTGAACCGGTTATGGGCATCCCCTAGGTCGACTCAGCCTCAAATGAGTACCGAGTGCGGTGTGTAAACAAATTGCGACTGGGGAGACAAAGGCGGCCAGATGTGGTGCTGTCCACCCCACCCCCTCGTGTGCCGTGCCGGCCTTTCATCGGTGCTGGCTAACAGCACTTGCCCCAACAGTCTAGTTAAGTATCGACTTAAAGCTTTCGTGACTGCAGGAATTCATATTCTTTGGGTATTTCGGTAAAGTCACGAGAAAAAATAATAATAAAAAATGAAAAGAAAGTGAATTAAAATTAATAAAAACATCAGGAGATGATGACGATTGCTTGTGTTGCGATCGAAACGTCGTGATATTTTTATTAGTTTTTATTCACTTCATTTTATTATTATTTTAATGTTATTATTTTTTCTGCTATCTACGTGCCTTTACCGAAAGACCCAAATAATAGTCTGGTTAAGGCTACACGGGGGATCTTTATCCAAGTGTAACACACAGTCTCAATCTCTCATCCGTTAGCCCACACGGACAACGCCGCTCAACTCCCCCCACTCAATCCCGCCCCTCCTGGACAACCCACGAAAGAGCTTCACAGCTTCTCGGATTCTTCCTGCGGGCTTCAGTGAAGATTCTCTCCCAACGATTCCGAATCATCATTTGCAGGGAATCGATTCCGCGGCCCACCTTGATTCTCACGGAGTCGCGGAATCGATCCGCGGCGGTCACGTGCGCGCGCCGTCACGTGACCGGGGGCCGCCATCTCTCCGCGTCTCCCGCTCCGCTCTGCGACCTCCCGCCGGGGGCCAGAACCACGCCCGGCCGCCTTTGTCTCCCCACCGCTGATGTTTATAACGCCACGACCAGGTACTCAATCAATGCTGAGTCGACGGAGGGGGGGAGAGGGCCCAGGCTTGGGTTCATTTATCGCTTCGCTCGCTCGCCACTGATGTTGGCCGTGAGCGGGAGTGTCGCTCGCCTCGTCCGCCCCCCTCCCCCGTGTGCCGTGCCGCCCTTCATAGCTGCTCGTCGCTAACAACGCTTGCCCCAAAACTAGGTCGAGGCTATAGGGGGTATCTTTGTACAGATACGCGTGTCAGTGTGGGTGGTGCTGCAGTGAAGGCCTTAACGTGCACGTAGCCTGGTACAGGTGCCGTGGTGACGTCACCGACACTTAGTGGCGAATGGCGGTGGTTGTTGGTGCTGCAGTGCAACCTCAAATGTGCACATAGCCTGGCACAGGCGCCGTGGTGACGTCACTGGCAGGTATTGGCAGTGCAGCAAGGGCCCTTCTGTGCTTCGTGCGCCGTGTCTGTGTCTCTCTGCTCGTCGCTCTTCCCGCTGCCACTCTGTGCCCCCCCCCCCCCCCGTGCTTCTCCCATTGTGGTTTGCGCTGCCCATCGCTGCCCGCATCAACACGCTGCCCTCATCAACACGCTGCCCTCAACACTCTGCCGCACTCTCTCTCCCTGTGCTGCCCGCCACTCTCTCTCCCTGTGCTGCCCGAGTGCCCATGCTGGCCGTGCTGACTGCACGCACCAAACGCGGACCGGGGTCTTCAGACACGGGAAGAGACGGAAACATGGAGAGAGACGTGTATATGTAGAGGACCGCAGAACTTGGGGAAATAATTGGCGCCGGCTCATTGCGAAGCTGCTGCCTTTAAGCTTGTCTGTGGTTCCTCCTCGCACTTGCGTTTCTCAAACGAGACACAGATGCATTAATAAAGATTGACACACGCAGATATTGACATCTACGGAGGGACTCGGGGACAGACGTGGAGAAAGAGGAATACGTATGGAGGAATACAAACGAAAATGAAGAGATTTATATAGAGGCATTGAGGAAAGAACACATTGAGAGAGACAAATAAGTAGAGGGATAACGCTGGAAAGGAGAGACACAAACATGGATATATTAAACTGAAAGAAGGAAATCTCAAAGACGTGCAGAGAGACGTGGAGAGAATGCTACAGTGCTAAGACGAACACAAGTGATAGTAAGACAGCCACAGGAGGGAGACGAGTGTGTGGCCCCTGACAAAGTGGGGGTCCTGTGCACGTGAATAGTTGTGTATGCAGCACACGGCACCCCCACACACGTCTCCCAGTGCCTCGCGAATCCTCCAACAGCAGACCGCAAACTTCCACATTCCGCCCTCGCACCTCGGTCACCCGCTCTGCGCTGCCTGTGGCTGAACGTGCCACGCCTCCACTCCCACCCCCGTGCTGCTCCTGCTGCTGTCCCATGCTTCCTGAATTGCAGGGACAGCCTTGTGCCTTTCCAGAAAGCCTTCCAACTTAAGTATTACATTTGGCAGTTGGTTAAAGGTAGCTTTTGAAAATAGTTGGAGTAATAATGAATGTGCGTTCTACGTGCCGCGTGTGTGTGTCCTGACAGTGCTGCGGCGCTGCGCGAGGCGCTGTCATGGCTTCGCTGTTTGACCAATACGAGGATGCGCAGTCACGGCCTGGGTACCAGCAGCAGCAGCGGGCGAGCGAGCCCTTCTTGCAGTCTGGTAAGCGCGAAATGCAAGGAACACAACGCACTTTCATTATTGGCTGATGATCCATTTGGAGTTCATAATCGCCAATTTTGCATGAAACGGGTGGATATTAAATTTAGCTTTTCTGGGCTGGTCCGATATGAAATCCTTGACACTCACGAGAGAGTGCATAAGTGGTGGCAGTGAGCTTGCTGCTCCGAGGGGCTATTTTGAAAACTCGGTGCGTAGTCAGTATTGCCCTGGCCTGGTTTAAACTTGGGATGACCATTTAAATGAAGGATACTGCATCAGTTGTGTTTGGCCGTTTTTACTAGATGATTCGATCAGGCTGCAAATCACTACACAAAAGTAAGTCTTAAAATAAATATGCATTTGCTCATAATTTTGTTGAACTTTTGCAAATTATGTTTGAAACACAAAATAAACAACTTGTGAAAAACTGAAGAGTTGAGTTTTAAAGTTATAATCCCATAAACCCTTGTTTGTTGGTGGAGCGATAAGATTAGCTTGCATGCAGGGCATAGATTGAAAGTGTGCAGTAATACACACATCTAAGAACCCATATAAGCTTAGCAAGTCACAATTGGTTCATTAATGGTCACACAAATATTTTGTCGTTGTATTGCTATCCAAATACGCGTGCTGCGCTGCTACGTGTGGCTTACACCTGGCACACAAAAAAAATATTCAACTTGTACAATTATTCAACACTGAACATTAATAAATATGATAGTCACACTGCTGTATTATAATTTCTGATTAATATAAATGAATACATTTAACTTTTGTTTTGTCTGTAATTGTGTTACAACATTACATTTTTTTGCACAATTTAGTTTATTTCTTACATAGTTTGAACAAGACATGAATCTTGTAGTGGTTATTGTTAAATTGCGATGTTTTGTTTGTGCTTGTCTAGGTATTGTCAGTGCACGGCTTGAGGATGAAACGCCCATTTTCAGCAAAAAGAAGATCAATTTCACACCCACCCAGCCCATCACCTACCTGGTCATTTCCAACAACCAACTGTGTCTGGCGATGGGGAAGAATATGCTGTTGAGGTGAATAATATATATTTTTATCATTGTATAGGTTTTTAGTCTCAATAGGACAACTTTATCTACTTGTATTTTAGCATCTCAGATGGAAGATGAGCTGGGTGGAAATGTTTTCTTGGGGCAACAGTGTGATATGTATTAAATAGTAAATTTTGTTACCTGTTAATAAGCTTTTATAAATATTAACTTTGTGTCTGGAGGTTGCCAGGCAGCCACCCTCAGGGAGCTGTCCTGAGCTGACACTGCTGGGAACCTGGGTTTGACTTCAGGTCTCATCCACCCGTGGTTATCGTGGTTCTCAGGTAGAGCGAGTTTATAGTCTCTGCCTGTCACTAATGATGGGACTAAATATTCAGTTTATTTCAGCTCGTGATGGATATTCTGGCTGCCAGAATAAATATTTTGGCGTGATTGCCATGTGACGGAACACTTTCGCAGGGAATATATCGGGTGGTATCCCTTGTGCTGATGGACAGATCTGACAAGGGGACTTAAAACGTAGCTCTGTGGTGTAATCTTCAGAACTGATCATTCACATAAAGTGTCGTAGTGCTAGCTATTAGCGTGCTGAATTTGAGTTTGTTCTTCTCATGATGTGGCTTCGATAACACAAGTGGAATATAATTCGGAGAAAAGAGGAAAAAACTATTATCGCTTCTGACCGATCACCATGCATTTTTATCCTAGATCTGCCTTGAAAAAACTCAGCTACAATGACTGCCGTGATTTTAAATGAAGGTTTAAATGTAGATGCTTATTCCAAAAATGTGAAACTTGCACTTGGGGCAATGAACATTAACGGTGATTCTGTTGTTGTTTCAGAATTGATTTAGACAACCCTGACAAGATTGATGAATTGGAAGTCCTCAGGGCCCAGGATGATAAGATACATAAACTCTTCTTGGATCCCACAGGTATTGTCTGATGCTGAGATTTGACCAATTTAATTAAAATAAAATTGAAGATTTTAGTGGTACTGCCAAATCCATTTCCCCCAGTAGTGCAGCAAACCTCATGTCTCCCCAATGCAGCATTAACAAGAGGCTCATCGGTGTGGAACTCATTTGCTGCACTGTATGCCACACATGTACATTTGTGGGTGTTTTTAATAAGAAGAAAATCTTACAATATTTGATGTGGTTATAAATTACCTTTTATAATTAGTCATGATTGTTTCAAAATATAATATGCTTGCTGTTCATATATTTTCAGTGATACAGCCATCGAAACTGATGTTTATTGTTGCAGGTTCTCATCTCCTAATTGCGTTAGAATCACAGGAGTGCCTGTACCTCAGTCGGAACTCCCGCAAAGCCAAGAACCTCTCCAAATGGAGAAGCCACCTGATTGAGTGCGTCGGCTGGAACAAGCTGGCAGGAAACGAAGTCTCTACGGGTCCCATTCTGGTGGGCACGCGTACCGGCACCATCTGGGAGTCAGAGATCAGCTCCGCCGACCAGGGCCTCTTTGGAAGCAACCCAGATCAGTACTTCAAGCAGCTGTATACCCTGGGGGAGGTTGACAGTCCCAGCCCAGTGTGCTGCATTGAAGTGGAGAGGGTCGTTGAGGGAAAGTGCTTCATCATCGCTACCACAAATAAACGCCTCTACCAATTCTTTGCGGTTATGCCCGAAGGAGGCGAGAACCCAGTGTATCAGTCGGTCTTCAACAACTACATGGAGGAGCCACCTGGATTCCTTGAGTTTCCCGCTGAGGCCGGGTACTCGGATCTGGCGCTGTACACCCAGAAGCTGCGCTCATCCCCTCGCGCCTTCGCTTGGATGACCGGCTCCGGTGTCTACTTTGGATCCCTCGATTACAACCGGCAGGGCTCGATGCTGGCCGATGCACAGCAGTGGCCCTACCCTACCTCTAACGATGGCGATACGAAGCAGCCAAATTCCATCGTCCTCACTCAGTTTCACTTCCTGCTCATGTTCCCTGACCGCATGTCTGCAATATGCACACTGAATGGGCAGCTGACCTACGAGGATATTGCCCCCGTTAAATTTGGCCGCCTGCTGAGAATGATCAAAGACCCAACGAAGGGCACAGTCTGGAGTTATACGGAGAATGCCGTTTTCCGGTATTACATTGCTCGCGAGTCGAGAGATGTTTGGCAGATGTATCTCGGCATGGGAAAGTTTGACCTCGCGAAGGAATACTGCAAGGACAGACCAGAATGCCTGGACAAGGTTCAGACAAAACAGGCCGAACATTACTTCAAGACTGGAAAGTACATCGAGAGTGCCATGTACTACGCACTGACCCACAGCTACTTTGAAGAAATCGCTCTTAAATTCATCGAAGCCAAGCAAGAGGAAGCACTGAAAGTGTTTCTCACGAAGAAGCTCACGAACCTGAAGACGGAAGACAAGACACAGATTACCATGCTGGTGACCTGGATCATAGAGCTCTATCTAAACAGGCTTGGACAGCTGAAAGACGACAGAGACTCGAGTTTCCCTGCTACGCAGGATGAATTTCACAAGTTCCTGATGCAAAGCAAGCTAAAGGAATGCCTTCAAAACAACCGTACAGCAATCTATGAATTGATTGCCAGTCATGGGAATGTGGAGGACCTGGTCTTTTTTGCAGTCCTGATACAAGATTACGAGCGTGTCCTCTCGCACCATATCCAGCATGAGGATTACACGTTAGCTCTGGAGGTACTGGCCAGGCATGGCGACAGGGATCTTGTGTACCGTTTCTCCCCCGTGCTGATGCAGCACGTGCCTCGAGAGCTTGTGAAGACTTGGATAGAGATGGGCCGACGTCTGGAGCCCAGGCGGCTCATTCCAGCACTGGTTAGCCATCATCAGGCTCAGGGGAATGAACAAGTGAACCAGGCCATTTGCTACCTAGAGTTTTGCGTGAACCAGCTGCACGTGGAAGACCAGGCCATCCACAACTACCTCCTGTCTCTCTACGCTCAGCACGCACCACACCAGTTGATTACGTACCTGGAAAGCCAGGGGCAGAATGCTCAGAACGTCGGGTATGACCTCAAGTACGCCCTGCGGTTGTGTGCCGAGCACAACCTGCATCGTGCTTGTGTGCACATTTATACAACTATGGAGTTGTACGAGGAGGCTGTCGACTTGGCACTGAAGGTTCGTGAGCTGTGTATTATGTTGCTGATGCATCACTTAACGTTTCATTTGACTGTTAATTCATGCTTACCGAATTGTGTTCTGGTGTGAAATAATGAAAATCGACCTTGGGGAGTTGACAGGGTAGAAGGCCAAGGAGTAGTGGAATGGAGTGTCAGATGCAGGTTTTGTGAGGGCTAAGAGATTAGCTGGGACGTCAGAACTGTTGGCAGTTTTCACTTGATGCTGAACTCTGGGCATGAAGGTGCATTTTCCAAATGCTAGGCTTATGGCATTGGTGAGAGACGAGGCTCTTCCACTTTATTCGCAGGTAGTGGGTGTAGGAAGTGAGAATACTGCAGTACGTCATTGATATACTTTTAAATGTAATGTTTCGAAAAACTAATTTAATTCATGTAAAATGTTTATCAAATAACGTTCCCCATGCCAAGAATTATGCGCATGGTTGAATTGGGGTTGACAGCTGCTCTGCTGATAAGAGGATAATGAATCGGAAGTCGTTTGATTGGCTTTATGAATAAACCCACTTCATCGCGAAAACGTACAAGTGGAGCAGACGTGTGATTACAGAGTGATGCTGTGTCCAGCTTCAGGCAGCGGCAATGGACACGTGTTTTTGTTTTGTAGGAGGATGTCGAACTGGCCAAGCTGAACGCGGATCGCCCGGAGGATGACGAGGACCTGCGCAAGAAGCTGTGGCTGAAGATTGCACGCCACGTGGTGGAGGAGGAGAAGGATGTCAGGAAGGCAATGGCATGTCTGCCTAACTGTGATCTGCTTAAGATCGAAGATATTCTCCCCTTCTTTCCAGACTTCGTCACCATTGACCACTTCAAAGAAGCAATCTGCAGCTCGCTGGAAGAATACAACAAGCACATTGAGGAACTAAAGGAGGAGATGGAGGAGGCGACGGAGAGTGCTCGACGCATCCGTCAGGACATCCACGAGATGAGGAACAAGTACGGTGTGGTGAATGCTCAAGAGAAGTGCGCTTCTTGCCTCTTCCCACTGCTCAATCGGGGCTTTTACCTCTTCCCCTGCGGACACATGTTCCACGGAGACTGCCTGGTGCGGGAGGTGTACCCACATCTCTCGAGCAGCAAGAAAGCCACGCTGGACGACATTCAGCGCAAGCTGGGGGAGACGTCGCGAGACGCCCCGGGACGCTCCCACAAGCAGAAGGAGGCGGCGGCGGCGGCGGCGAGCGCCAGCAATGCCCAGCAGTCGCGAGAGACGCTGACGCAAGAGCTGGATGACATCGTCGCAGTCGAGTGCGTCTACTGTGGGGAGATAATGCTCAAGTCCATTGACAAACCTCTCACGGATGAGTCCGATGCAAAGGAGTGGCTGTAAATCGTTATGAAGCTGTTCCTGAACGATAAAATAAAAATAAGTGCAGGAAAAAAGAGTAATTGTAATCTTTGTGGCAGCAGCAGCAAATACATGCTGCTTATGTATGACTGAGATGGTGTATTCACAGCTTGCACGCTTTGAAAATTTAAAATGATTTGAGCGGATGATTCTCAAAAAAAATCCTTTAACAGGCAAAATTGATGAACTCGCTTTTGTTCGCGTAGTTGTAATTGTTTAAATATTTTGGGTGGAATTTGTTATTTTATTTGCAGAGCTTGTACATGTTTTAGAAACCACGTACGTCAGGGTTTGAACAATTCAATGGATTGTCCTGTCCATCGGGTAGCACCGGGGTTTATCTGCTGTCTTGCTGCTCCAGTCATCTATTAGACAAATAAAATAGAAACCTTGCAAATAAGTAGCTTACTCAATACCAGGATGTATATATTACACTTGTTTTGTCAAATAAATCCAGTTAGTATGCATTATTTGGGAAGTATGTTAACTGAATGTATTCACACATTTGGAAACCCATTGTGTTGTGGAATTTATGATGCTGCCTGTTATATTTTTGGTGGGTTGCCAAAGTATGACGTCTCTGGGAAAGCGGACATTAAACACTGATATTTTTTCAAGAATCTCCCTGTGTAAATTCCCAATACACAAACTATAAAATGACATGCACAATGAGTGACCTGTCATTGAAGGGCACCTGAATGACCACATAGAAACAAGCATCTGCTGCAAAAAGAGGTGATCCCCAATCGGACCCCATATGGTTGCATTATAGAGAATACTTTCACCTAATTTATTTCAAGTGGGAACGATGTATAGCGTGAAATCTAAATTCAACGTGATCACACATTTTCTTCAAACTTGTGTCATCAGCAGAGCCACGTGTTGGTGCACACTTTGGATTAAATGGCATATCATGTTTGTGAAGTGTCTATTAACTGGGCCAGCAAGGTGACCAGAAATTGGCTTGCAGCAACGGGTTCATGAATCCGTCTGTGGCACCTTTGAATATTAACCCCTTGTATGCATTGGTTTCTCTGGACCACCCTGGTTTTCTTTCGCACTTCTGGGGGGCATTGACACCTAAACAAAAATCGTGATTCCAACCTCTCCGCTTCTCCAAAAAAGTGTTCTTGGAGAGGGAGTCTGTCCCCTAATGGCTTTGCTGCTACCTGTTTCTGGTTTTGCTCGTAAGTCGTGAGGGCACGATGTGGAGCAGCTTGTCTCGGGGAGAGGAAGTGGTGGGGGCCCCGTGCTGTGCACCCCACCCCAGAAACTGCACATTCCGAGACCTCCAGGAAGTCGCGGATGTTCAGAAGATGCCCAGTGGGTGGCGACACCGACCATCAAAAAAACAGTTCTAACAAAGGAGCAAAATGTAATAATACAAAAACAAGGAGCAAACTAAAAACGAAATATCCACAAATCCTTAAATTATACACAATACTAGTTAAGCATTTTACCGTGCAAGATAACACAAATCTGTAATATAAAGACGAAATAAAAGCCAATCAAACTTTATGTAAAAATTATACTCGCATCAAATTCCGTTTATTGTAGAAAACCAATTGAGAGGACATTGCTAAATTTAGAAGAGCTTATTCCAGGTTTGTGAAGTATCATGGACGAAAGAGCATCTCGTGTTGATTATTGGCATATAATTTGAGATTTGTGTCGGATGTATTTGGTTATGAAGATTTAAATCTGGTATAAACAAGATGAGCATGATGACATTTTCTGAGTAAATACATTAACTTCGACAAAGGTCCCTCCATACTGTGGAATGCATCCGGTTTTCGGATAGAGATCACAACGGAACCAACAAGACTACGAAATTAGACAATAGATTCTTGATTAAGATCACAACCACAAATAACAGTTCATTAAAACTCAAAGGATCAGGGCATTGGGTTATTTCATGCCTACGAACGACGATGTGTACAACCATTTCCATGGGCGGATGAAGAACCACCAAGCGACGCCCCGAGTCGCCGTGGTGCCCCGCTCACTGTGGAGCGCCGACACCGCTGGCTCCGTGCTGGCTTGGGAGGTGATGCAGCGACAGGTGCACGGCAGTGTACAGCTTGTCAAGAAGTTCTGCGGTTTCTGCCCACTTGTTCTTGCTGGGGCTGGTGTAGATCACCAGGTTCTCCATGCATTGAAGAACTCCTTTTAATAACCTAGAATGTAAAGGAGCAACATCACATGTTAGCAAATTCCGTAATTGAGAGGGTATCGTGGAAACACTTGATATCCCAAATGTAATTTACGATAACCCAGGCCTGCTTTATTGGACCACTTCTAAATCCGTTATTGTCATCTCACAGACTGGCTGCACAATGAGCTTCACAATCAAGTTTTTGAATCCATGTAATCGGCCTTTCAAAAAAAGCAGTCCTCGCTGGACGATGAGATGTCGTGGGCCGTCAAGTATTTTTCCCAGAGCAACCCGTCATTGTGTTCACTCACTGGGCCTCGGTTGCTCCCAGCAGCACCCTGGCCCATAGGAGGTGGGCTCGGGTGCTGCTGGACGCGAGTATTTACATCTCTTCATGGCCTTGCCCCACCTCATCTTGCCTCCCTCATCTGCTTCTATATCCCCCCTCTCGTCCTTTTCTTTCCCAACCTTCTCTGTCTCTCCTCCCCGTGCCCAATCCCTTTTTCGGTCATTCTCCCTCCTTGCCCCCCTCCACTGGAATAAACTTCCCTTGGGCATAAAGCATCCCCCCTCCTAATCTCCTTCAGTTTCTCTATTAAAGCCTCACCTCTTCCCTCCCCTCGACACTCCACTCCTTCCCAGTCCCTCCCCTTTTGTGATCCCCAAGTACGCCTCCACCGCTACCACATTCTTCAGCCCTTGCACATGCCACCGGTCAACTGCATCATTCCATTCTGTCACCATTTAGTAAGCTATGTCAAGCGGGTTGAGTGAAGGCGCTCTGGAAATATAAATAAGACTAGATTCCATGGTCCGTATCTTGCGAGCACTCACAGGTACCTGATGTGCTTCTGTGAGGTTCGTGGGTGGCAGGTGGACAGGCGAGGCAGGCGGTGAAGCTGCCACACCACAGTGGCGGTTACCACCCACAGGGCACGCGACAGGCTGGGGACACTGGGGGAGTCATCGCGAAGCGTGCGTTAATTCACACACTTTGAGGGTAGGCCGTCGTAACAAGATATGCCTGGAACTATGTGAGGTAAGTACGTGGCAACATCCAAGCATTCCAAGTCAGATGATGACGTAACAAAGCATGAAGAATCGTCACTAGTTCAACAACATTAATTTTTGCCAATGCTAGATTTAACCACAGTACAAATGTACAAGTCCACAGCATGGCAGTGCTGGTTTCAGGCAATATTTCTACAAAACCAGTTTTTGTTTCTAGTAGGTGAGAAAATGACGATTTCCTCCACCTCATGAATTGCCCCCCAGATCTGCAATTTAAGGAGTACTACACTGTCTTTGCTTGCGGTATGAATCACAGTTACATTGGCACGCATCAAGCCTGGCTGATGCCGACAATTTTATCACAAACCCCAAGGTAACCTCAATCACCCCAAATAATGTATCGTTTCAGAGGGAACGTGAAGGGTCCCGAGAATGAAAGCACACCCCGCTATGATGTCAGAGCACGTGTCATCCGTTACCTCTTCAGCATGCGCAGGTAGTTGGTTCTCTGCCGGGAGCGCAGCTCTTTCCTGAGCCACTGGTCGTGCCGCGAGGCGGCTCCGTCCACCGTGTGTGCAGAGAACCGCGAGGCAGTGGCGCGCCACGCTCCGCAGCAACGCCACCGCTTCCAGCGCCACTCGCGGCTGCTGCCGCGTCGGTGGGACAGGGAAGCTGCACGTCAAAAGCAAAGGGTCAAACCACGGAGCGCAACTGTTCCAGGTTTACACAACCACATATACGAGATAGTCATATGGTGAGTCCTCGTTTAAGGAGGTAGATGCCTCGTTAAGCAAAAACTGTTTCCCCATAAATAAAGTAACAATAAAGTTTGTGGAGATACGCTGTACGCACACACAATAAGATGGCGGGACAAATAACTGAGAGTACGCCGCCGCGTTACTGCATCACTCCACGTTCTGTATCGTACCGCTCAGCTGCGCAGATCAAGAAAGTTCATCGTCAACCGCTCAGAAACTGTTATAACGGTGTGCGTCCCGTGTTGTGCCAAGTGTTCCCGATTGGAAGAACAGCGTTATAGCTAAATCGCGTCGTGTGAGCACGCGTAAAGCGAGGACTTACGTATGTAACTTTTGGCCCAATAAGTATGAATTGGGATGATGATGAAATTATAAAAAATTGGGGAGCGGTGATGCACCGGTAAGTGCACTGTGCTATGAACGGTTGACCCGAATTCAATTTCCAGCCATGGCTCACATGAGCGGTATCCTCAGGCAATCCCCGATTTAAGTACTAACCCAACTTATCTTTCACATCATTATAAAAAAAAAATCGGCTATTTAAATGCATTGCATTAATTACAATCATGAGTAATTTACCATTTTTATAATACGTTTTAGTCCTTTGTCAATCCACTGCTGATGAACTCAAAGCATATTCTGATAATATATTACTTTTCATACCAGTACAAAGTGTACAAATAATGTTGGTTTTGAAATTAAAAAAATGCCGAGTATCCGAAATGCCAAACAATCAGCAACTCTTTTATTAAATCGGTGCAAACCCTGTTACCTTCCTCAGTAATGCTTCCTGCCCACAACAAACAAGTTATCGTATATATATAGATGTATACAGCACCTTATTCCATGTTCTAATACAACTCATAACCATGGCACAAGACCTGAGGAGCTGAGCGTGCTGCTGCTGGATGCTGGCGAGGAGACGGTGGCCTTCCTCTGGCTGGACAAGCCACTGCGCTTGGCTGACGAAGAAGCGTCTTTGAGCGGAGGGACGCTGCTGCTGCTGCCGCTGCTGCTGCTGCTGCTGCTGCTCTGGAGCAGCGGGGCAGTCCTCCGCTCCGTGCTCCTTTGAGCCGCCCTGTCCCTGACGGGTGGCAGCGCCACGTCGCTCATCTCCTGAACTCGTCCGCTCGCCATCGCCGCCGTCACGTAGCCAGGAGCCGCTCGCCTCCCTCGTTACTAAGCAGGGCACAGGCTCCTGAGCTGATGTTAACATATTCATCACACAACTCCGCGTGGAATCTGCTCCCTCAGCGCAATTGCTAAGGGAAAAACAAACCCAAATGACATTGCAAAGCATTATTTAGGCAAGAGAGACGATGAAAAATCTTAAATAATACTTAAAAAATCAACAAGTTTGTCAATAACACTGCGTGTTCTGAAGAAGGGCGATTGCCCAAAACGTCACCCGCCATGTGTAACTAGCGGGTCACGTATAACGTGCTTCCTACCTCCACTCTGAATCCAAATCTTCCTCACTCGGTCCATGAATGTCTTTCCACATTCTCAATGAAGACACACACTCGGATATCTATAAATAAAGCGCACAAGGTTACCAAGCAAATTAATAAACATGTAAACATATTATTGCACGCGTGAAACTCCGAAGGTTTCTCTCCAACGCCAGCGCCACAGCTACGCTCCTCACCTGCACAGCAGCTCACCTGTAGTGTGAGTCTCCCAACAGGATGGAACACAGAACGGTATGTGTCCATAACGCTCAGGAGCGCTTTGACGTATCCATTGTCCTGAAACAAGATGAAAGCAACCATTACACACATTGTGACAAAACACACACACACTATATACACAATATACACAGTACACACAGTGTACGGTATACACAAAATATACACACAATACACACACAATATACACACACTACACACACACACACACACGTTTATTAAATAATGAGACAACACCACCCCCTTCTTTCCCGTCCTCGCGTTCACAACAAACGCGTCGAGTGCCAACGGACAATCACCTTCACGAACCTGCTTCTGTTGCTCCCTGAAAGCAGCTCCCGTCTCTACTCCCTCGGCCGTGTTACTGCGACTCTCTACCCTCACGCCCCCCAGCCTTGACCAGGCCTTCCCCAACCCCTCCTTCACATCTCCTGCCTGTTCTCCCGTCACCATAACTACACCACCACTTTTAATAACCCCACCCTTTATCTCCACCACGACCATCTCATGTATGTAAAGTGCCTTGGAATATGGCGCTATTTAAAAACTAAATATGTATATAAGATAGGACAATGTTTGCAGGTGCCAGGGGGACGCACCTGCAGCGTGCCGTGGCCTCGTGCACAGCACCTGCCCAGCAGCAGCAGCAGCAGAGCGACCGACAGGACGTGAGCAGCCACAGGCCCGGGGACCATGGGCACGGGAACCTCCCCATGGCTGAGGTGGTCACGGAGCCGGGGACCTTCCTGGTAACTCAGCAGATCCAAGAGAATGTCCTGCACACACACAAAGCAACACACACCGTTTGGAATTTAAACAAATGATTGGGTGTTACTGTGGTTGGCAGTGGTGCACATTTGGATATTAGCTCCGTTTAAAATCCCGCAGAGGAGCATTGTGTTTTCGCTATAACGTGCATACAGGAGTATTCCATCTGCACCATGACCCTAACGCCATCTCACATGCAGCAGTTGTGAGCCGGCCTGCCTCAGGTAGCTTCAAGGATGAGTACTTTATGTGCATCGTGCGTGAATTGTGGGACTCGTTCTAGCTTTTAAAGAAACACAAACCACGTATAATAATTTAAAAAATGAACAGCACATTATTTGAGAGCACACATTCATACAAGTTTACCATGAGTGGATTGCCTAGCTCTTCTGGTAAAAGGTTGTTGCCCCCGTTAAACGTATCCTCCAGTATCTAAACACACAATCATACAACAAGCATTATTATAAGCATCACGACTCACGTAATATCAAATTCATTTTCCACACATGGAACGGGGATTAAAGTGCATCGTAATGACGCATTGCAAATTGTTTCCTTAAAATATCCGACCCAAAAAGAAAGTGATTTGTTCAGATTGATCAAAAACCGTGTTGCACTCACCTCGTCAAACGTTGTGTACAAGACCGTGCTCTGGAAGAGAGAGAGTACATCTCTTCACTGTAGGCATCTTATACATCACAGTGACCCCAAGTGTCTCCCCCTTAACACATCTTCCATACAGGCCTTCAACCTTGCATCTCTAGAGATGTGGCGCTACTGCGGTAGCACTCCCCCCTCGCCGTCTCAAAGTTGTGGCATCAAACCCGAATCGGGAGTGGACCCATCCCATTATCTCTCCAGGGCCTATAAAACGGGTACCACTTTGTGAGTCGTCAACAATAGTCATTTAATACTTAGCTGATACCATTGGAGTGTGTAGGTTTCTAGCAAGTAATTAGTAATGCCGTGGAAATGCTCTGTACTTCATGCAAAGTTGGCCAAAGGAGTAATTTCTATACGGTCATTGAAGTGTCTCAAACCACAACAGGTGAACTCGCCTGCGAGCACGCGTACCACACACTGGGCAAGCTCTGAACATCAGGCCAATTGATGCACCGAACCCTTTAGAACACACAACCTTCACCCTGCAAGTGTTAAGCCTTCTGTCAATCCACTGCTGGATGACGGCCTCCCTACACTGTGCAGGTCATGGGGTTATGTGACAATACCTTGCCACGCTGGTCAGTGCTGGGTTGGTGAATGCAGGGAGACTACAAGTGCAGTACAACAATGGCCTTTTCTACACAACCCCCTGGTGCCCACCAATTAGCCGGACAACGTATAACAGCCTGCTGTGTAGGGTGGTAGCCCATCCAAGCACCATCCAGGCTCAAGCCCTGGTTCAATTCTGACATCTGACGAGATCGGGCGCATCCCCGGGGACTTGGACATAGGCTCCCCCACCCTCCCGGTTGAAGCGAAATGTTGAGCGCCATGTGATTGGAGGCCATGTTGAGTTCATCGACAGCAGCGCGTGGGTTGAAACAAGCCTCACCTCTGCTGTGAGAAGCCTCTCGGGGCAGGAATTCACACGCGCGAATGTTGCCCTCAGCCCCATCTCTAGCTGAGGCAGCAGCAGCACCACACAGTCAAAGAACCTGGCACGCGAGCATCGAGTAGAACAACATTTCGATTTAAAGCTTTCGTGACTGCAGGGGTTCATCTTATTGGTTGCCGCGACTCTAAGGCGCTCTCCTCCTCTAACCCAGCTTAAATATACGCTGCCAAGCTTGGTGGTGCTCATTCAGACGCCGTCTTTCCGACAGCCCTGTTCTTCACCTGAGGATGGCTGCTTGCGTTGTGGCCGAAACGTCGTGAGAATTGTATTTGATTATGTTTTATTTTTATTATTTAATCATTTCCCTTCTACGTGACTTTACCGAAAGAACCAAGAAGATAGAACAACATTCTTAACATCATTCAATTAAACGGCACTTCAAGTCAGAAGTCACAGTAAAACGCCTTCCTCCACTCCAAAAGAAGTGATGTGTCGCTACACATCAGAAGGATTTAAGGTAAAATTATTGTTTGTTATAAAGAGCATTTACTATTTTAAGGGCCAAAGTGGAGTACCTGTGATGCCTGTAGGCCTGAACAGCTGCCCTCCACTGAGGTTCCATCGGCTCGGGTACGAATGTGGAGCTGCCGATGAGCTGCTCCATCACACACAACTCCTCCTCGTCAATGTCTGAAAGGGACACACAACAGAAACAATGAAAACGAGTGTTAGTTAGGACTGTAGGCTGCTCGTATTTAAAGCTGCGTGATATTATATTGTATGTAGTTCTCAAAACACAGACTAATGTAGAGCTTGACACCGTATGCTGATTTTAATGCTGCGTTGGGTAGCCTGTGTGGACGTAATTCCCCGGGAGCCAACACTGTGAATAGGCTTTCGATGGCCACAGGATTCGTTATTTGTGGCAGTGGCTTTGATTGCTTGAAAGAACCGTTTAAATTCTGTGGGTCAGGTTCAATGCTCTCAATCTTGTCCTCAATTTCAGCAGTGAATTTTGGAAAAATCGCTGTCCGGAAATTCCATCGAGTTCTTGGTTTCAACGACACCAACGGAACTGCAATCCCAATGTGGACCAAGGCTTGTGAAGCCGGCTGTGCAGGAATCTGGCAGGATTTTTCGTGTTGCGTGCAGGGGCTGTGCGTTCTTGTTTGCCGATGTAAAACAGCAATCAGGGTTGTAGTCTCTCTGCCATCTGTCGGATCGAAAAGCAGCGGACTGCGTCGGTTGGAGAAGAAGGTATCTTTGGTAGGCGAAGACCCTAACCCGAACATGGATGCAAGTGTCAATAAAGCTGTTTGATTTTACGTCCAGAAGATTCTGAAGGAGCATCACCTGGGAAAACAAGCATCTCGCTCAGCTCTGGCAGCGTGAAGGAAGGCCGGTGAGTCAGCGTCAAGGCCCTCTGCCGGCTAAGAAACTCCCCCAGGCAAAATCCCAGACTCGCTGCAATCAAGAGGAGAGCCGACCCGTACCTACAGCGTAACGCAAAACGCATGACGCATACACATTGCCAAAACAACAGGGCGAGTCCATCACTCTAACACCATTTCACACAGTGTTCCAGAGAGGTATGTCAGTTGTAGATGAGAGAAAGTCAATTCTAAAATGACTAAAATAATGTAAAGCCCTTGTCAATCCACTACTGGATGAAGGCCCACCCACGTCATGCAACGGAGGGTACTTGAACATACTTTACCATGGCCGTGTAATGTACTTTATTGAATGATGGTTATTTTGGTATGTGGTAATGCAGTCTTGCGTAATAAATTATGGTTACATTGCAAGTGCCTCACGTTCATGACAACACCGCATGGCCGTGCATTCTCACTCACATAGGGCCCACTTCTCCTGGGGCAGCAAATCCATGCCACAGGACATTCCGGAGGTTCAGGCTTTGTGGAGAGCCCAGCAGCACTCGCAAAACGTCCATCTAACAGCAGATGCAGTGCAGCACTACATCAGCACGTTTAAAAGTAGAACATTAATTCATGACTTGTTCATGATGCAATTATTACAAAATGGTCTATCGGTTATGCAAAGCATTACTCACTTTGTTCTTGCCAAAGATGGAAGCCAGTTCGCTTGAGGCCAGCAAGTCACGAAGCAAGAAAGGGCACTCTTTTCCGACCAACAGGTAGGCCTGTGCATTGCATTGTGGATATTAGTATCGTTCTTCAAAACACAAATGCACAAGACTCAGAAGAGTACTCGGAACGTGCAATGAGACCGAATTGCAAGGCTCCATGAAGTAAAGGAGGAAACTGAGAACTCACATCTCCCAGTGCTCTCTCCAAGAAAGCAGTCACCTTCAACAGACATAAATTAGTTCCCGTGGGCTCCACACCATCCAGGAGTTGAAAGCAATTCACAAATTCCTATAAAGAAACAACGAGCAGTTAAATGCCTTGCATTTCATATTTTAGTTTAAATTTGCAAAAAAGATCAATTTAAGCTCGTAAAAAAGTGAAAATTGAGGGGAAATGTTTCATCCTTTAACAAACATAGAGTGCTATTACACAGTATGTCTTGCAAGAAATCTGGACACAACAATGCACATTCTAACATAACAGGAAAGTGTAAGAAGAAACTGATGGTACATAAATATGATGTACAAGCAGGTTAAGATTAGAAAATTAGTACAGAATTTTTTAATCTGGATAAACACAAGTTAAGCAATGAATATGGAAAAATAAACAATATCGCCACAATGTATATTCTGTATAATTTACGAAAAATATAAAATAAATCAAATGTCCCTCAAATGTGATTCCAAGATTCAATTGTCACTCAATAAACACGTGAGCTGTGAGGAAAAGCGTGAAGCTAGTGAAAAATGCATATCAACAAAGGAATGTTTTTTTGTCACATATTGAGCCAAGTCTGTAACTAAGAATATATGGTATAGAGGTGAACACACGGGCTGGGGGAATGTGAACTAAAAACAAAGGCTGCACAGCCTCAAAACATATATATATGAAATATCAAACATTTATTAACAGCATTCTTTGTTTCCTTCGGTAAAGTCACATGGAATAGAAAATAATTAAATAAAAATAATAAAAATGAAAAAAAACCTCACGACGTTTCGATCACAAAACAAGTGGTCGTCATCTCCATCTTGTGTTGCGATCGAAACGTCTTCAGTTTTTGGGTTTTATTATTTATTTTATTACTTTCTATTTTATCTATGTGACTTTACCGAAAGAACCAAAGAATATGAATTCCTGCCTGTCACGAAAGTTTTAAGTCAAAATTAATGAACAGTATTTGGAACGTCTATTAAACCAAGTTACCTCGTGCAGAGTTCACATCAGCAGCAGCTAACCTGTGGGCAGTTGGTCCACCTGAGCCATTCGTGGTAGACGCTGGCACACTGGTCCCGCGTGAGAGCCGTCAGGTAGCGGTGCACTGCACGCCACACAGGGCCCAGACCCCTGACGCTTGCCACAAAGTCCACATCTTCACCTGGAATAGTGAACGTGAAAAAATAAACATTACACACTGGTTACTCAAAATGATGTTTCATGTGATCTCATAGACAAGCTAGATGTGATTGATACCGATTTGGCGGCCTCAGATTTACTTGATTGCACTGATAACACATTCCTGCGGAGGGAGCTGGTAGGAACGTTGGGTTGCTCGGTCAATGGCCAGGGTCAACGGTGGCGTGGTGTATTCCGCAAATATGCCCGACTGTGAGGGTGGGCACAAGCCGGCGTGAGTAGGTTAAACGTTGAGTTTTATAAGGGCACCACGGGGTGACCAGCCCCTCCACACCCAGCCCCACCCCTCCCACCCAGCCCCTCCCCTCCCCCACCCAGCCCCAGCTTCCCCACCCAGCCCCTCCCCACCCTCTCCTCCCCACCCATCCCGACCCCTCCCACCGCCCACCCAGCCCCTCCCCACCCTCTCCACCCAGCCCCACCCCTCCCACCCTCCCCACCCAGCCCACCCTCCCACCCAGCCCCACCCTCCCCACCCAGCCCACCCTCCCCACCCAGCCCACCCTCCCCACCCCCCACCCAGCCCCTCCCCACCCAGCCCCACCCTCCCCACCCAGCCCTTCCCCTCCCCACCCAGCCCCTCCCTCCCCACCCAGCCCCTCCCTGCACGACGGACACAATAATCCCCTATGGGCTGGTGTAACCAGGAGGTTCCTACCAGTATAGTTTGTAACAGCTACACATCCTCCATCGGGGTTGAGAAAGCACTGCGCTACGATGTCCTTACAGGGCAGCAGCGCTCACGAGTGTCGCTGCTCCCTGTTCTGGTAATGGCAGTACCAGACATGCATTGTATTGTCTGCTGCTCGGTAGGTAATTCCACACAGAGATTAAAGAGTCATTTGTCCTCATTTCTACGAAGGAGACTTTGCAAGAGTGAAAAATATTTGTGAGAATTGTTTTAAACGTTCTGTCAAAACAATGGAATATCTTGCCAGTGCACTGCATATTTAAACCTTAGAATTTATCAAACGTAGTTACTGCATTGAAGCTAATTTGCATTCATTATTTTTTCCCAGTATCACTTTTAAAACGATAGAACAAATTACGTAAACAAGTGTATCACCATTACACTTCTGTATTCAGCGCCTGTATATTTGTGTGAGCATTCATTTCACATTCAAGGTACCTTGCAATGCACGTTTGACAACTAGCCTCTAAAATACAAAGTGCAAGACACAATGACACAATAACCTGGGATGCCCATGAAATTCTACTTTTAAAGTGCAGTGCTTGGATATATTCGTATTAAATTTCGATTTAAAGCTTTCGTGACTGCAGGGATTCATATTCTTGGTTCTGTCGGTAAAGTCACGTAGAAGGGAAATAATAAATAATAAAAATAAAACATAACAAAATAACATTTTATTTATTATGTTTATTATGTTTTATTTTTCTTATTTTTAAAGTCACGTAGAAGGGAAATAATGAAATAATCTAAATAAAACAATAAAAATTCTCACGACGTTTCGATTGCAACACAAGCAATCATCATCAGGTGTGAAAACTAAGCAAGAAAAATAAACCCCTTAAGTTGTTTCTATTATGTTTCATATTTATTATTTTATTATTTCCCTTCTACGTGACTTTACCGAACGAACCAAGAATATCTGCGTATCATTTCAATTTTGTAAAAGGCTTGCGATCGGATGTTGTACCGGCTGGATCGTATTTGACACAAGAGTGAAGAGCATCCCAGTCGACAAGTCCAAGCGAGGTGATGACATCTTCAGTGGTGAACCTCCGCACGTCCTCAAATCCCAGCTCACACACCATGCGTCGCACAGACGGAGACAGAAAGCTCCGAGGTTTAGTCTCAGCCATGTCCAGGGTGCATCGTCTGATACACAGCAGATACAACAAAAAAAATCGATCGTTAAAATTCGAAAATAATTCAACACGTGCATTCGCTAAAACAGAAAAAAACACACTCATGGCATCCTGAGTAAAGTGTACAAGTATTTCACGACTGCAGGTGAAGTTAGTTTTGTGAACATGTCACAGGTCTGGGGCTACTAGTGGAGGATGCATGACCCAGCCAGCAAGGGATGCCGCGTCTAACTACACCATGCATTCTGATGTCGAGACATGAGGTCGAAGCGATTCGATCTCGCTAGGATCTAGAGCTACTCGGCAGCACTTGTTATGACTTCAACATACCGTACAAGCTGTTCGTCGTGTAAATGCTCGAATCATCTTCTTTATATTACAATTAAAAATTTAAAAATTTACCCAATTTTATATCCAATTGGAATTCGTGCTGAATAGTGCATCAGACTGTAGCTCACTGGGACTGTAGCTCACTGGGACTGTAGCTGTGTAGGACCGTAGCACAGTGCAGAGTGCGCGTGTAGTTGGGTGAGAGTGTAGTTGAGTGAGAGTGTAGTTGGGTGAGGCTGTAGTGAGGCTGTAGTGAGTGAGGCTGTAGTTGAATGAGGCTGTAGTGAGTGAGGCTGTAGTGAGTGAGAGTGTAGTTGAGTGAGAGTGTAGTTGAGTGAGGCAGTAGTTGAATGAGGCTGTAGTTGAGTGAGAGTGTAGTGAGTGAGAGTGTAGTTGAGTGAGAGTGTAGTTGAGTGAGAGTGTAGTTGAGTGAGAGTGTAGTTCATGAGGCTGTAGTTGAGTGAGGCTGTAGTGAGTGAGAGTGTAGTGAGTGAGGCTGTAGTTGAGTGAGGCTGTAGTGAGTGAGGCTGTAGTTGGGTGAGGCTGTAGTGAGTGAGGCTGTAGTGAGTGAGAGTGTAGTTGAGTGAGAGTGTAGTTGAGTGAGAGTGTAGTTCATGAGGCTGTAGTTGAGTGAGGCTGTAGTGAGTGAGAGTGTAGTGAGTGAGGCTGTAGTTGAGTGAGGCTGTAGTGAGTGAGGCTGTAGTTGGGTGAGGCTGTAGTGAGTGAGGCTGTAGTGAGTGAGAGTGTAGTTGAGTGAGAGTGTAGTTCATGAGGCTGTAGTTGAGTGAGGCTGTAGTGAGTGAGAGTGTAGTGAGTGAGAGTGTAGTTGAGTGAGAGTGTAGTTGAGTGAGGCTGTAGTGAGTGAGGCTGTAGTTGAGTGAGAGTGTAGTTGAGTGAGAGTGTAGTGAGTGAGGCTGTAGTTGAGTGAGAGTGTAGTTGAGTGAGAGTGTAGTGAGTGAGGCTGTAGTTGAGTGAGAGTGTAGTTCATGAGGCTGTAGTTGAGTGAGGCTGTAGTGAGTGAGAGTGTAGTGAGTGAGGCTGTAGTTGAGTGAGGCTGTAGTTGAGTGAGAGTGTAGTTCATGAGGCTGTAGTTGAGTGAGGCTGTAGTGAGTGAGAGTGTAGTGAGTGAGGCTGTAGTTGAGTGAGAGTGTAGTTCATGAGGCTGTAGTTGAGTGAGGCTGTAGTGAGTGAGAGTGTAGTGAGTGAGGCTGTAGTTGAGTGAGGCTGTAGTGAGTGAGGCTGTAGTTGGGTGAGGCTGTAGTGAGTGAGGCTGTAGTGAGTGAGAGTGTAGTGAGTGAGGCTGTAGTTGAGTGAGGCTGTAGTGAGTGAGGCTGTAGTTGGGTGAGGCTGTAGTGAGTGAGAGTGTAGTTCATGAGGCTGTAGTTGAGTGAGGCTGTAGTGAGTGAGAGTGTAGTGAGTGAGGCTGTAGTGAGTGAGGCTGTAGTGAGTGAGGCTGTAGTGAGTGAGAGTGTAGTTGGGTGAGGCTGTAGTGAGTGAGAGTGTAGTGAGTGAGAGTGTAGTGAGTGAGGCTGTAGTTGAGTGAGGCTGTAGTGAGTGAGGCTGTAGTGAGTGAGAGTGTAGTGAGTGAGGCTGTAGTGAGTGAGGCTGTAGTGAGTGAGGCTGTAGTGAGTGAGGCTGTAGTTGGGTGAGGCTGTAGTGAGTGAGGCTGTAGTGAGTGAGAGTGTAGTGAGTGAGGCTGTAGTTGAGTGAGGCTGTAGTGAGTGAGGCTGTAGTTGGGTGAGGCTGTAGTGAGTGAGAGTGTAGTTCATGAGGCTGTAGTTGAGTGAGGCTGTAGTGAGTGAGAGTGTAGTGAGTGAGGCTGTAGTGAGTGAGGCTGTAGTGAGTGAGGCTGTAGTGAGTGAGGCTGTAGTGAGTGAGGCTGTAGTGAGTGAGGCTGTAGTTGGGTGAGGCTGTAGTGAGTGAGAGTGTAGTGAGTGAGGCTGTAGTGAGTGAGGCTGTAGTGAGTGAGGCTGTAGTTGGGTGAGGCTGTAGTGAGTGAGGCTGTAGTGAGTGAGGCTGTAGTTGGGTGAGGCTGTAGTGAGTGAGGCTGTAGTGAGTGAGAGTGTAGTTGAGTGAGAGTGTAGTGAGTGAGAGTGTAGTAAGTGAGAGTGTAGTGAGTGAGGCTGTAGTTGAGTGAGGCTGTAGTGAGTGAGGCTGTAGTTGGGTGAGGCTGTAGTGAGTGAGGCTGTAGTGAGTGAGAGTGTAGTTGAGTGAGAGTGTAGTTCATGAGGCTGTAGTGAGAGTGTAGTGGAGTGCTGTGGCACAGTAGGGGAGCGGGAGTGTTGCGCTACGAACCTGGCGACCCGAGTTCGATTCCCGCTCACGGCCAACACCGGAGACGATTGTCTGAACCGCTCCTCGGCCTCCCCTAGGTCGACTCAGCCTCAAATGAGTACCTGGCGCGCTGTGTAAACATCGCCACTAGGAAGACAAAGACGGCCGGGCGTGGTGCTGGCCACCCACCCCCTCGTGTGCCACAGTGCTGGCCTTCACAGGCGGTGCTGCTCGCTAGCAGCACTTGCCCCAGCAGTCTGCGAAGGCTACACGGGGGACTTCGTCTTTGTTGTGCGACTCGGTACAGTCGCGGGGTCTCTCCGCGGGGCGAGGGACCGCGGCAAACCGCACCCCGCTCGCAGACCGGTTCGGGGACACACAGCAAGAGGGACCGCGGCAAACCGCACCCCGTACGTCGGAAACCGATTAGGGGACACACAGCAGGAAAAACCGGTAACCGTTTTCAGAATTCATTACCGGTTTTGTAAAAAAAATTCAGGAACCGATAACCGTTTCCAGTGGAACGTCTCGTATGAATGCACCGATTGGTGAGCGGCAACAGCTGTGATTTTGTGATTGCGCGCGTTGAGAAAGTGAATGTGCCAGGTGGTGAATGCACGTGGAGTGGAGTGGTGACTCATCATCATCACCGTGATGGGGATGCCGCCTCCTCCTCTTCCTCTGTGTTGGTGGATCGGTCGTGGAGTCATCACAAGCTCCATGGTGTACGAGGACTCGACTTTAAAGACACACAAGAAGTTTACATCTGGAGGGCATTCTTACAGGCGGACCGGGGTGACACAATGTGGAGTAACAGAGGTGACAGCAGAATGGGGTGATTTTGACAATGTGTTTAATAATCGGAAACAACATCAGGTGAGAGATTTCAGTCATTGCACAAACGTCACAGCTGTGACACATGGGTCGGATGCATGGACCATGAGAAAGAACAACATCTTGTAAAGGCTGAAGTACGCACAGCAGCATGCTGGGAACGACACTGCGAGACAGAGTGGAGCAGATGAATGAGAGAACAGATGCCAAGAAGAGACAACGCCATTGATTGTTTATCAAAGTTGACTTGGACAGGACACATCGAGAAGGGGAGATGGCAGATGGACAAGACGGGGGAATGGAATGGCAGCCAACGTAGTGAGGTGCCTGAGGGAACGACCACAGCAGAGATGGAGTGATGAAATCAGCCCGTGTGCAGGAGCAAGACGGATTGTATCGTCTGAGAACCGTGAAAGATGGTGAACAAAAAGAGCCTGCGTTCATCCAGGAGTGCATAGAACATGGGTGATGATCATTATAAAAGGATTACATTTTCTATTCAGTAGTGTCTTTGTCTAAAAATGTTCGTTGAAAATATTTTTTAAGGTGCTCTATGTATTAATTGAAGGTCAACATGTGTTATATGTGCTGACAAAAACACCTGTAACATTCACTCAGTATGTGTACAGTACATCTCAAGTAATCCTTTTAAACGTAAGAAAAAGCGACAACACAAAACCAGCCATCTGGACACGCATCATTTTTATACATCACCACCATCATCATCATCACCATCTTCATCATCACCATCACCTTCATCTTCATCACCATCTTCATCACCACCATCATCATCACCATCTTCATCATCACCATCATCACCATCTTCACCACCACCATCATCTTCATTACCATCATCTTCATCACCACCATCATCTTCATCACCACCATCATCTTCATCGCCACCATCATCTTCATCATCACCATCTTCACCATCATCATGTTCATCATCACCATCTTCATCACCACCACCATCATCTTCATCACCATCTTCACCATCATCATGTTCATCATCACCATCTTCATCATCACCATCTTCATCACCACCATCATCACCATCATCGTCTGCGACGCGGCCAGCCAATGGAGGCGAGGCCACGCGATCAGAGCACTCCCCCAACCCCGCGAGCCCTCGAGACGAGCGGCCACAGATGTCAACACGGGGCCACTAGTGGCACTTGCCTGTGCGTCTCGCAGCAGATGGGAGTTGTGAGGGATGGGGTGGTGCACCAGATACACGTGTGAGGGTGCAGAGGGTTTAGACACACTCGAGTGTGCGTCGTTGTACGTGTTTATATAATTTAATTGTGGTATCAGGATCGAAGAGAAATTGGCCACGGCATTAATAAACAAGAGGCCTCGTACTGCGTGAATTCCATCAATGGATACGGCCATGCCAGACAAAGCCAGCCCCACACCTGCTGCCCTGGCTACAGCATTTCTTTGCCTTGCTGTCGCAAGCCATTGTCGCACGCGTAGCCATGTGGCGTTATAGCTTTGTGCGATTCATCCACTATCGATCTCACCACTCGTGAGTTCGGAAAATCGTTACATTGCTTAATCAGGAATTATCTGATGTGCTTTATACAGAACATCTGAAACAAAACTCGCCCTTGTGTGGCACCATATGTCGAGTGCGATTTGTGCTGCTTTGTAAAATACTCGTTCGCTTTGTAAAATGTTCCCTGTGCCATCAGTTGTAACAAAAAACAAAAAATATCACGCAAAATACAACTTCGCCCTTGACAGGCTGCACGTTTTTTCTACACGGTTTGAGGATTTAATAATATAAATATTCAGGTTCTCTTTACGATTATTTATTATCTACTCAAATATTATAATTCTTTTGCATACATAGTACAAACGCGAAGTTTATCATGAAACTCGTCAAACTCCAGCCGTAATTGAAACACTATAACGGAGCCGCCGTTGGTTTGCACTGATTTTTTTTTGCTCCATTTGCAGATATCTGAATCTGATTGTTGAGAGCTTAAACAGATGGAATTGTTTAAGTTAACCCAAGAATGAGAAACAGACGTTTACAATCAACACAAAGGAGAGAATGCCTGTATACATTATCCTGACGTTGCCCAGCTTTTCCGATTTCTGCAGCAAAGCGTGTCAGTGTGCACAAAGGCGCTGCTCTGTCAAGGGACAACCCCCTCGGCTTTGTATCCTAATTCGTGCGCCCAGTTTTGTGTTCCTGTAATCGGGCAGAAAGCCTCTGCGAAACTCCTGCGCTCTATCTCAAGTGATCTTCACCGCTTGATAGATTCATTCCGAGTAACTTTAGGAAGATGTTGCCCGCGCTGACGACGACGACGATGCACCCACGGTGGAAAGGGCTACACGTGGCAGTGAGAGAGTGGCAGTGTGTGGGTTTGTGTCGCCCGGGGTAGAGGGACTCGCTCGCGGGCGTGTGGAGCGCGATTCGTCTCGCCCTCCCAATGGAGCGCTCCTCCCCAGACGCGCTCCTTTCTTCCGCGGCCATCTGTTCCCCCACGGCGCCCGTGATTTGCATGGCAGGCTACTTGACCCGGTGGGTTGAACACTCCAGCAAAGGAGGAGGAGAAGAAGAAGAAGAAGAGGCTCAAATGCCCCCCCCTCCCCCCCACCATACAAAAAAAGTACGAGCCGATATGTTCGATAAGATAAGAGTGTGAGCACCCTGGCAGCACAGGAGACGCTCCGACGAGAAGTCTGCAGCCAGCACCGGTTTAGATCGACTCGACGCCACAATGCACCACCACGCACCACCACAAAGACAGAGATCACCCCTCATTGCCGGAATGCACTGCCGGGGCAAGTATTGTTAGCGAGCACCTATTGAGGCCGGAACGACACACGAGTGTTGGTGGTCAGAACCACGCCCGGCCGCCTTTGCCTCCCTCACACCGCACCAGGTACTCGTTTTAGGCCGAGTAGCTAGAAGGATCTGTATTGACAACTAAGCACGTGTTGGAATACCAGTGATAGGTCAATCAGAATCAACATCGCTATTTGGACGGGGAATCCGATGAGCTAAGAAGCTCTGATGAGCCAGGATGTCCGTGGTAAGGAAGCCGGCGGTGGGGATGTGGCTCGTGACTGCGACAAGGTCACATGGCTGCACTAGTCATGGAGGTCCACGTGGCGAGCAGCTCGAGACACGATCTCTGTCGGGGGAGCAGATGAACAACCATCACCACCAGCCGAGAGCGAGAGGGGGGACATCAGGGACGGTTGTTTCTACGTTCTGCAGGTTTTTGTAACTTGGCCTATTACTCCATGAACCGCACGCGTAAGAAGAATTAAAATCGATCGACTGATTTATTTTCTACGCTTTCAGTCTGGGCGTATAGTCGCGTGTTAAATATTAATCACCCAACTGACTGGGAACTCATTAACCCACCTCTTGTGTCAAGGAGACACTGGGGCAGGATACATAAAAGAATCGCTGAGGCCAGAGTAAGCCACTCATACAGAAGGTGTGAAAGTAAATTAAAAATGGTTTAACAATTAGAGTCATAGGCAGAGAATAAGTGTCATACGTCACAGCTCAGTGCTAGTGCAGTATCATCGGGGTGGAGTGGTAGTGCAATGGTTATCGCACTGCAATTATGCACTCCGGCGGCCTGAGTTCAATTCCCGGCCACAGCTAACATCAGTGCCACGGTGACATTTTAACCAATCCTGGACACCCCTTCTTCAACCCACACAGACCAGCGTGGTGAAGTATGGTCAAACAGTCATCATGTGCAACAGGAGTCAGGGGGCCTTCATCCAGCAGTGGATTAATAAAGGGTTATTGTTAAGCTTGCCTAGTTCCGAGTTTCATATCTCTGACTTTAAACACAAATTACAATTAAACGGACTCCACTGCGAATGCTGTACAAGCAAAATGAGGTCACAGCACACAGAGAGGTGTTGGCCACGCTCCAGATGTGAAGAGACGTGAACTCCGGGTCCCACCCACAACTTGGCGTCAATGCCAGCGACCCAGTGACGTAGTAACGACGACGTCATCAGTGACGTAGTAACTGACGACGTCGTCAGCGGCGTAGTAACGACGACGTCATCAGCGACGTAGTAACTGACGACGTCGTCAGCGGTGTAGTAACGACGACGTCATCAGTGACATAGTAACGACGACGTCGTCAGTGACGTAGTAACGACGACGTCATCAGTGACGTAGTAACGACGACGTCGTCAGCGGTGTAGTAACGACGACGTCGTCAGCGGTGTAGTAACGACGACGTCGTCAGTGACGTAGTAACTGACGACGTCATCAGTGACGTAGTAACGACGACGTCATCAGCGGTGTAGTAACGACGACGTCGTCAGCGGCGTAGTAACGACGACGTCGTCAGTGACGTAGTAACGACGACGTCATCAGTGACGTAGTAATGACGACGTCATCAGTGACGTAGTAACTGACGACGTCGTCAGCGACGTAGTAACGACGACGTCGTCAGCGACGTAGTAACGACGACGTCATCAGTGGTGTAGTAACGACGACGTCATCAGTGACGTAGTAATGACGACGTCATCAGTGACGTAGTAACAATGACGTCGTCAGTGGCGTAGTAACGACGACGTCATCAGTGACGTAGTAACGACGACGTCATCAGTGACGTAGTAACGACGACGTCATCAGTGACGTAGTAACGACGACGTCGTCAGTGACGTAGTAACGACGACGTCGTCAGTGACGTAGTAACGACGACGTCGTCAGTGGCGTGGTAACGACGACGTCGTCAGTGGCGTGGTAACGACGACGTCGTCAGTGGCGTGGTAACGACGACGTCGTCAGTGACGTGGTAACGACGACGTCATCAGTGGCGTAGTAACGACGACATCATCAGTGGCGTAGTAACGACGACGTCATCAGTGACGTAGTAACGACGACGTCATCAGTGGCGTAGTAACGACGACGTCGTCAGTGACGTAGTAACGACGACGTCATCAGTGGCGTAGTAACGACGACGTCATCAGTGGCGTAGTAACGACGACGTCATCAGTGACGTAGTAACGACGACGTCATCAGTGACGTAGTAACGACGACGTCATCAGTGGCGTAGTAACGACGACGTCGTCAGTGACGTAGTAACGACGACGTCATCAGTGGCGTAGTAACGACGACGTCATCAGTGGCGTAGTAACGACGACGTCATCAGTGGCGTAGTAACGACGACGTCATCAGTGACGTAGTAACGACGACGTCATCAGTGACGTAGTAACGACGACGTCATCAGTGGCGTAGTAACGACGACGTCATCAGTGGCGTAGTAACGACGACGTCATCAGTGGCGTAGTAACGACGACGTCGTCAGTGACGTAGTAACGACGACGTCGTCAATGACGTAGTAACGACGACGTCATCAGTGACGTGGTAACGACGATGTCGTCAGTGACGTAGTAACGACGACGTCATCAGTGGCGTAGTAACGACGACGTCATCAGTGACGTAGTAACAATGACGTCATCAGTGACGTAGTAACGACGACGTCGTCAATGACGTAGTAACGACGATGTCATCAGTGACGTAGTAACGATGACGTCATCAGCTCAGGGGTGCAGCAGTCGGTCAGGAGGGACCTCGACATCTGATTGGTCTCGCACGGCCGCACCGAGGCGATTGTGTTCATCGCGGCCCCTCTTGCCTCTCATCACGTCGTGACACAAAGCGACTCTCACGCCGCCGTTGAAAACAAACCTCACGCCGCGGTTGTCAGGGGGGCCCCAGCTCGTCGCCTTGGCCACCAGGGGGGGCCAAGGCGCCCTCTGCTTGCCCCGCGCCCGTGACTCCTGCCGGGACCCCAAGGGCGGCTCACCGGGGGGGGTCTCTGCAGCCACGCGCCGTGCCCCACGCCCCACGTGGGCTCCACTCACGACACCGCTTCACGCGAGGGCTCTGGTTCTGTGTCAAGCTTCACAAAGGAGGGGGGTGTGGGGGCAGAGGTGGGTGGTGGGTGGGCGGGCAGGCTGCGTTACGTTACTGTTATAGTGGTTGTTTGTTTTGGCGGGGGGCACGGCGAGAAGCATTCACAGACTCGCAGCACCTGCGGGGCCCGCGCGTGGCGATTACGCGAGATGAGCCCCGGCTCCGTGATGCCGTCCGACCGGTCACGCCGCACCTGCTGCTGCTGTAGGCACACCTGCTGCTGCTGCGACGGAGGGCGGCGCGCCGGCCAGCTGCTGTTGCTGCTGCTGTTGCTGCTGTAGGCACAGCTGCTGCTGTTGCTGCTGTAGGCATAGCTGCTGCTGCAGCAGCAGCAGCAGCTGTGCCTACAGCTCCACCACAGCCTGCCCTATAGCTATTCACTACCTACAGCTCCACCACAGCCTGCCCTATAGCTATTCACTTCCTACAGCTCCACCACAGCCTGCCCTATAGCTATTCACTACCTACAGCTCCACCACAGCCTGCCCTATAGCTATTCACTTCCTACAGCTCCACCACAGCCTGCCCTATAGCTATTCACTACCTACAGCTCCACCACAGCCTGCCCTATAGCTATTCACTTCCTACAGCTCCACCACAGCCTGCCCTATAGCTATTCACTACCTACAGCTCCACCACAGCCTGCCCTATAGCTATTCACTACCTACAGCTCCACCACAGCCTGCCCTATAGCTATTCACTTCCTACAGCTCCACCACAGCCTGCCCTATAGCTATTCACTTCCTACAGCTCCACCACAGCCTGCCCTATAGCTATTCACTTCCTACAGCTTTACCACAGCCTGCCCTATAGCTATTCACTACCTACAGCTCCACCACAGCCTGCCCTAAAGCTATTCACTTCCTACAGCTCCACCACAGCCTGCCCTATAGCTATTCACTTCCTACAGCTCCACCACAGCCTGCCCTATAGCTATTCACTTCCTACAGCTCCACCACAGCCTGCCCTATAGCTATTCACTACCTGCAGCTCCACCACAACCTGCCCTATAGCTATTCACTACCTACAGCTCCACCACAGCCTGCCCTATAGCTATTCACTTCCTACAGCTCCACCACAGCCTGCCCTATAGCTATTCACTTCCTACAGCTCCACCACAGCCTGCCCTATAGCTATTCACTACCTGCAGCTCCACCACAACCTGCCCTATAGCTATTCACTACCTACAGCTCCACTACGAATGACTGACTTTGTCATCAGCAATCTAAGACGGTTCCTTTCTGGGTTTGTTTCTATTGATGCCTATGCATTTATTATTTATTTATCCAATTCACGATTCCGTAAAACTGTTCGCGTCGCCGTTATTAACTTTGGCTGAAAACTTTCGGGGAATGGTCTCGTTCCGGCTGCTCGTGCACTCTCGTTGTCGCTGTTCTAGTTTGTGAATCTCTGCACGTGTTCTTCAGGTCTCGCTTTGCGAGGGTGTGGAACACTTGCAGCAGTATCCACCGAAGCAATTGGCGTTTCACACGACGGGATATGCCGGTTCGTACACGTGGTACGGACGTTGCAGTATTGTGATCACGCAAGTGCCTGGCATGCGCTCAGTGGCGAGTGATATCCGGACTCTTCCTGCGCCTCCACTTCGCGAGTGTAGTGACCAGCGTGGTGAAGTATGGCCATGGCCGACTCAACATGGGGAGGACTTTCTAAAGTAGCGTATCAACAAAGGGCTGTACATTTTCACATTATTGCGTCATATACAACAAATTGAGATTCTTAGTCTCGGCACAACAATATGGAGTGGCGTCAAAGCTGTACCCAACCAGTTCTAGACGAACCATCGACCCCGGCTGACGAGAAGAATTTCGCACCGAACTCGACTTGGCCGACTCCAAGGAATGATCACGAACACGCCGTCAGCTGCCGTGATCCACCTTCACCTGCCCTGCCGCACGCGCCGCGAGCGATGGAGGCGGTGGGGGGCGGTGGGGGGCGGCGGCGGGGGGGGGGCGCCACGCGCGGCGCGTGCGCCGGGAGTCATTGGGCGCGCGCGCGCGTGCGCGTTGTAAACAGGCGCGTGCGCGTGCGCGTGCGTGCGCGCACCCCCCACTGCTGAGCGTGCTTGTAGTGAGCCAGGTGAAGAATGTCCAAGCCGGTGTTTGTTTTGCCGGATCAATCTCTGCCCTGCACCTGCGGGAGAGAAACTCCTCCTGCGTGTCAACAAGCGTGGCCACGACACGCACCCCCGTCATCATCCTCCATTATCGAGGGGGGGGGGGGTTGGGGGGTTAGATCTCGTAACTATAAATGCGTCGTTAAACCCGCCACCACCCGGCACAGCCATTTACTAAGGTTTGTCACGTAATCAGAACGTGCCAATTCGTTACACGTACAGCACACCGGTGTGTTGGAGAGCAAATCCACAACGGATAGCCAGATGTGTCCGCCTGATGAAGCTAGTTGTAATTACTGGCGAAACGTCGTACTCAGATTGTAAATGTTGTGATATCCTCTCCAACACACCGGTGTGATGTACTCGTAGCGAATTGGCATGTTCAGTTTACGTGACAACCCTTACTAATTAGCTGTGTCGGGTGGTGGCGGGTTTAACGACACATTTATATTTACGAGATCTAACCCAAAACAAACTATATTATGAATTATATTGGTCGCGAAAGGCTAAGTGTTAAAATCACCATCCTCGTTCACAAAAGTCAAAGACCTCGTTGGTAAGAGGTGCAATATTCCGTTCTCTGCAGTGTTACTATTTCGTTTTGGTTGCTGCTGTGTTCACGCACCACGGCTCTCCCGTGTAAAGCAGCCGGGTAACTGACTCAACGAGACCATCCGTGCAACAAATAAAACAAACTCAAACTCAACCCAAACGATGTTGACTTGAAGCTTTCGTGACTGCAGGAATCAATTCTCTTTGGTTCTTTCGGGAAAGTCACGTAGGTAGAAAAAACAATAGATCACGACGTTTCGATCGCACCTGAAGACGGTCGCTTGTTGTTGCGATCGAAACGTCGTGATCTATTATTTTTTCTACCTGCGCGACTTTACCGTAAGAACCGGAGAGTATCAGCCCAGACGCTTCGTCATTCATGGCGGCGGCGGTGGCTACCTCCATGACCTGTGATCCAGTCCTGTGGAGGAAGCGATGGGATTCGTGTTTGTGTCCCAACTGCACGGGAGTGGAGGCTGCCAATCCACGTCAGAACGGATTGATGGTTCTTCAGTACGGAGTGAGATGCTCCCTGCTCATTGAGGACCGAGCCAAGCGTAGCCGAGTCGTGGATCGTATTGTCAAGTGTAGAGGGAATTGTAAACATCTAAAGACCGCAACATCGAACACGGTTCGTTTTTCACCGGCGTGCTCACAACCACGGTATTTGGGCACTTGCTTGAACCAAATTAGACGAATCACTGACGCAGCATGTGGAGTCGTGTAGACTGACGCGATTAATGATGTTTGTGGCTCAACTGATCAGATGAGCATTTGTCACTATACGCACGACAACATCAAATACCAACAACGCTCTGGTCGATTTCCATGAGACGCATAAGCCACACGATCAACTGGAGCCATAAAACGCAGTGACATTTGATCCGGTCGTGTTTACACGGGGGGACCCTGCACCTGCGTGGACAGACCGCTCACTGCAATTACCTTGCCACGGTTTGATCACCGCCTGCGCTTCACACATCAATTCCCTCGTGCACGGATGTACAAGTGGCCCAGCTGAAATTGTGGCCGCCAAGCGCATGTTTCGAGTCTCAGTGGAACTGGGGGGAGGTGTTCAACGGTGGCGAGCCTGTCCCGAGGCCTGCCGCAACGAGGCTGTGCTGGGGCTGGACTAAAACAGCACGCGTGGTCACGTGTCCCCACTGCCGAAGTTGACACAATGCGTCATCACCGGGTGGATGTATGACAGGTTACAGACACCGGACACCTTGACTATTATTATTATTATTGGAAAGGAGTGTTGTGGCACACCGAGAAGAGACCCCATTTATGCGTTTGGGGCACGTGCTGCTATTGAGCACCCAGGAAGGAGGCCATAAAGAAACTGGGATCAACTACAGGAGGCCAAGGCAGCTTCACATCCCACTGGTCGCTGCTACTGTCCTGGCTCACAAGGACCACACACCACAGACACACACTTACACACTACATACCACACACCACACACACTATACACATACACACCCCCTACACATACGCTACACACAAACTCCGCACAGCCTACGTACACACACACGAATCCCATACATACGAGTAAAGCCACATAAATGTTTGTTTATTCATTTATTTATTCATAATTTAAATAGGCATTTAAACATCTAACACGTGCAGCTATAAAAGAAATATTTTAAAAACAGTTTCTTTTCAAAAATAGTCAAAAATAAATAACTTACATTTACATTTGTAATTTTTTATTTGTTTTTATAAAGCTTCAGTACTTTGCATTTACATAAATATTACAAATAAATATACATATATATTACAATTATTTTATTAAACTGACAAAATAGTTATACCCAAATATCCAATCGTCTTTAAGACATTTGTCTCTGCATTAATGACAGATCTCACAATTACATCGTCATCATCGATATCATCATCATCAATGTCATCATCATCAATGTCATCATCGTTGCTCGCTCATGGAGTAGCGGGTTGGCGTTTTTGTCTTCATCTTCGCGTGGTTTGTACAAACAAAACAACTCGGCAGGGCCAAGTCACATTGAGCAAAGGCGCAGGCCGGCAAGTGCCGTGAGCACTTCTCGCGTGAAAGTTTGGTGTCGGGTGAACAGCGGTGATGGGCAGCGTCTCCTGGCTTTGAGAGTAGTGATCCAGAGAAGCTGCAGTCTCTTCACGATAGTGCAAATGCACCAGGGGAACTGCCCACTCGTTCTGTATAAATATTTATTCAATTCCATAGTTAGAGAGGCGCGGGTGTGTGTGTGTGTTGGGGGAGCCATGCTTTCGTGTACAGCGCGCGCCGCGGCCGCGTCTGCGTTGGCACCGCGATGAGCTCATCCCGCATCGCGCGCCGCTCTGCGGCGTCACACGGAGGCAGGCGTCGCCCGGTCTCTTCGTCTTCTTCACACCTGCAACAGACACAACGAGCGCGTTAAGTCCACCTGCCCGCGACAATGATGGTGGCTCGACGCGGCGGCGCATTGTGGGCAGGTGATGGTGCAGTGGGGGCCGTGACCGCGGTCTCACCTCCGTCGCGATGATGCACTCGTTCTGCGTGATCGAGCTGATGTACACGGACGTGTGGTTCGGCGCTGACGAGGAGGAGGAGGAAGACGCCTCGGTGCAGCCCGACTCGAAGCTCGCCCGCTTGCTCTTCCCCGCCGCCTGGCTCTCCGCCGCCTCGGCCTGGCGGCTCGCGGCTTCCGAGACGCTGCTCTTGTAGTCGATGCCCTGGTATTTGATTTTGTAGTTTGATTTCCTGGCGCCGCAGTCTCCCTCGGCGCCCAGCTGCTTGTTGGTGTTCTTCAGCTCTGACGTGACGATCACGTTGATGGCCAGCTCCTTCTCCTTCTGGCAGTCGCTCAGGTTGTTCATGGTCTCCGTGTCCGGGGCGCGAGTCGTCGAAGAGATGCGAAGGCGCAGCTGTCGGAGCAGGAACGTGAGGACGGCGGCGATGAGCAGCAGGAAGACGAGCGCCAGCGCGGCGCACAGCACGAACACGGAGCCCGAGTCGGCCTCCTGCCTCTCGGCGTCGGGCATCTCGACGGCGAGCGGCGGCGACATGAGGCTCTCCTCGCACCGCGAGCCCAGGAAGCCCAGGGGACACTCGCAGGCCGCGCCTCCGCCTTGCTTGGGCAGGCACGTGCCCCCGTTGAAGCAGGGCGTGAGCGCGCACGGGCTCACGGCCACGGCGCACTCCCTGCCCGTGAAGCCCGGTGCGCAGCTGCACGCGAAGCTGTTGACGCGGTCGTGGCAGGTGCCGCCGTTGAGGCACGGCAGGCGCGCGCAGTCGTCCACGTTGCGCTCGCACCGGGAGCCCGCGAAGCCCGCGCGGCAGCGGCACAGGTACGAGCTGCCGCTCTCCTCGCACTGCCCACCTGCGGGGGCGAGGGCACGCCCGGTTGGTTAGTCGCCGCGCCAGAGCGACCCTTCGCGGTCACGATCATGCCCGTCGCGGCAGCAGTCACGGCGCGGTGCGCTCACCGCTGCGCCACCGCTCCGCCCTCAACAGGGGCGATTCGTCGATCAAGCGCGACGCTGCGCGACGCGGTGTGCGGGGTGCGTGGGGAGGGGGGAGGCGGAGGCGGTGCTCACCGTTCGCGCAGGGGTTGTTGCTGCACTGGTCCACTTTCTTCTCGCAGTTGAAGCCCGTGTAGCCGGCGGGACACGTGCACGAGTAGCCGCCCTGGGGGCGGTCGCGGCAGCTGCCCGCGTTGAAGCAGGGGGCGTCCGCGCACGTCATGGCGCTCAGGTCGCAGTTCTTGCCGTAGAAGCCCGGCGGGCACGAACAGGTGTAGTCGTTCTCCAGGTCCTGCACAGCAGAGGGGAGCCAGGGGGGTGTAGCGGCCCGCTCGCGGCAAAGGAGACAACGAGTAGCGGCCGTGGTGCGTGAGGCTCGCGTGGCGAGCGCGGTGGCAACTTACCAGGCAGCTGCCCCCGTTGCGGCACGGGTTCCCCTCGCACTCGTTGGTATCGAGCTCGCAGTTGGTGCCAGTGAAGCCCGGCTTGCACGTGCAGCTGTAGCTGCCCTGGCCCACGTTGGTGCACGAGGCGCCGTTCTGGCACGGCTTGTGGTGCGTGCAGTAGTTGAGATCTGCAGAGCGGTCACAGGGAAGAGCGCCGTGGTCACGCACATGCGAACTGTGGCGTGGCACGCGCGCACTGCTTGTGCTCGGGCAGGGAATCGTCGCTCAACGGGGATGACGGCCGGTGGTGATGGTTGAGAGAAACGACGGAGTGACAGCCATAGCAGGGAACACGGCCCAGAGGACGTGCGACGCAGGAGATGGAGTGAACAAATCAGCGCGTGTGCAGGGACGAGGTGGATTGTTGCGTCGCCTGGCTGTGCGAGATGGCGATGATTTGGGTGAGAACTTAAATGAAGTGGTGGATAGCTCGTGGCTGCTGCTGATGATGATGACGATGATGGAGCAGCTGTGGCGCGGCATGGTCACCTTGGTTGCAGAAGAGGCCGCCCCATCCTTCCTTGCAGGTGCACTGCCACGGCTGCTGGCAGGTGCCGTGCACGCAGCCCGGGTAGCGGATGCACTCCTCGCAGTGGCGGCCCTGCCAGCCCACGCGACACCTGGGAGAGGCGACACACGGAGCAGGACCGTCAGTCTCAAGCGCTCCTCGCCCATCACGAAGACTCAAAAGTAAAGAAGGTCGCGATCAAGCGAGTCTCGAGCGACGAAGAATCCGCGAGTGTTTTGCGATGTCACACACTCACTTGCACTCTCCGGGCCTGTCGCAGTATCCGTGGGAGTCGCTGCATCCCGGCAGGCACACAGCTGGAACGAGAGAGGGAGGGAGACGTGGGTGAGTGAGCGAACGAGCGGGCAGGGAGGGAGGGAGGCGTGCGTGAGTGGGGAGGGAGGGAGGGAGCGAGGGAGGGAGGGAGGAGTGAGTGGGGAGCGCCATCGGGGCTCGCGTCGTCGCCACCGCCTCACAAAGCGAGGGGCATCTGCGAGACGAGTCCAGGGCCGAGAGCGAAACAGCTGCCGCGCCCCCCCCCCCCCCCATTGTGTGGCGGTCGCTGTGACAGAGCCGCGGCTCGGAGCGCGGCGGCCAATCCGCGGCGCGTCCCGGCCACGCGCCGCGCTCTGATTACAGAGCCCCCATCGCTCGGAGCCATTATCACGCGCGCGGCGCTGCCCACTTTACGGCGCGTAATTAAACTGCGTGCGAGAGGAGGACAGAGGGAGGGGTGGGGGTTGTATGGGGTGGTGGGTGGGGGGTGGTGGTGGTGGTGGTTACCTTCTGAGCAGTAGGGTCCTCGCCAGCCCGGCATGCAGAGCTTCTGCCCGGCCTCGTCGCACGAGAAGTGACCGAAGGTGTCGTCCCTGGCGCGGCAGTAGGTGGAGCAGCCCTCGCCGTAGTAGTGCTCGGCGCACACGACGCGGTACGAGTAGCGCAGCTCGCTGTGCCGGCTCACGTGCGTGTCCTGGGACCAGTCCTCCCCCACGCTCAGGTGCCGCTGCGTGGCCAGGCGGCTGATGAGGCGCTCCGGGTGCTCTGCGGGGTCACAACACGCGGGGGTTTTGTCACCGCTCTGGGAAATCGATGGATCGATCGCACGTGGCGGTGCAGCAGTGGATCGGTGCAGCGAGTAATGTGCGCGGCCCGCGACGAGACGCAAACCCCCAGACTCACCAGTGGACATATCGGACGCCTCCGCGTGCCAGGCCTCGATGATCAGCGAGAAGGTTCCCTGTAACGGGAGCGGTGATGGGAGGGATCACGGTGAGACGCGGCGCACATCAGACCACCCCCAGAGTCACCGCACGCGGTGCCATGCCCGCCCGTGCTCGAGAACACGCGAGAATATTTGGTGAGGGGAAACTGCGCGGACGGGGAGTCTGCTGCTTACCGGCCACGTGAAGCTGAAGGGAAAGGCGATCGGGTTGGCGAAGCCGCGCACGTCGTGGACGCGAAACGAGTTGGATCCCAGCACCGGGGTGAGGACGCTGCCGAAGGTGCACGGCGAGTCGGGCGTGATATGCGTCTGGTAGTGCTTGAGGCACACTCGGAAGAAGGTCCGGCACTCGCAGAACGAGGACGGCGCAGAGCCAGCCTTGCAGCAGGCGCCGCTGGCGCGGAACGCGTTGCTGTTGATGATTTCTTGCAGTTTGAGTTCGAAAATCCCAGCGGAGAGTGCCTGTGAATCACAGCGCGCGTTAGTTCCAGGGGACGCGCAGAAACGCAGCGCCGTGTCCTGGCGCGTTCCGCCACCGGTCCCGAGTGACAGGGATGCGTCCGCTGTGCTCCTGCGCGCGCGATGTGTAACGCGGCATCCAGTGATCTTGTCTAACCCTCACAGTTTCGTGCATGAGCGTCTTGATTCTCTGTTTCTCATTGCCTTCCCAACTTGTGTCCGCGTTTTTAGCCAACGTTTTAACAACTTATTCTAAAATGTATTTTAGACGTGACAAAAAACATGAACTGAATCTCAAACGCACGTGTTCTACTTTAACGCCAGAGGAAGAGAGGAACTTACCAGCTGCGCCAGGCAGAGAGAGACGACCAACGTGAGGAGGAGGTGCGAGAGTGCCATCCTTAGATCCAGCGTCTCTTTTCCCAGGAAAAGTCGCAGTGTGGTATTTACATCAGTGCTGCGTCCTACTGATGTTCCTGTCCAGTGTTTAAAAATCGGGTGTTCTGTAAAAAGAAAACTGTTTTGATGCGACGATGGTTAAGCTAGCTCATGCGTTTCACTCAAGAGCTGTCTTCACTCGGAACGTGCGAAGCAATGTCCCAGTAGGATCCTGGAGGAGCTAGGCCGAGCGAGCGTCAGGGTCTCTGTGGTTCTGAGCACTCACCTCGCGCCCGCTTTATATGCGAGGGCCCCGAGGCCGCGAGCCAATGCAGCGTGGGCTGGTGGGCGGCGTGAGCAGCCAGGGCCCGCCTGCTCCCAACTGCCTTTCCGGGCCGTATTCACAAATGTGAATACATTAACTTGTAGTAATGACAGATGCTTGCGCTGCACAACAGATGGGAGGGGGGGGGGGGTGCGCGGGGGGGAGGGCTGGAAGGAGTGCGTGAGCTCTGGAAAGGAATGATTTTTGTTGTGTTCAGGCTTCCCAGATGAACACGCTCGCTGCCGTTACATCTGCGCAGCGCGATGAGTTTTCTCGCCTCTTCGTTCCAGAGCAGAAATCGGGTTCTGTTCCGAGGGCGCCAGGTGGACCGTGCTGTCCTCTGCCATTCCTACACTCGGTCATTGTGGAACAGCGAGTGGCCTGCGACGCAATGCGAAAGCCTATTACGCGTAAAGTTACTGCAACTAATACCGGTGCACTGCCGAGGCCTGTGCAGTTATTTTACGCACACGGACAAGCGGCAACTCGACATACATGCGTGCAACAAGTTGCTACAACAACAGAAGTGTGAATCCCAGTGCAGTCCCCCAGTTAGCGTGCTCCGAGAGCGCGTGCCCCCCGTGCCCATCGTGCCCACCCTGCCCACCCTGCCCCCCGTGCCCACCCTGCCCACCGTGCCCATCCTGCCCACCGTGCCACCCTGCCCACCCTACCCACCGTGCCCACCCTGCCCACCGTGCCCACCCTGCCCACCCTGCCCACCCTGCCCACCCTGCCCCCCGTGCCCACCCTGCCCACCGTGCCCACCCTGCCCACCGTGCCCATCCTGCCCACCGTGCCACCCTGCCCACCCTACCCACCGTGCCCACCCTGCCCCCCGTGCCCACCCTGCCCCCCGTGCCCACCGTGCCCACCCTGCCCACCCTGCCCACCGTGCCCACCCTGCCCCCCGTGCCCACCCTGCCCACCGTGCCCACCCTGCCCCCCGTGCCCACCCTGCCCACCCTGCCCCCCGTGCCCACCCTGCCCACCCTGCCCACCGTGCCCACCCTGCCCCCCGTGCCCACCCTGCCCACCGTGCCCACCCTGCCCCCCGTGCCCACCCTGCCCACCCTGCCCCCCGTGCCTACCCTGCCCCCCGTGCCCACCCTGCCCACCCTGCCCACCCTGCCCCCCGTGCCCACCCTGCCCACCCTGCCCACCGTGCCCACCCTGCCCCCCGTGCCCACCCTGCCCCCGTGCCCACCCTGCCCACCGTGCCCACCCTGTCCACCCTGCCCACCGTGCCCACCCTGCCCACCGTGCCCACCCTGCCCACCGTGCCCACCGTGCCCACCCTGCCCACCGTGCCCATCCTGCCCACCGTGCCCACCCTGCCCACCCTGCCCACCCTGCCCACCCTGCCCCCGTGCCCACCCTGCCCACCGTGCCCACCCTGTCCACCCTGCCCACCGTGCCCACCCTGCCCACCGTGCCCACCCTGCCCACCGTGCCCACCCTGCCCACCGTGCCCATCCTGCCCACCGTGCCTACCCTGCCCACCCTGCCCACCGTGCCCACTCTGCCCACCCTGCCCACCGTGCCCACCCTGCCCACCCTACCCACCGTGCCCACCCTGCCCACCGTGCCCACCCTGCCCACCCTGCCCACCGTGCCCATCCTGCCCACCGTGCCTACCCTGCCCACCCTGCCCACCGTGCCCACTCTGCCCACCCTGCCCACCGTGCCCACCCTGCCCACCCTACCCACCGTGCCCACCCTGCCCACCGTGCCCACCCTGCCCACCCTACCCACCGTGCCCATCCTGCCCACCGTGCCCACCGTGCCCACCCTGCCCACCCTGCCCACCGTGCCCATCCTGCCCACCGTGCCCACCGTGCCCACCCTGCCCACCCTGCCCACCGTGCCCACCCTGCCCACCCTGCCCACCGTGCCCATCCTGCCCACCGTGCCCACCCTGCCCACCCTACCCACCGTGCCCACCCTGCCCACCCTGCCCACCGTGCCCATCCTGCCCACCGTGCCCACCGTGCCCACCCTGCCCACCCTGCCCACCCTGCCCACCGTGCCCACCCTGCCCATCCTGCCCACCGTGCCCACCCTGCCCACCGTGCCCACCCTGCCCACCCTGCCCACCTGCCCCGTGCCCACCCTGCCCATCCTGCCCACCGTGCCCACCCTGCCCACCCTGCCCACCCTGCCCACCCTGCCCACCGTGCCCACCCTGCCCACCCTACCCACCGTGCCCACCCTGCCCACCCTGCCCACCCTGCCCATCCTGCCCACCGTGCCCATCCTGCCCACCGTGCCCACCCTGCCCACCCTGCCCACCCTGCCCATCCTGCCCACCGTGCCCACCCTGCCCACCGTGCCCACCCTGCCCACCGTGCCCACCCTGCCCATCCTGCCCACCGTGCCCACCCTGCCCATCCTGCCCACCGTGCCCACCCTGCCCACCCTGCCCACCGTGCCCACCCTGCCCATCCTGCCCACCGTGCCCACCGTGCCCACCGTGCCCACCCTGCCCACCCTACCCACCGTGCCCACCCTGCCCACCCTGCCCATCCTGCCCACCGTGCCCACCCTGCCCACCGTGCCCACCCTGCCCACCCTGCCCACCCTGCCCATCCTGCCCACCGTGCCACCCTGCCCACCCTACCCACCCTGCCCACTCTGCCCATCCTGCCCACCGTGCCCACCATGCCCACCCTGCCCACCCTGCCCACCGTGCCCACCCTGCCCACCCTGCCCACCGTGCCCACCCTGCCCACCGTGCCCACGGTGCCCACCCTGCCCACCCTGCCCACCGCTCCGTGATTGTTCACTGCGCGCATCCCGCACGGAGCTCTTGAGGGATCCGCAGCGCGCACGGTTCGGATTGTGTGACCCGCACCAAAGGTGCCGCGCACGGGCATCCAACCCCGCTCCGCTCTATCCCGAGCCGAGCTGCGCCGCTGTTTCATGAGACTCGGACATCGCAGGCGATCTGCGTCGGTGAGTTGGTACAGTGCAATACAACATCAAGGCAGTGCAAGGTGATTGAAATATGTATATGCGTTGTTTTATCCATTTCTCCGGGATTTAAATAGTTGCAATTGTTTAAGTTAACCCAAGAATGAGAAACAGACGTTTACAATCAACACAAAGGAGAGAATGCCTGTATACATTATCCTGACGTTGCCCAGCTTTTCCGATTTCTGCAGCAAAGCGTGTCAGTGTGCACAAAGGCGCTGCTCTGTCAAGGGACAACCCCCTCGGCTTTGTATCCTAATTCGTGCGCCCAGTTTTGTGTTCCTGTAATCGGGCAGAAAGCCTCTGCGAAACTCCTGCGCGTGAGATTTCTTCCCCGTTTGGGGTTCCTCGGCCGATGGCGGTGGTGGCCGCTCGCGCCCCAGGTAGGTGCCGTGTCCACACCTGAGCCGCGTGCCACCTCGGGAGGGGGGGGGGGTGCGGGCCCGGGTGAGGTGCGCGCAGCGCGGGCGTGTGGAGCGCGATTCGTCTCGGCCTCCCAATGGAGCGCTCCTCCCCAGACGCGCTCCTTTATTCCGCGGCCATCTGTTCCCCCACGGCGCCCGTGATTTGCATGGCAGGCGACTTCACCCGGTGGGTTGAACACTCCAGCACAGGGACTCGCCACCCCCCACCCTACCCCACACACGCACGCACACAATAAGCATGAGCCGATGTGTTTGATAAGGATACGCCCCGCCCCGCCCCGGTGCGGTGGTGGTGGCGGTGGTTGTGGCAGAAGCGCCGAGTAAAAGTGAAAAATAAGAAACGATTCATCTCGGGCCGCGTCAACAAACGCGCCATCAGCGGCCGAGTTCGCGCACGCGGCTCCCCTGCGCGCAGAGCAGCGGGCAGAGTCGCTCGCAACAGGTGGGGAGCGACCCGGGACGACGGCACGACGGACACTCGCCACGCTGGGCGTGTGCTGACCACCCAGGCAATGGTGCGCTGCTTACGATGAGACCGCCTCGAGGTTCCACTCGGGCCGCGTGCCGCGGCGAGCCAAGCCGGGCCGTGGCCCCAGCGTGGCGGGCACGGCCTTCGCGTAGCTGCACGCTCGTCTGGGCCTGCGGATTGACGAGCTACTCCCATCCCATCGTGATGCGTGTTCCATGTTGATGACGTCAGCGCGCCTTCACTCGGTCGATGAGGTTAATTGGGATGCTGCTGACTCGGTCGCCATCCACCGTTTCATTGCAAATGGAACTTTGATCCGAGGGAGGTGCAAACACCGAAACCAAACATTGGACCAGGCGTGCTCTCATCGCGCTGCGGTGACGTCACCGCATTGTTGATGTTCTCAGGCGCAGCTCGTGACTGCTGCATGGGCCAGGCCTCCCCCATCCTCTTCCATTCCTCTCCTTGTCGCCTCCTGCCCAGTAGTGGCCTCTGGCACTCTGTGCTTGCTGATTGCCGTCTCCACTGCGTTGTGATGTTGTCCGTGCCTCCTCGGTTGTTCTCACCACGTGGCCTGCATCGACGTCACATTCAATCGCATGACGTCACAATGACGTCTCTACAGTGGGTAGCACATTACCAGCGTCGTTGTGTCGCTAACAGAATCGATAACGCCTCCTCCCCATACTTCTCGTTCCACATACACGATACGTATTTTTCACGATGCATCCACCGCAGATCCTTCTGGAAGTGCATCTTATCAGCTCCATTGGTTCAATACAATAACAATCTGGGCCGGTTTCGACGTTTGATGTCTCATCAGCAGAGAAAGGCTTTCTTGAACCAATGCTGGTGAACAGCCTGGCGTGTATAGGCAGTGCAGGGACGCGCCTGTGCGTGACTTCCACGTCTTTTAGTTGTCTCACGACCAACGCTGCCGGATCGTGTGGCGCGACCCCGGCGCGACTCGCTGCCTGGGAGGGCCGCTGCGAGGCGCCTCTTGAAGCGACGCAGCCCGAGCTGGTGGGTCCGTGACCGTTTGTCGCAGTGAGTCGGTGCCATTGTCCCTGGGGGTGACCTTCAGCCGTGGCTTGGGAGTGTCACCTGCGTGCACATGAGCGCGTCTCGTGGCTGACGGCCACCGCGCTGTGTGGCCCGCGACCCCACCGAGCCGGCCCCGGCTCAGGGCGGGAGAGCCTCTCGCGGACCCGCGTGTCCGCGACGTCGCGCGCGTAGCGAGTGCGCAGGACGGCAGCGGTGCCCCCACGATGGGCGCGCGTCATCTCGCGTCCAATCGGACACTCATCGCTCAACGTGCCCGTTCACCTCTTTGACGGGGGTGAATAGTGGGGGGCTACAGCCGTCACGTGTCCCACTCGGCTGGGAACCGTGCCCTCCTCGCCCCTTCAGCCAACCCGCACGGACCCTCGTGGTGAAGTATGGTTAAACAACCCCCCCCCCCCCGCGTAACCAACACGGCGTGGGGGAGTCCTTTAAGTCCGCGATGTCGTTGTTGTTTGTTGTTGTTTGTTGTTGTTTGTTGTAGTTTGTTGTATAATTGTCGGGCGTGGGCACCGACTGAATCTGTGCTCACAGCCGCATTCATCCTAGCGGCACACTGAGCACGTGACCGCATTGGGAAGCGCTGCTGCCCCCCCCCCCCGGCAGTCCACGCAGCGCGCCGCCTCTCGCGTCGAGCTCCCGTCGCGGCAAATCCCCCCCTCCCTCTCCCCCCGATGAAGGCCCCACGCGCACTGGGCCGCACATCATCACCGTCACACCCTTGTCGTCATCTCCACTGTCGTCATCTCCACGGTCGTCATCTCCACGGTCCGTCGGGTTGGGGAGAACTGCACGCGCTCTGTCCCCCAACCCACGTGGCTTGGGGTGGGGGGGGGGCTGAGTAGCCCCCCCCCCCTCCCCCATTGCTAAATTTTTATTGTCGAATCAGAACTGTTGGTACAATATTTGAGCACCACCGTTTGCAGCTGTGGCGACGACCGAGTTGCACCCGGCATGATGGCTGCTCTCACACTCACTGAGCTGTTAATGCCGCGGCTATAATTTGATGCACTTCTACAAAAGATGCCACGGTGAGTCCAGCTCGGGTTGCGTGGCTGCATCATCTCTCATCCATTTATCATCTCCCCCCCCCCCTCGCCGCCGCCGCCATACAGCCTGGTCCTCGTGTGCGGGGGAGCTCAGGTGTCGCAGTGCGGGGGGGGGGGGTGCAGGGGGGTGTAGGGGGGTTGCAGGTGTCGGGGGGGGGGGCTCAGCCGCACTGAGTTGGGGGGTTTCCCTACTCGCGAATTGTTCCCGGTGGCTGTTGGGTAAATTTCCGATGGGATTTGCGAAATTCGCCCCAGACGTCGTCGTCGCGTTAAAGAGGCGCTCTCTGCGCTCTCTGATCTCTCTGCGCTCTTTCTGCGCTCTCTCTCTCTGCGTTCTCTCTCTCTGATCTCTCTGCGCTCTCTCTCTGCGCTCTCTCTGCGTTCTCTCTCTGCGCTCTTCGCGGAACGCAGCTCCCGAGTCGGTGCTGAGCCGAACGCGCGTGCGGTTGCTGTGCGCGCCGTTCCCTCGCGTGATAGCAGCAGCAGCAATGTCGAGGTCCGTGAACCAAGACGTGGGGGGCTTCAGGAGAGAGAAAGGTCGTGCAGTTTGGGTTGCATGGCCACAGCCACTGTGGCCTGCGACTTTAATGTCACATTTACGAAGCGAATGCAATTCAAGGTCCCGTCGTCAGCACCACCATCAGCATTTGTTTCATCTCGTCGAGAGGGAGAAACCCGCGGTCTCACAAACACCGCCCATGATTTATGTCCCAAGTGTTGCGTGCCCGTCTCTTGGCCGTATATAAGAGGCGTGTTGGGGGGGGGGGCGGTATCCGGACACCCAAAGCGGCCTCGCCCCGTGCACTGCGCCCGGTCCCCTCCACGCTGGGACCCTGGGAGCAGGCGGCCCGCGCGTGGCCCGTGACTGATGCCCTCGGCCCGCCCACTGCAACTTTCCCAGCGTGAGCCGCTGGTTCCGACATTCAGCCGGGAACAAACGCACCTTCTCATCACTTCAACGCGCACGGCCCCGGCTCTTCTCCAACAAACGCTATAGAATCACCCCTGTAATTAATTAATTGTCACTCCGGGGTCTGAAAAAAAGGGGGTCTTCTTGGGAATGAATGGCTCTCGCCTTCATAATGAATTAATAGAAACGCGTATTTTCAGTAAGATTTGAATGGACTAGGGAGCGAACTTAGCTTTTATAAACATCGGAGAAAAACCCGAGGTTCTGGTGCAGCGTATTAGAATTCATGTTTAAGAGGGACAATCATTCCACGCTGAGCTGCTCCATAGAGACCCATGCACAAGACTACATGGTATGCAGCGTTCACGGTAGAAGTCTAAGCAAGGCCTAAACCACTGTCACGTGACGTGCGTTTGTATCGGATCACTTAAAACAACCAACAGAAACATCCCGGATAGCGTCCACGTGGCGATAGGGACTTGAGTCGCTCTACAAAGACCCCAATATTGAGTGCGTCATTGCTCCCGACATAACAAGCGCAGGCAACGCTGAGTCGTGCCCAGTGTGGAGAACTCAAGGCAAGTGGACACTGAAACACACCTGCACTGCTCGAAGCCAGAGACAAGTCAGTGAGTGTGTTTCCCTTCCCAGATGTTAGCGGTGGACATTCCAAATTCCGATGGTAGCCGCTATACCATCGTTGGCGTCTCACAAAGTGGTACTATTTTAATGACTCTTGGTTGATGATGGGCTGAGTCGACCTCAAGGCGGAAATTGAGGTGGCGACCTACGCAGCCGCCGACTCCGCAATGCGCGATTTTAACACGGAGCCCTGTTAACAAATTCGCACGATAGTCATCCTGTATCTGTTTAATATTCAGGTGAAGTCGTGACAATGCCGTGACGTAGCCGTGACAATGAAGTCGTGACAATGCCGTGACGTAGCCGTGACAATGGAGTCGTGACAATGCCGTGACGTAGCAGTGACGTAGCAGTAACGTAGCCGTAACAATGATGCTGTGACGTAGCCGTGACAATGAAGTCGTGACAATGCCGTGACGTAGCCGTAACAATGATGCTGTGACGTAGCCGTGACGATGATGCCGTGACAGCTGCCTCTGGGCTCAAGCGGCTCCGTGGACACTGCCACGGCTGACGCGGGGCGAGGGGCTCGTGTGGCTGCCTTGCAGAGGGGGAGGGGTGAATACAACAACTCCAAGTGAAGTGGAGTGGAGTTGTTGTTGTTGTTTTAAAACTAATTTCTATAAATAAAAAAACGTCGTAATTCATCGTAGAGGTTGCAAGTCGGTAGCCGTGGCTGTGATTGTACAGCCGACGCACTCATCGGCAGGGTGAGTTGGGGCGCCGCACGGGTGAGATCATCAGCCGCGGTAGTGACCGTAACGCGACGATTGCGATGCTCATCCAGCAGAGAACTGTGCATCACCAATCGGTGCGTAACGCCTTTAATACCACGCGTGGGATACCACCAGTGCTGCCGATTTCCCTGTTTGGGGTGCGAGAAGTATTTTTTTCGTACAAATGTCCCAGCGGAACGCGACGTGGGGATTGTGGCAAGTGGAGAAGCACAGGAAGGCCTCCAGCCGCCACCAGGATCGCGTTGAAGGCGCCCGCACCCCTGTGGCTGGAGGAGCGGCGCCGGGTCGGGGGTCTCGTGAGCGCCGTCCACGACTCGGCTCCCACTGCCCTCGTGCCTGCGGCGAGGGCCGCTCGGGAACGAGCAGCAAGAACGACGGCGGAGTCCCCCGACATCGCTCCGCGTCCTCGTCGTCGTGATCACCGGCCAGGATGAAGGTCGCCCCCAAGCCGTGGCCATCTCCTGCGATGCTACGACGCATGGAGACCCCTGCACAAGAACTCATTCCATCGCTCCGTCTCCACTGTGGATGTCCTCTCCCTCCTTAGGCTGTCACTCCCACATGCGTCTCGAGCATCAGCTCGTGCGTATGCTCGCGTCTGCGTGTTCATCCTTCCGCCTCTCCGTGTAATTCCACCTCTACGCGCTTCTCTACGCATTTCAATGTTCATGTTTCTGATCCATTTATCTTACCATCCAAACACACGAATTAAAACGTTCCTCTTTAGGAACATTGGTATGATGCTTTTAATGATCAGATTCTGTTTTACAAAACCAATGTGTGTGTATGTCTGTCAATTTTTGGTGATTTCGAAAGTTTTTTGGTTTGGCCATGTTTGTTGTAGTACGGAGTTAGACTGATGGCTTTAATCTAAGTTGTGGTTGTTGTTGTTGTTTGACTGGGATTTTTGCACACAGCGTTGGTGTACGGTGCTTTTTTCTGGAATATTTTGCTGTTTTTTTCCTGGATTTTTCAGTTTGCGCATAGTCATTTTAAGATGTTTTCTTGTTCATGTTTTGTTTTTTGTTTGTTGCGGTTGCACCCGATTCAAGAGCCGAATGTCTCACAGGGCTACACCTAATCAATAAAAACTGAAAAAAATCATCTCGCTCAGTCAACCCGAGGCGTCTGGGTCTCTCAGCGACCCTTCGACACGTCACGTGGCCGCGCGCCTCCCTCGAGGTGGCTCCGAGTGCGCCCCCCGTGCCAGGCAAGGTGACCACGAGTCGCCGCTCCGGGATAATTGCGGTGGATGATGTTAAGGCCACCGCTCGCAGCTCAACGCAGCAACTATGCATACATAACATGTCCTCATTGAACTTGTTATCGGAAGAATGCGCCTAGTTAAGTATTTGCGTTAAATTGATAGCTTTAAAAATGTGTGAGAATGCTGCCCTGAGCCGGCAAGGCTTGCTGCTGGGAAGGCACAGATGCGATTAGCATCACAATGGCGACTCGCGTGGCTCAGCTGCCATTCAGGCAGCTCCACCCCCAGCCACACGGCCCCTCTCACCCTCTCCGCACCCTCCTCCTCCCAGTAACAATCCCCGCCTCTCGCGCTCCCTCGCGCTCCCTGAGTCCCGGCCTCCCATCCCTGCGTCCCCTGGTCGCCCTCCCAGTCTCTCGCACTCCCTCACGGCCTCCCTCTCAATCTCCCCCTCCGCGTGTCCCGCCGGAGCCGCGAGATGCTCCCCAGCGCCCCCGACACCTCCCGTGAGCGCAGCAGCGGCGGCGGCAGCATCAGCAGCAGCGGCGGCGGCAGCAGCGGCAGCACCTTGCGGATGACATCCGCGGAAAGTGGCGAGGAGTGGAGTCTAAGATTTTGTCAGATTTATATCGCAAGAAAGGATTATCAAGTGCGAACAATGGGGGCCCCTTTGTTGTGCGTTTGCATGACAAGCAGCCCCGCGCCCCGCTCCTTTCAGCGCCCCTTTCATATGGAGATCGCGCTCCGCCAGGCGGCAGGGGGCACGGGGGGGACGCGCAGCGCGTGCCGCCGCTTGCAGCTGCCAGCGGCTTCCCCCTCCGCGGCGCAGCACAAACGGAGCCGCCCGAAATAAATAAATAAATACCCCCCCCCCCCCGCCCCGCAAGCCACGGCCACCTCATCAGCCTCGATGTAGTGGCACATGCCTTCGGGAGCCCACCACTGACGGCGACACCCACCCACACAGGACCAACCGGCCGACTCGGTGAGCTGGGGACAGCCACGAAAGCAATGAGCGGTGGTGGCACAGGTGATGATGGGGACAATGAGCGGGGTGGCACAGGTGATGATGGGAACAATGAGAGGGTGGTGGCACAGGTGATGATGGGAACAATGAGAGGGTGGTGGCACAGGTGATGATGAGACCAATGAGCGGGTGGCACAGGTGATGATGGGAACAATGAGCTGGGTGGCACAGGTGATGATGGGACCAATGAGCGGGGTGGCACAGGTGATGATGGGGACAATGAGCGGTGGTGGCACAGGTGATGATGGGAACAATGAGCGGTGGTGGCACAGGTGATGATGGGGACAATGAGCGGGGTGGCACAGGTGATGATGGGAACAATGAGAGGGTGGTGGCACAGGTGATGATGGCGACAATGAGCGGGTGGCACAGGTGATGATGGGAACAATGAGCGGGTGGCACAGGTGATGATGGGGACAATGAGCGGTGGTGGCACAGGTGATGATGGGAACAATGAGCGGTGGTGGCACAGGTGATGATGGGGACAATGAACGGGTGGCACAGGTGATGATGGGAACAATGAGAGGGTGGTGGCACAGGTGATGATGGGGACAATGAGCGGGTATCACAGGTGATGATGGGGACAATGAGAGGGTGGCACAGGTGATGATGGGGACAATGATCAGTGGTGGCACAGGTGATGATGGGGACAATGAGCGGTGGTGGCACAGGTGATGATGAGAACACACACAAGTTGTTTTCACCTGCACACACACACGAGTTGATTTCATCTGCACACACACACACACAAGTTGATTTCACCTGCACACACACACGAGTTGATTTCACCTGCACACACACACGAGTTGATTTCATCTGCACACACACACACAAGTTGATTTCACCTGCACACACACACACGAGTTGATTTCACCTGCACAAACACACGAGTTGATTCCACCTGCACCCAAACACACGAGTTGATTCCACCTGCACACAAACACACGAGTTGATTCCACCTGCACAAACACACGAGTTGATTCCACCTGCACACAAACACACGAGTTGATTCCACCTGCACACACACACACGAGTTGATTCCACCTGCACACACACACGAGTTGATTTCACCTGCACACACACTAGTTGATTTCACCTGCACACACACACAAGTTGATTTCACCTGCACACACACGAGTTGATTCCACCTGCACACACACATAAGTTGATTTCACCTGCACACACACACAAGTTGATTTCACCTGCACACACACACGAGTTGATTTCACCTGCACACACACGAGTTGATTTCACCTGCACACACACACAAGTTGATTTCACCTGCACACACACGAGTTGATTCCACCTGCACACACACACGAGTTGATTTCACCTGCACACACACGAGTTGATTTCACCTGCACACACACACAAGTTGATTTCACCTGCACACACACGAGTTGATTTCACCTGCACACACACGAGTTGATTTCACCTGCACACACACACAAGTTGATTTCACCTGCACACACACACGAGTTGAATGCACCTACACACACACGAGTTGATTTCACCTGCACACACACGAGTTTATTCCACCTGCACACACACGCAAGTTGATTCCACCTGCACACACACACACGAGTTGATTTCACCTGCACACACACACAAGTTGATTTCACCTGCACACAAACACACGAGTCGATTTCACCTGCACACACACACGAGTTGATTCCACCTGCACGCACACACAAGTTGATTCCACCTGCACACAAACACACGAGTTGATTTCACCTGCACACACACACAAGTTGATTTCACCTGCACACACACGAGTTGATTCAACCTGCACACACACACAAGTTGATTCCACCTGCACACACACACAAGTTGATTCCACCTGCACACACACACAAGTTGATTTCACCTGCACACACACACGAGTTGATTTCATCTGCACACACACACGAGTTGATTCCACCTGCACACACACACAAGTTGATTCCACCTGCACACACACACAAGTTGATTCCACCTGCACACACACGCAAGTAAACATGATCAATACGAATAAAGTGATCGCCTCCAAGTTCGCGTCAACCTCAGTGGTCGAGGCGAACTGGATGGGGCACCTGCCGGCAGGTGGCTTCATGAGAACGTTTCGTTTATTCGCAGCTCTTTGGATAATCCTGAGAGTCGCATGACTGGCGAGCTCTCCACGATATGGTGGATAATCCAATGAGCAAGTGATTAGAATCTTGTATCCAATTACCCGATTATCAACCAGGTAATCCATCTCGCACGTAGTTGGATCGGCAATCATGTTTTGTTGTAGCGTGTTTACTCACAACGAACAGCTTCTTCATCATTTGCGATGCAATTTTACTTAAATTTTGCGTCTATATATACTGAATATGATCGAATATTCATCTTCTGTAGAGACACAGAGGGCATATGTTATTGTACAGAGAGTCGATATTAGGTAAGGGAGGGAAGGAAGGTCTTCAGTCTGGACGAAGAGGAGCAGGGACTCCACAGCACGGGTGTCGGGGGGGGGGGGGCGAGTTGCAGACACTGGGGGGCAGAGGCTCGCTGTTGTAATCACCGGCGAGACGTCGTGAACTCAAATCGTAAATGTTGTAAGTTGGCGCTGCAACACACACAACCGGTGTGGTGCCGAAGCAGTTACTAATTTGCACGTTTGGTTCAAGTGACGAAACTTTCTAATATGCCGGGTGGAGATTTACGACACATTTATAGGGACACGATCTGACACGTAAAAAACAACAACTCTAAGACGCAGCAAGCGCTGACGGCAGCAAGCCAGAGCACGATGGGCGAGGCTGTGCCGCTGTAGTTAGTTTTAGATACGAGATAAAGCGACGTCACGTCGCAGTACAGACATTTGTTCACAATCGCTCGGGCAGCGCGTGCGAGTGCTCCTCTGCGTCTGGCCGAGGGGCGAGGTGGCCGCGGCGCGCGCCGCTCCCGCCCGGCAGCGGCCACGTGGGACGAGCACGCGTGGCCGAGCGCCCATTGTCTCACCCCCCCGCCACTCACCCCCTCCCACGTCGCCCCCCCCTCCCCACCCCCTCGGCTGCCCACGCTGCCGTGCAGGGGGACGTGGTTCCCTAATCGGCATCATGGAGTGGTTTTGCATAAAGAGGACGATGCTTGGAAGCCCATCGCACCAGAAGTGGAAGAGGCTCCGCGGGGAAATCTAAAACTCGGAAGGACTCGAATTGTTATTCAGCAGCGCGTGCCACCGGCGTCGATTCTCTCGTGACGAAGCGCAATAATGAGACAGTTGCGTGATCTGTGAAGATGGATAACGCCACGCGATGCGGGGCACCGGTGGCGCAGTGGTGAGAGCACTGCGATAGGAACCCGATTTATACTCCAGGCCACGGCGAACGTCAGTGGCGAGAGAAGTCTCATTTGGTCCTGAGAACCCAGGGAACACTCCTGCACCAACCGGCACCGTGCAGCAAGGGTGGTCACACAGCCCCACACAGCCCCACACACACAGCCCCACACAGCCCCACACAGCTCCACACACACAGCCCCACACAGTCCCACACACACAGCCCCACACAGCCTCACACAGCTCCACACACACAGCCCCACACACACAGCCCCACACAGCCCCACACACAGCCCCACACACACAGCCCCACACACACAGCCCCACACAGCCACACACACAGCCCCACACACACAGCCCCACACACACAGCCCCACACACACAGCCCCACACACACAGCCCCACACACACAGCCCCACACACACAGCCCCACACACACAGCCCCACACACACAGCTCCACACACACAGCCCCACACACACAGCCCCACACAGCCCCACACACACAGCCCCACACACACAGCCCCACACACACAGCCCCACACAGCCCCACATAGCCCCACACACAGCCCCACACACACAGCCCCACACACACAGCCCCACACACACAGCCCCACACACACAGCCCCGCACACACAGCCCCACACAGCGCCACACACACAGCCCCACACACAGCCCCACACAGCCCCACATAGCCCCACACACAGCCCCACACACACAGCCCCACACAGCCCCACACACACAGCCCCACACAGCCCCACACACACAGCCCCACACACACAGCCCCACACAGCCCCACAACAACAACCGCCATTCGCCACTAAGTGGCGGTGACGTCACCACAACGCTTGTGCCAGGCCATGTGCACCTTGAGGCCACGTGAAGTGTCGAACGCCCGCTGGCGGGAGGTCACGGGGCAGACCCAGGTGCCACGGGTCGACTGACTGAGATGACCGAGATGACTGGCTGATGCACCACCTGTGCCCCCTACTGTACCAACGTGCTGTGCTTTATCCACCCGGCGCTCCGCTCGTTGTTGTGAGCTTCGCTCCTCCGCCCTCCGTTGTTGTTGGAGGGCGACTGCCTCGAACTGCCCAGTAGCGTCCTTCACGAGCCTCCTCCACAGAGGCCGATCTGGACACCGCTGGTACAAGTCATCGGCAAGTCCACTCAGCTCCACGTCCTCCTGTACCACATCACTCCATCTCTTCTCTAGCCCGTGTCGCGCCCGTTTAGCCCCCTCGATCCGGCCGAACAAAAGCTGTTTCGGCATGCGGTGGCTGGGTATGCGGGCTACATGACCCAGCCAACGCAGCCTTGCCTGCCGGAGGAGCTCACCGATGGGGCTTTGCCCGGATCTTTCAAGGATTTGTGAGCTCCTCACACAATCCAGCCTGGTTAAACCCAGGATGGATCGTAGGCAGGCCAGCCTAAATGTTTCCAACCGGCGAAGATGCTCCATTAGGGGGGTCGACATTTCGCAAGCGTAGAGAAGGGAGGGAACGACTGTGGCCGAGAAGACCTGAATCTTCGTGCGGAGCGAAAGACCAGGTAGCTTCCACACAGCGTTACGCAACCGATGGAAATATATTGCCGCTCGACTGATTCGGAGTGAGACCTCTGCTGTTAAACTGGAGCCGGTCATAAGCACACTGTCCAGGTATGGGAAACTCTCCACTCTCTCCACAACTGCCCCATCACCGATTGGGAGTTGTGGGGGTGGAGTGTCCGATGGTGCAAAATACCCAGGCAGGTGCTTAGTTTTAGTGGGGCTGATGGTAAGGCCCCACCTCTTAGTGGCACGCTCCAGTCTCAGCAGCAATGTCTCCAACTCCTCCTCTGAATGAGCAGCTATTACCAAATCATCGGCATACATAACGTGGTTGACCAATAGAGAGCCATCCCTTGATCGCACCCGGGCATCAATCAGCCTCCCATTATATCTGTACCAAATGGAAATTCCCCCGGTACAGCTATTCAAGGCTTCACGAACTACGCGGTCAAAATAGATGTTAAATAATGTGGGAGCCAGAGGACATCCCTGTCGCACCCCAAGGTGTACAGCGAATGGCTCTGACTCCCGGTCACGTAGTTTTACCCGGGCCTGCTCACGATCATGAAGGTCCTTAATGATCGTGAGCAGAGGGTCAGGGACTGCGAAAGCACGAAGAACAACCCAGAGCCCAGGCCTACTGATGGTATCATAGGCATTGGCCAGGTCAATGAAAGCAGAGATGTAGGTCTTGTTGGAACTTCCCACGTGTGCCCCCTCGTGTGCCGTGCTGGCTTTCATAGGTGCTCGCTAACAGCACTTGCCACAAAAGTCTGTTCAGGCTATTGGGGTATCTTTGTTTTTATGCTTTACCTAAGTTGTAGCCACCATTGTGCCCGGTTGGGTCATCATTCCTCTCTGTTTTAGTGGAATTGCGCCCTGTTTAGAGACACCACAGCCAGTTGCCACATTAACTGAATCCGTCCAGGAGCCGTTGCGCTTCGGATAAAGTGGGAACTTCTCCAGCGGGACGGGGCGAGGGATCGTCACGGCGCGAGGTGGTGGGAGGGAGATGAGTGATGCCTGCCCCCCCCCCCCGGTGTGTTTACCATGACGGGGGAGGGGGGGTACAGGGGGACTGATCAATGTCTATCTAGATGCAGACCTCCCCATGCCGTGTCGTTCGTGGGGGTTGTTTGACCATACTTCACTACACTGGTCAATGCGGTTTGATGAAGCGGAGGGCAGCCAGGACTGGTTCAGGTAGATCACGTGCCCCTGATGTGAGCCAGAGTTGGGCATTGAACTCAGGTTGTCCGGTTCACGGGTGGGAGGATTCACAACGGAGTGCGCTTCGCCACTGCCCCCCCCCCCCTTAAATAACTCATCCTGGCGTCTGGTCACGCTTGTGTCGAACCCACAGGTGAAGCAGGCCCAGGGAACTGAGAGCGGCGACATCAGATCGCCAAACAATCGTCGACGTGTGTTGGAAAGACACAACAGGAACGCAAAACGTCAAAGTGTTGTGTGCACCTCGGCCATGTGTTGAGGGCACATACTGGAGTCGAACTTGTGCCAGCAAGTTGTCAGGGTGGTTTTGGAAAACAGAACGTCGGAATAAAACTCAAAGGTGACGAAAGAAGAGTGATTTGAATGAGTGCACGTGACCCACTACGACACACGAATCAGAAACACGGACACTGTCCAAGAAGAGATGTTAACTACCTCGCCTGGTATACAGGAGGTCGTGGGTTCGATATCGACCCTGGCGCCTGCTGCTGCTATGTGTTTAGAATTTGTGTGTCTCTCTCTCTCCCCGTGGTCGCGTGGAGGTTTCTTCGGGTCCTCCGGTTTCCCCTCCACATTTATCATCAACATCACGCGCTCAGAGGTCGCGTCTGAAAAAGCTGCTACGTTGCCCAGTCGGCCTCACCTGGTCAAATACATACAACGTCGTTTATAGTCGAATAGATGGAACACCACGGGGAGAGTGCGCAAAGAATCGTGGGTGGAGAGGCGCACGCTCGACATGATTCCAAGAGGCAGAGAGACCAATACAGTCACGACAAAAACACACACGTCAGTGGGAAAGTGTTGCTGAGATCACGTTGTGGGCTGCTTGTCCCTGGAGGTTCTGCGTGCTTTGCGCCTTCAAGGTAGAGACACTCCACGTTGACTGTTCAGAGCGGTGAGTGCGGCTCTTGCAGGGGGCGCGCCACTCGAAGGGGCGATGTCGGGTGGCCGAGGCTAATTACGGAGCGGCAGGCAGAGGGAGCGAACACGCTGTGAGAGCACGATGAGATTGAGCTCACGTGGAGGAGCCAGAGAGATTGAGATGGAAACAAGTTGCCGTGAAAGATAGTGAGGTCTTGGGGAGGCCTTCATCCAGTCGTGGATCGATCATGGCAGACGAGGTGATGATGAGTAGAAGTCGATTGAAGCCAGGGCATGGCCCGAATTCAAGCAAATCTGACACGTGCGAGTGTACGCCTGGACCTCCTATGAACATTAAACTCCAATCGACCTGACCACCCACCACATCGCATGCAGGAGGTGATGCCGACTGAACCAGGACGCTAATTAATTAATTATGCATATCTGATTACTCGTGAGACAATCATTCTCCCAAATGCAGCTCATGTAAAAAAAACCCGCGCTAAGAAGCCCTAATGAGATTAAATCTGCGTTGCGTCGCCGGACAATGTCGGAGCGAGCTCTGCCCGTCGGGGAGAGGGGCCATCGAGGCACGCAGCAGCAGCATCAGCAGCAGCACGCGCTCCGTGCAGCAGCAGCAGCACGCGCTCCGTGCAGCAGCAGCAGCACGCGCTCCGTGCAGCAGCAGCAGCAGCACGCGCTCCGTGCAGCAGCAGCATCAGCAGCACGCGCTCCGTGCAGCAGCAGCAGCAGCGTGCAGCAGCAGCAGCAACACGCGCTCCGTGCAGCAGCAGCAGCAGCGTGCAGCAGCAGCAGCAGCACGCGCTCCGTGCAGCAGCAGCAGCGTGCAGCAGCGGCAGCAGCACGCGCTCCGTGCAGCAGCAGCAGCAGCAGCACGCGCTCCGTGCAGCAGCAGCAGCATCAGCAGCGTGCGCCCCGTCTCTACTGCTGGGAGCCATGTGGCGAGGCGGCTCACCGCCCGCGACAGGCGGGGGAATGCGGGCGGTCGGGCGGGCGGGCGGGCGGGCAGACGCGCTGGCAGATGGCGTGGCAGGGCCGGTGGGGGGGGGAGCAGGGCTTTATCTAAGGGTATGTATGGCTGGGGATAATGGGCTGGCGTGTGCCGTCTGTGCCGGCTGGTAAGATTACATCTCTGCTGGGGGCAATGCGGCCATGGGTCAGTGGCTGTGCGGTCCGACGTGCGCCCCAGCCCGCAGTCTCCAGCTGCCCCTGGCCCGCTGCTCGCCTCAACAATTGCCGCCGCAATCAATTATGCATACAATCAAATAATCCATTAACCAACTAGCATATAGCTGCTAACGTCTGTTTAGGATCAAGACCATCTTTGCCAAAACGAACTCGTGGGGTTATTGGGATGATGTTGTTGTTGTTGTTGTTTTTTTTTTTACAACGGCCAGGGAAGTTGACCGGAAGGCCGCGGACAGCGCGCCGGGCTACTGCGCCGCGCGGTGACTCGTGGCGCTAATCCCAAAGCCGAATGGCAACCCAGGAATTCACCGCGCAACTGTCCCCTGATGCACATTCCATCCCATAATGATGGCAGCCTCGGGCCGGTTTCCCTCGCTGCACCGGCACCGGCGCGATGCGTAGCCCCACGTGCTGCGGCGCGGTCAATCGCCGCTGTGGGGGGAGATTCCGGTGGGCGCATTCACAGAGATGCCCTCGTGTCGAAGTGCATCGAGAATGGCCGGTGACCGTCCTCGCCGCCCGCAAGCTACAAAGCATTCTCTCGCCAAGGTGAGCGGAGTGGCAAATGGAAGCTCCTCCAGTGAGGAGGACGAGGAGGGGAACGACGAATCGGATTCACTTTAGAGCTGCACCAGAGACGCCGCTCAATGGCTGAGCCGCGTGGTGCCGACAGGACACTGGTGAAGAGGGAGAGAGGTCCCGTGGGGGAGGAGGACGCATCTGCTGCACAGACCTGGCAGAAGGGGCACTTGTTGCACGAGATGCGATTCGGATTAAGCGGAGCACAGCCCCCGTCTCATCGGCGTTACGGGCGGGACGCGGCCGCGTGATTTACGAAACCATCACGAAGGGGCTCAGTGACTTCACGCCGCTTAACCAGGCCATTACCACGCACACAGCGGCATGGCGTTTATAATACAGTCACGACAACAAAACACACACACGGCAGTGGGACAGTGTTGCTGAGCTCGCGTTGCGGGCTGCTTGTCCCTGGAGGCTCCGCGCGCTTTGCGCCTTCACTTGTTTGAGAAACGTGTGCGAGCGATGCCCTTTGTTGTGTTTTAAAAGCGTGGTGCGCAAGGGTGGCACGCGCGTGGCACGCTCATCCTCACGGGAGCGTGGCGACGAGAGTGAGACAGGCAACGCACTGCACGCCAAACTCCAGCCCCAAATATGACATAGCGAGAGATGCCCGAGCTCACATCCTGATGAAGCTCACAGCAGTTTGAGCGAAACGTCGATGTCCGTTGACGTTGACTTTAGCCGTGAGAAGTTTCGAGCCACCGCCAGAAGGTGATCAATAAGTCGGCGCGTGTGTAGATGTCAACAATATATTTGTAAACGTGCCAATCTTGTCGGGTGGTGGAGGGTTCCAACAAAACAATTCTGAGACTTTAATGAGGGAACGAAATGTTCATCTGACACCGAGGGTAATAGGAGCTGTGAGACGGGGCTCGGGTTTGTGTGCGACTGGAGGAGATTCACCGTCAGTGTGGTGCGGGGGGAGAGCCGCTGTTGAGCCGGGCTGTGTTTGCCACCCACTCGGCTCGATGGAGCTGTTAAGCACGTGTTTTCTAGCACCATGGACAGCGTAGAGATGGGGAAACACACAGAGCTCCCAATGGGTCACTGCGACCGAGAGGCGTGGAGTGTGCGGATGATGCAACTTTGTCAGCGAGGAACTCGGCTGGCATCTTTCAACATTTGTCACCGAGGCTGGACACTGAGACCCTCATGTGTGGGCCGATTGAAGTGAAAATCCATCGTCAGCCATGATCTCTCCACTGCCAGGTGAAGGCCTCCCCCAGCCATGGCCATCCTTCGCGATCTGGCTCTTGTGCACGAGCTACAGGTGATTGTCGTTACAGGTGGATGTGGCGTCCATGTTCAACACCGTCCCGGTGCTGTGATGCGCACACAGAATCGAGTCCGGCGAAGAGCTCGAGTCACTCGCAAACCTCATCCACGCCTGGACCTCTTTGTGCCTGTCGTGCCTGGAGACTCAGCAGGAGACAGCAGGCATTGTCTTGGGGGAGTGATTTTCAACTCCGGCCCTCTCAACCCCCGAGCGTACAGCGTTCCGTGATTACCACCCATCAGATGCTTGCAGTGTGTGCATGCACGTGGTGGTGAGGACTGGAGTTGAGCAACAGTGTGGAGGGGAGCCACTCACTCTCACGCTGACAGCGCGACGAGTGCAGCGCCACGCAGGAGATCATTTTGGGACGCCGCGTCCGTCTCTCATTGTGTTGTCCTCGTGGTGCTGCGGTGGTGTGTGTGTGATTGTGTGTGTGTGCGGTGGTGTGTGTGTTTGTGTGCGGTTGTGTGTGTGTGCGGTGGTGTGTGTGTGCGGTGGTTTGTGTGTGCGGTGGTGTGTGTGTGCGGTGGTGTGTGTGTGCGGTTATGTGCGTGCGGTGGTGTGTGTGCGGTGGTGTGTGATTGTGTGTGTGTGCGATGGTGTGTGTGATTGTGTGTGTGTGCGGTTGTGTGTGTGTGCGGAGGTGTGTGTGTGCGGTGGTGTGTGTGATTGTGTGTGTGTGTGGTTGTGTGTGTGTGCGATGGCGTGAGTAGTGGGGAGCGGCAGTGGAGCGATTAGATTGCTGCACTTCGAACCCGGCTACCCGAGTTCAATTCCCGATCACGGCCAACACCAGTGACGATTATCTGAACCGGTCCTGGGCCTCCTCTAGGTTGACAAGTTAGCACTTGGTGCGATGTGTAAACATCGCCACTGGGGAGACAAAGGCGGACGCGCGTGGTGCTGACCACCCACCCCCTCGTGTGCCGTTCCAGCCTTCATAGGTGCTCGCTAACAGCACTTAACAGTCTGGTAAGGCTATACGGGGGATATTTATCTTGTTTTTTTTTTCCAGTGCCAGTTTTATTCTTCCCCGGAGCAAGATTAGTTACACTTGTGAGTGCATTTCCACCGACATCTGAAGTTACAGAGCAACTTCAGACAACACAGTCTCACGTTTCGCAGGCGTGTACGAAGCATGTACAACACAAATATAATGTTGAAGCCGGTTGCGGGGTAAAGTTCCTTTGTCTGACTGTGGGGTGGCTTATTGTTGAAGTTGCTGCTTGTTTTCGAGCCGTTCCTGCGGCAGTGGAAGCTTCCTTTACCATCTGCCCCAGCACAGGACTAATTGCTGGGCCGCTATTTCCACTGGAGGGGGACCAGCTGACCAGGCCTGGCCCGGCACATAAAGGGGCTTTGTCACAGGGTCATGATCACAACAATACCGAGCCCGGGCAGCGAGTCTTCAGACCCGAGATTAGCATAACGCGTGCAGCCTCACACAAAGGCTTCCATACACCCGCAAAACAAGGGCTGCCCAACTGCCCTCACCGCGGTACGGACACGCACACACACGAGCGCACACACGCACATGGGTGGACATAAACATGCCCTCAGACAGGCCGCATGTGCTACCCTTCAAACAATGCAAAGGCCTATAACGTAAACAACCAATGCCGGTACTGGGCGGCCCAGTGGGTGGTTCCACCGCGACAGCTCGGGGCAATGATGCAGAGTTGTTGGGCTGGCGACGGCGTGTGTGGAAATAATGAGAGCCCACGTGATTCGTTGAGAATTGAAATAATGAAAATCCACGTGGTTTGTAGAAAATTGAAATGACAAAAGTCCACGTGGTTTGTAGAGCATTGAAATAAGGAAAATCCAAGTGATCTGCAGAAAATTTAAATGATGGAAGTCTACGTAGTTTGTCGAGAATTGAAATAATGAACGCCCACGTGGTTTGTAGTACATTTACATAAAGAAGGCCACGTGGTTTGTAGAGAAATGAAATAAGGAAAGTCCACGTGGTTTGTTGAGAATTGCCCAATCGCTTAAAGCATCTTAACTCCAGCTGCGCCACAGATTAAATTGCGCACCGTTGTGAAATGTTTAACAAGTTCACTGTGCAACGGTCAAGGGACATCGTTTGATTTCCACGGATGGATTTAAAACGAAACGCCTTTTAAAATGCGGCTATTCCAGCATGCACTCAGCTGTGCTGGCGTCGTATCGTGATTTCCACCTTTGGTCAGTGCTTTTTGTTCAGACTGTAACTAATTTTAACTTCGTGGTTTAGGAGTTGTGTGATTTTAAAATAGAAGATTGCTACTGAAACGTACGAGCTGGGAACTGTGTCGCACGGGGAGACAAAACGCGTGCGGGCGACTCTCGCCGGTACCTCGGCACCGCGATGATTAGAAACAACAACAACTTCACCAGGGCACACTCGACACGCGCAGCGTTTACTCAAAACACAACTTCGTGTTATTCAAACGTCACGTTCCTCTTTGTCGATGCAAGGTTTTTTTTTTGTTTTACAAATGAGAAAAAATAGAAAACATAAACAGATTTGGCGGCAGTGATTTGTGATAAGGAGCAATTGTCCCGCACCGGACTCCGGAGCGACCCAGACGAGAGGGAGCCCCCCCCTCACCCCCCCCTACCACCCCTCACCCCCCTCACCCCCCTCACCCCTCCACCCGGCAGTCGCGTGGCCACAGACACCCACAGACACCCGGCCCTGCGAACACACACTCGCGTCGCCCCCTCCTCCTCCTCCTGCTGCTGCTGCACCACCCCGCCTCTCCTCCAGCCTCCAGGCCAAATAACAGATTAGTGAATGGCAACAGACAGTCCCCAATCCCCCATCAAAATAACACCCACCCACCCACCCACCGCCCCACCCGTCGTCCCACCTCTTGCTGCAGGCCGCGGGACCACAATGGGTGAACCACGAGGCGTGCGCTCGGCATCAGCCCATGCCTCCACTCCAACCCCGCCCGCCCCTCCCCCTTCTCGAGCAGCACAAACACAAACACACTTCCCCTCCTGGCCCAGGGACACGCCGTGAAAAGCTGAATGGCGAGCGTGTGGACAGCACACAGCACACAAACAGAGCCCCCACCCCCCTACACCACACAAACACAACCCCCACCCTGCCCCGCCCCGCGCCTATTGAGGAGCTCACAAAGCCGTGAATGGCAGGCGTGTGGAAGGCATCATCCCTGTCCCCACGTCGCACATCATCATCATCACCACCACCACCACAATCACCACCACCATCACCACCATGAACCACCACCACCATCGACACCATCGCCCCTCCCATTGCAGGCAGCAGAGTCCGGTCCATGGCACCTCCCTCGCGGCTCCTCCTCCAGCCTCGCTCCGTCTCGTCCCCACGGCGTCACGGGGTCAGCCCAGGCCTTGTTCGGCTCCTGCAGCATGCGGTGGCACCGGCAGTGGCACCGATGCTGCTTCCCGCGACTCGGATCCTCGCTCGACCTCCCTCCCTCCCTCGCACCAGCGTCCACCCTCAGTTCACTGCAACCACGAAGCACAACACGTGGCAGTGGATGCCATGAGAGTGTGCCTCCTCTGCCACGATCGCTCGCACCTCCTGCAGTCACGTCTCAGCAATGACGAGTAGTGCAACAGAGACACGAACTCACAAGTAGTCAAGGATCAAACCCCCGGAGTAGATACCCGCGATACCACGATCGGTGATTCCTAGAGCTATCACAGTCTAGATTCAGGAATTGCTGTCACCCGCGCCTCGCCATTCCCTGAATATTCCAGAAATCGCCAGAGACGTTCTTATTGCCGATAGAGAAATGCGTTTTTTCAGTACAGGCAGCAACTTCGAAAACTAATTTCTTTAAAACAGTTTTTTTGTTCACGTACGGTGTGAAAGAAGTTCAACATACATACTTTGGCAAAGTCCAATACCAGGTTTGCCATAGACTCTTGTATCTGACAATGCCCAGCCATTGCTACGTAAGCCATTGCTTCACTTCCATGTGAGAGATTTCATGAACGAGTTCTGCTACCAGCAGCTCCAGAACTGGAGTCGTGAGTTGCGTGATCCAACACCGACCACGCGAGCCCCGTGGGTCATGCGGAGAGTCTCAAGACTCCGGTTCGCCCTTGCGAGTTGGGAGGCCGCGTCAGTCAGTGTTAGTGCCGAGCGCCACGTCTATCATCGAACAAGGCGCATTGGGTTTGCTCGGTTGTGCTATGTCACTCTCACACAGGGCTTCGGGGTTTTCCGTATGAACATATCTTCCAGCAGCACCTGGAGTGAAACGTCGGACATCACGCCGAACGGCCAACAAGCGGTAACATAACAACACAATCTCACAATTAGAATATGTATTTACACTGGAGGAATCTGATGAGCTATAAAGCTCTCGTTTCACAGATGTCCAATAAGGGGAGGCTAGAACGTAACAACAACAACAAATAATAAATATATAATCGAAAAAGTAAACAAACCAATTATAAAAATATACAAATAAAACTAAATAATTTTTTTTTATCTTAGAAGGTAAAGCGATTAACTTCTTTTTCAGAAGCCACCTGGCCACAAACGATAGCTCAACAAAGTGGCTTATCATGTGGAAATGTATAGCAGCAAACTCATCTAAATAATCTAAAACATTGAGTGAGGCTTCTGAACGCGGACTGATCCCTGCCGTCATTATTGCTGCTGCTGCCGCTGCTGTTGTTGGTGGGGATGGTGATGGTGGTGGCGGTGGTGGTGACGGCTCGTTCTGCTCGTGAGTTATGGCCGAGGAGCATCTGCTGGGGCAGCAGCAGAGCGCGGGGAGTGGCGGAGCGCCGTGTGCAAGCACGCGGGGCCTGCATCTGCTCCACCTCCACCACCTCCTCCTCCTCCCCATGCCTCTATACACGCCGCTCGCACGCGCGGCGCGTGAGCCGGGGCGGGGGGGGCTGCTCCCCTGGGGGAGGCGGTGGGGCAGTGGGGGGAGGCTGGGGAGGGAGGCTGGGGGGGGACATGTGCAGGCATTGTTCCCGGAGCCCCGCTGACCTGGGAGGAGCGACCGGCGCTCACTCGGCAGCTGCCGTGCAGCACCGCGCGTGCGTAATGGGCACGCGGCCTGCACCCAGCAGCAGATGCCCCGTAGCGCGCACAGCGCTCAGGAGTTGTTCCCTAAGTAGGGGTTGTGCGGGAGAGCTGAAACTCTCTCGCAAGTAAAATGTGCCACCTTCAAAACAACAACAAAACTCCTGCGTATAATTGTATCACTGTTGGCCATAGATGAACCAGTAGTAAACCATGTTTTAAGCAAGCTAAGCTGTTAAATAAACAAATAAAGATTCCTTTAAACCTATTCGGAGATTTATTTTCGCATTGTGTTGAAATACAACAGCACTGTGAGACAAAGAGGGAGTAGCACTGCGATAGATCTATGGCTGTGTCACGGCGCTGCCAGGAGCTGTACACGGGTGGTGCCATGCTCCTTGTCACGGGCTTTAAACGATTAATATCGCTTCATCTCAAGACACAAACATTGTCTATTGCCTGGCGGACACATTGTAGATGCATTACTGTACTTTAAATAACCTTACATTAGTCTACATTGATGAAATGAAAACACGTTTAAAAACATAGTTACAGAATATGTTGATACATTTAAACAACATTTAAATGAAATGTAAATGAAAAACTATGGTAGGGGATCACAAACGACCATCAACAAGTGGGTGGCCAATGTCATCATTATGACAGCAGTAATCTTAATATGGATGTCGTGATGTTTACTTAAAATATGTAAATAGGAAAGTCGAGGTGGCCGGGTGGTTAAGGGCTGGGCTGGCACCGCTGAAATTCTGTCTTCGAACCCCGGGAGCATCCCCCCAGTGACCTCGGCGACTCCTCGTGTGTCGGGAGATCGCGGGCTCGGCCCGGCCACCAATACTGTCGCTGCACAGGAATCCATGATACCAACACGCGTGCGCGCGTGTGTCTTGTCACTGCATTTGGCTCCTCTGAGATTTGTAAAAGATGACATTTACAATGCACCGACATTACTCTTCAGCAGGGCGCGTGGGAGAGTGCTGCCACCTACTGCGTGGTATTGCGGCCACTTGAAGGGATTTCAAAGAGTAGTTCTATAATGTCCCATTCCGAGGGCCGTTCTCTAACACGAGGATGTCTCTAACTCGGGCGTGTTTTTTTAATTTTCATGGAAATTATGACTTCCTACTGGCTCCTTCCTCTTCAATGAATGGTGATTTGGGATCTTGGTTATTCTCAGCTCTACCAACTGCTCAAAGCAGCAAAATTAATCCTGAAAGCGACTGACCGGCGGGGCTCACAAACGAGAGGAGTCCCCTTGGGTGGGAGCTGTCACCCCGATTAACAGATCAACCTCCCGGAGCACAGCACGAGGAAGTGAACCCCCGTGCACACGTGGAGTGGCCCAGGCACGGCAGGTTCACCTCGCCCTACCCAAGGTGATCCGCACAGGAGACGGGGTCACTTACACCTCCTGCTTGTATCGTACAGGCCACGCGATGGCAACTGTGCCCATCACCCCGAGGGCCTCTCCAAATCTCTCATTCTGAATACCACCGCCAGGCTCTTCACCCGCACCCATGAGTGAGAGGACATCACTCCAAGCCTCAGATCCCTATACTGCATCCCCCCAACTCCACGTCGGATCAAATCAGCGTATCTCCTCGCCACTTGTAGGATACTACATTGCTCCAGTCTCCCGTCTCGCCCTATTCTCCGCCTCGAACGCCGCACTCTCGTAACCGAGGCGAGACACCGGTAGATCTCCACTCAGTGGAGAGCCGATCCCCCTTCTCATGCGCTGCTCCTCTGCTTGTTCTTGCGGTCTGGAACTCTCTCTGCATGCTGCGTGGTGACGAGCAAAGGGCAGTGGGGCCACATTTGTTGTTGTACTGCACTTCTGTGCTCCTGCTGTACTTCATACCGTTCGTCTATGCTCCCCGCACCGGGGTCATAAAACCCCCATGACCCAACCGGCCTGGCGGAGGCCCCCATCCAGCAGTGGACAGAGAATGTGCGCGTTCGTGCGTTTCTCGAGACGCGCTTTAGCCTACCGTGAGCCCAAAGCGCGCACGGCTCGGGCAGTGAAGGCGCCGGGCGAAGGGCATCCACTGTGTGTTGTCTCACAGCGACTTGTGAGTTGGTATATTTGCAAGCAGCGCGTCATTAGCATTCGTCCCACACAGGGCAGCGCGCGGCAGCCTGGCAGTGGCGCACTCCGCGTGAGAGGCTTTTGTTGACTACGATGCGAGCGCGCTGTCGAATGTTCCAGGGGGGGGGGGGGGGCTGTGTCGCGTGCTTATTGACTCTTGCCTCGGTCACGTTAGCAACTGTTCGGTGCAGCTGCATTCAGAGCGCGACTCTGGTCGGTACGGGCCCGACCTGCATTTCAAATCCCGCAATTCCAGTAATCACGATTACCGCCACGAACCGCGTCGTCATCCTAACGGGATGTCACCGCTCATTTATGGTGCGTGCATTCATCACAAACGTTAGCATCGACAGTAACGAGACGAGGCTGTGTTTCGCCCGCAAGTCGTATTCACGCCCACCAGCCTGAGTGGCCACTGGACGAATGTCTCGCAGTAGGTATTCTCTTAAACAGGCACACGCTGTGCTCGTTTTGACTTTTGAGTCTCATCAGCAGAGCGTGACCCGTCAAGAATATATTCCTGGGCCGCCTCTTGTTATTGGCCATCCATCACCACTGGTATTGCTATAGGGCCCTCTGTGACCGCTACGGGGCCCATACAGAGATGTACACGCTTTCATTCCGCAGTGGATTGATCATGGCTGATGGTGATAACGATAAGATATAAAACATGCTATTCCGATTATGACATTTCAAATATTGCAATGAGAAGATACAATACTAATCAAAGTAAATCGTATGACTCCAAAATAACTACGCGCCTTAATTTGTGTCCATGACTTTTTAATCGTGCATTGTACAATTGTATAATTGCTCTACATTAACATCAGCTGAAAGGAAGTGCGGCTCCCAGCAGACATGCTCCACACTCAGCAGCATCAACAGCAGCCTTCCCAGAATGGAGCCACACGCTGTAGCCGCAGGGATGGCTACAACAACACTGGGAGGAGGATGCGTGCCTACATCATCCTCACACACAAAGAGAACTCCCTTCACTTGTTTCCCCGTTAATATTTGAGTCAGCATGGTGACAGAAGGGCGACTGCCTCTACAATCTGCAGAAATCTGTTTAAAGAAATCTCAGACGGCCTCCGATCTGTCTGTCTGCCCAGGTCCTTACTGTGCTCCGTAAATAAATATACGTGCGTACTCAACTCCAGTTTTGTTATATTGTATTTATTTGTGTGTGTTTTATACGTTGATTGCTTTGTTGTCATTGTTCTTTGGTTTATAGATCTAAGCATCTTGTTCACCTCTAGCCGTTTGAATGAACCTCGCGATGTGATGAGATGCGACGCACGATAAACACACAGTGAAGATGATTCAGTGTGAAAAGTGGCATTATTTTTAAAGTCATAATGTGGGCCTTGGCCTGTGTCGCATGACACGAGCAAGGTGTGTGGCACAAAAAAGAAGCTCCGTGTACACCCAGAGCTGGGCCGTGACTTCTCCCAGGTATGCTGCTGATGCGTATTGAAGTTGGTGCGATGTTCACAAACACACCGGTGGTCCACACAGCGGCACTTGTGGATCTGAAATGCCGTCACTTGCAATCATTTAACAACAACAACACAAATGCACTGCATACAGATGTTTGTTACAGCTCATGGGATACAATTAGACACGCGCGTCATTTCGTGGAAACGCACGGCTCTGCCCTTCTTTGTAAATGATTTTTGGAAATGTAAAAACAAGTTGGATGGATATCGCGGTGTCTGAGAGGACACCCGGAGGTGACGAGGAAGCGCAGTGCCACTGCGGAGTGAAGCCGTCACTCGCCGAGCGAGGTTCTGGCGGAGCGGAGAGCCGCAAGTCGATCCGGTGTCTTCCCGTAAGTCGCCCGACTCTGGGTCACACGGGGAGGGAGGGAGTCCCCTCGTGCCGTGACATCTCATGACACTTCACAGTGCAGAGCAAACAGGGCGGCCAAACCAGCCAACTCATTTTATCTACACTTCAAATATGTCACCAAACCTGAAAAACCAGGTGTTGCATTAACATTCTTTATTCAACTTCACAAAGTAAGCGATAACAATAGGTTGGTCTGTTGTTCTAGAGGAAGATGAATAGTGGCTATACAGCTGTGTGAATGTTTTTCACAGGGGGGTGGTGGATGGTGGCCAAGTGCGATCACTGTTTCTCGTCGTAATCGCGGTGTTGGGGGGAGCCGCGTGGCCCACTGAGCCCCAAATGCCGAGCCGCGTTCTGGGGCCTCGTGGGGGCCTCCAGGGGGAGGGGGTCGCGAGCGCCCCCGCGTGGCCCGCGCGGTGACTGCGGCGCATGGCACCACGGGCCCCCGCTGCGTGCTCGCCCACCACAGCGCCTGCTCCACATGGGATGCTTCGAGGGAAACTGTGAGTGGTTCTGCTGCTGCGGCGGTGATACCGCGCCGGGTGTGGGCAGAGTCGCCCTGCTGCTGCTGCTGCCGCCGCTGCTGCTGCTGCTGCAGGCGGACGTGAGCGTGGCCACGGAGGGCTTTGCGTGGAGGTCCCAGTGGTGGAGCGGAGCCGGCGTCGGCCCTGTGGCCTCCTCACGCATTCAATGGGGCCACCCACCTTGTCCAACTCTCTGCCTCCCTCCACGCATCTCGGCGCCTGGATTACGGCGCAGTTGCACCGCCTGCGTACTCTGTAGCCACGAGGCCCTAGTCCGGCATTCACTCCGTCTCCGAGATCTCACCACGGCCCCCAGCGCTCGGTATTTCCCCAAACCCGGGCCACGTCTCTCGTTTGGCACAAAACGAATCGCGGCGCGGGCCCTGCCAGGGAGCGGCTGGGCCTCGGGTGGCAGCAGCCGCCAGTGGCCGCCACTCCCGGGGGTTGGAGAGGCCGCATGTCCCGCTCCTCTGGCTGCCACTGCCGCGTTCGTCTCCACGGGGGGGGGGGGGGGGAGTACCGGCTGACTGGCATCGCGGAACCGTGAGGGGGGCTGCGGGGGAAAGGCCGTCATCCAGCAGTGGATAGATCACGGCTGACGATGCCTGCATACTTTGCGGTGGCAGCACTTATTAAATGTCACTTCTGCCCACCGTAGAGTCACGTTGCATCGGGTTACGGTGCGGACTTGGCATGAACTCCCCCGTCATGAGACAGGGACACGCTTCAGATGAGTCTCGGCCATTTTTTTATTGTCTTCCACGTGTTCTGGTCTCAAACTCAAGGCCCAAACACCTCCACATGTGTAACAATAGACGAGTTTGAAACGCGCCACTTTCCTGAGTGACGTGTGGCCATAATTTGTCCAATTCAAAGGCAGCAACCGCCGTTTATTGAAACAATTGCAAAGGCGTTGAGATGGTGATTGGCAAACATTGTGTTCCTACGTTTCCACACAAATGTGATGTTTGTGTACCTTGCGCGTAGCTTCTTGGCACGTACGCTGATGTTATGGTGGGTTTGGTGGTGGGGAAGTGCGTTGGCAAGCTACGCGGTGTGCTGTCGGGTTGTTGTGCAGTGGAGAGGTGCTTGAGCGTCATGCAGGCCGGCTCCACCATGCTCAAGCTCCGGCCCGGCTCGCGTGCCGTGGCCTGGCACAGCCTGGCCTGGCACCCCGTGCCACGCGTCTTCTACCTCGACCAGAGCCGGCGACGCATCTGCTGGCGCCCCTCGCGCAAGCGCCACAAGGCCGCCAGTGCGTGCCGCAGGCTCCAGCTGCACGCACGACCACCACCACCACCACTCTGGACCGGGCGCGTGACGCGCGCGTGACGCGCGCCTCGCCGTCATCGTCCGCGTGCGCGCGTGTCGCTCTTCCCCCGCAGTTTGCATCGACGCCGTACGGGAGGTGCGGCAGGGCTGGCCCGTCGGAGCGGCGTCCGGAGACTTTCATCCAGAAGTGTCGACGTTCGCTCCCTACGACTTCTGCGGAGGCCGTGGTGCCGGGGTGGACGCCGCACTCGGCCCGGGGGAGGCCACGGCGGGCGGCCGTGGCACTTTCGGGCAGCCCGACTCGACGTGCGTGCTCAGCGTTTTCTACGGAGCCGTCGACGGACCGCTGGTTCTGATGACCGCTTGCCGAGAGCAGGCCTTGGCCTGGCGTGTGGGCCTCACCATGATCATGGCCGGGATGAATGTGGGCTCGCCCAGCAGTGGGCCCACGTTTCACTGCCATGAACAGTATCCGACCCACTCGGACGGCACGTGTGCGAGTGTGTGTGAGCCAAGAGGTGTGCAGTGTGTGTGCGCGTAGCATCTGTGACGAGTGAGATCTAAACCTGTCCTGTGCCTCCCCGAGGTTGACACACACTTAAATGGGGATGCAGGTGGCCGGGTGTGCCGTGCCGGCCCTGCCAGGCGCTCGCTAACAACACTGCCTCCACGGGCTGTACGGTGAAATGTTGAACGTACAGTGTGCGATGTCACGTTAATAGTTTGTGTGGACTGTGTAGGACGATGCGGCAAGTTGAATGTGGCCATAGGTGAATATCAGGTGATTGAGGTGAGAGGTGAATGAGGGGTGAATGTGGCGAGCGGTGAGTGAGAGTTGGACGCGTTGCTTGCCGGAGAGAGGGAGAGCCAGGGAGAGATCTTCCCTGACGTGACCCCCAGGCTCCTGGTGCGCACGTTTGCCGCGGCCGACAGGAACGGCGACGGGCGCCTTGCGCTGGACGAGGTCCGCGCTCTGCTGAGCAGCCTGAATCTGCGGCTGTCGCGGCAGCGCCTGCACGACCTCATCCAGGTGCGACCCTCGCCTCCGCCGCCCTCTCCCTTTCGCCTCGAAGTCTCCCGCTCGCTAACGCACCGTCCCTTTCCCTCTGTCTGCCGCATCGCGACACCATGGGAGATGTTGGCGGCTTGGGGAAGCCTTTGTCCAGCAGTGGATAGATCGTCTCTGGCGAAGATTATTCAACTTGCTAATTTTTCTCACGAGCAAAGGGTTGCGGCCAAAGTTTCGTCTCTGCAACGTTCGAAGATTATTATTTGCTTACTGGATTAGAGCAATAAAGGCATAAATGTAAATCATATTAACCATGCCACATTTGTTGAGGACACAGTCATTTTAACAACAATGAAAATTAACGACAGGAAATTATTGAATAACTTAATAAAGCTGCAAAGTTGGGCTCAAGATAAACATGAGCAAAACGAGTGACGTAGTGACACAATTATTTAATCAGATCACCCCCAAAGTGTATATTTACCTCGACCACATAGTTTTTTCCATAATTTCTGGCCATGCACTACCCGTGTCTCATCAGTTGATTATTTGCTCCCAATGTCAGCATTCCGTGCACCTCCGATTATCACGATTGGCGACGTACGGAGAATCATCTCGCGCTTCCGGGATCCGCGCAGAAATGCCCGTGGCACAGAGTGCCCGGTGCGGTGCCCAGCTCACGAGTGGCGCTCAACATCCGGGAGATCGCGAGGAAAGACGATGTCGACAACTCCGCTCGGTGACGCGTGCGCCCGTGTGTTTTGTTTGCCACGCAGGCAACGGATGTGGACAACGATCGAGGGTTTTTATCGTTTGAGGAATTCTCGTCGTTCTACGCTCTGATGTCGTCACGTCGCGACCTCCTCATGCTGATGAACAGACACGTTCACAAGACGCAGCCGTGGCAATCGGACGCCAGTGGACATTTTGATCGTAAACCATTGTGGAACGTCGGTGATTTGGCCAGATTCATGACGGAAGAACAAAAGGTGCGGTCACGTGCGCTGAATTAGAACGTTTATCCGTACGCTTCGCTGGTTTCAATGTGGCGAATGCCACACGGATTTTGTTTACGCAAACGGTTTACACCGGAGAGTTGTTTTTCCCAGGTTCCCGGTGTGACGAGGGCGATGTGCTTGGAGATCATCGACAGCGTGGAGCCAGATGCGGAAAACAGACGGCACGGCTGCCTGAGCTTAGAAGGTGCGTGTGCGTGCGTGCGTGTGGCAACCCGAGTTCAATTCTCACTCACAGCCAACATTGGTGACGAATATCCAAACCGGTCCTGGGCCTGCCCTCGGTCGACTCGGCCTCAAATTGAGTAGTACCTGGTGAGGTGTGTTAACTGTGCTGTCCTGCATTGGTGTGCTCTAGCAGCACTTGCTCTCAGTCTGTTAGACGCCACGTTGCAGAGTGAATCTGAGTTGTACTTGCTGAGCTGAAGCGGCACCTGTGTGTGGGAGTCTCGGGTTATATTTGTTGTGAACATTGGTCGGCATCCTCTAAAACCCAGCTTACACCCCCCAGCTTGCAAACATCGCTTGTGTGATTTACCTGTAAAGTCCGATCACACTTGTTATTTCCACATTGTGTTGGATTATTTTTGTACCACAGGTTATCACTTGGGTAATATCATTTTATGAATGGATGTTCGGCTAATGGCAGTGAGAGAGAATACAGGATTCATGAACGAACATTTCACGAACCATGAGCTGTCATCCCGAAGCAGCGAAGGCTCTGATTCGTCACGCTTCATGCAAATAGACATCTCTAGAATGATCAGTTTGAGGTTGATTGAACACAATTGCTTTTGAACACGAGTAATTCTGGTTGGCAATGATAAGCGTCTCCTCCCCGCGCCGTTAGGGGTTGGGGTTAGGGGCGCCGTCTTTGCCGTCGTTGTGTTTGCTAGCGGTGCAAACTGTGTGTGCGCGAGCAGGGTTGACCGCGTACCTGTGCGGCCCCGCAGGTGACGCGGTGGACCCGGCCCACAGCTCCGTGCACCAGGACATGGGCCTGCCGCTGACGCGCTACTGCATCGCCTCCTCGCACAACACCTACCTGACGGGCGACCAGGTGACGTCGCGGGCGTGCGCCGACTCGTACGCGAGCGCGCTGCGCGCCGGCTGCCGCTGTGTGGAAGGTACCGAACGGCGCGTGGGGTCGCTGTGAAACACAATCTCTGTTGAGACTGGAGGAGGAATCCGATGAGCTATGAGCCTCTTTAACACATGTCCCCAGTAGGGGTGGGGTCCACAAGTTACAACAACAACAACACACGACACTATAGGAGTGCTAAATAGAGAAAAGGTGAAGCAAGTCACTTAAATAAATAAAGATAGAAGTGAAAATTGCATAGGTATATCAATTCCTCTCTACCGAGGTCGAAGCGCTCACACGGCTCTCACTCCCTGTGGAAATCCACAAACAACGTCCCCGCTTGCTCTGCCATGAAAACCGCGATTTGATGCCGAGCTCTCCATTCTTTGCGATAATTTCACTTGCAGGGTGCATTAGACTCGTGTATATCCACGTCTGGTTACATATTCGTGCAACAGTCACCCTATGTCTGTTAAATGTTTCAGTAACTTAATTATAATTACATTAAGATCGGTCTAAAGATAATGTCTCAGCAGACTTCTGCTACAGAGAATTTAACATTGATTTATGTTCGTGCAATATTCCCATGTGACACTTGTTTTTGTGCCGATTTCTATTTGCTTCAACGCGGTACTGAGACAGGAGGTGGACTGATGAAGCTAGTTGCAATTACTGGCGAAACGTCGTACTCAGATTGTAAATGTTGTGGATTTGCTCTCCAACATACGGTGTGCTGTACTCGTAACATATTGGCACGTTCTGTTTACGTGACATCCCTTACTGGTTGGCTGTGTCGGGTGTGGCGGGTTTAACGACACATTTATTTTTACGCGATCTAACCCAGAAAACCCTGTTGTATTATGTATTTCATTTGTATTGAGCTGGTCACTTTGGTGACCCAGGTCAATCTCGCAATTGAGTTTCATGTTGGTTTCTTGAGTTCTTACCAGGGTCAAACAAATTAACTTTTCACTTCTTGTCCAGGGAGGAGGCTTCTTCCACTCTGCGTGCAACGAGCAGAGGAGAGGAGAACTCGGTGGTGTTCGCTGTGCTAGCTGCAGCCGAATGGCACGGACACTTCTTCTGGGATGCCAATAGGGGGGATAGAGTCAGTTCTGTTCTGTCTGTTAGTAATTCGAACGTGCAATCTGGCTGGCCCGATTTTAGCGTGACGCCGTTGTAACGGAGGAATATCCACATTCCGCACTTTGACGTGAAGTCTCTATCTTCAGTCAGTGGTCTGCGCAAGATGCGGAGAGAATGTCACAGATGTGTCTGGCGGAGCGGGCATAGCAGACCGTGCGCTCGCTCTCCTGTCGCGTTTTGAAACGACCTCCGTAGTCGACAGCTGGGACGGCCCGGACGGCGAGCCGATGGTCACGCACGGGCGCACGCTCACGACGCGCATCCCCTTCCAGGACGTCCTGCGGTGTATCGGCGCCCACTCCTTCACCCACAACCCGTGAGTGAACGCCCCCCTCCAGCCTCACGCTCCCCCCTGCAGCCTCACCCCCCCCCTCCAGCCTTACCCCCCCCTCCAGCCTCACCCCCCCCCCCTCCAGCCTCAACCCCCCCTTCTAGCCTCACCCCCCCTCCGGCCTCACCCCCCCCCCCCTCCAGCCTCACCCCCCCCCCTCCAGCCTCACCCCCCCCCCTCCAGCCTCACCCCCCCCCCCCCTCCAGCCTCACGCCCCCCCCTCCAGCCTCACCCCCCCCCCTCCAGCCTCACGCCCCCCCTCCAGCCTCACCCCCCCCCCCCCCTCCAGCCTCACCTTCCCTCCTCCAGCCTCACCCCCCCCTCCAGCCTCACCCCCCCCCTCCAGCCTCACCCCCCCCCCCCCCTCCAGCCTCACCCCCCCCCCTCCAGCCTCACGCCCCCCCTCCAGCCTCACCCCCCCCCCCCCTCCAGCCTCACCCCCCCCCCTCCAGCCGTGCACCCCGCGCTCCAAGCTCCGGTGCCACAGCGAGCGGCCGTCCCGCTCGGATCGAGCGACGGCGGCGGCAGCGTGCAGTCCCGGCACGTCGGCAGGTTACGTGAACAAGGTGCAGAGCGCCCAGGGCCATGGCTGGCGGTACATTCCAATGGGCGGAGGCATCACGCTGCAGAGCCGTGAGGAGTCCATGCAAGTCACGGGGGTTGTTTGACCATACTTCACCACAGTGGTCGGCGCCGCTAGGTTCGTAGCGCCGTACACGGAACGTTGCCCCCCAACCGAAACGCGACTGACTGCACATGAACAGGAATCCAAGATCCAGTTCACGTCCGGTGACCGCACTGCACAGAACGCATTTAATTACTAGGAAATGGGGTGAACGCAACCATTCCCACTGATACGCAACAACTTAATCTCGTAAACAATGTCACAGGGGCCCTTCACATCAATCATGTGGCCGTGGGATGACAGGAGGGAGCCGAGGGATTTGGATGACACCACAGCTGATGAGCCCGATCCTGCGATTAGAGAATCCGATGTCAACAGAGCACATTGACATCGGTGAGTTAAACGCCCAGATTTTATCCTGTTACGGAAATCTTGCGTCCCATAAGGGGACTTTACAGGACTGACGCAAGCCGGCTGGTTTGTTTCAAAGCAGATGTGAGACCGCCGCGTGACAACACGGGGAATTCCGTCGGTGTTTGTTGCGCTCTGGCAACGCTCGACGGGGAGGAGACTCAGAAGGGGGAAGCCTCCAGAGCGAGGACTCTCCAGGGCGGCAGACGCCGCGCGGACTCCGCACGGACTCCACATGGACTCCGCACGGACTCCGCACGGACCCCGCGCGGGGTCCGTGCGGAGTCCGTGTGGAGTCCGTGCGGAGTCCGTGCGGGGTCCGTGCGGAGTCCGTGCGGAGTCCGTGCGGAGTCCGTGCGGAGTCCGTGCGGAGTCCGTGCGGAGTCCGTGCGGAGTCCGTGCGGAGTCCGTGCGGAGTCCGTGCGGAGTCCGTGCGGAGTCCGTGCGGAGTCCGTGCGGAGTCCGTGCGGAGTCCGTGCGGAGTCCGTGCGGAGTCCGTGCTGAGTCCGTGCGGAGTCCGTGTGGAGTCCGTGCGGAGTCCGTGCTGAGTCCGTGCTGAGTCCGTGTGGAGTCCGTGTGGAGTCCGTGCGGAGTCCGTGCGGAGTCCGTGCTGAGTCCGTGCGGAGTCCGTGCGGAGTCCGTGCGGAGTCCGTGCGGAGTCCGTGCGGAGTCCGTGCGGAGTCCGTGCGGAGTCCGTGCGGAGTCCGTGCTGAGTCCGTGCGGAGTCCGTGCTGGAGTCCGTGCGGAGTCCGTGCGGAGTCCGTGCGGAGTCCGTGCGGAGTCCGTGCGGAGTCCGTGCTGAGTCCGTGCGGAGTCCGTGCGGAGTCCGTGCGGAGTCCGTGCGGAGTCCGTGTGGAGTCCGTGCGGAGTCCGCGCGGCGTCTGCCGCCCTGGAGAGTCCTCGCTCTGGAGGCTTCCCCCTTCTGAGTCTCCTCCCCGTCGAGCGTTGCCAGAGCGCAACAAACACCGACGGAATTCCCCGTGTTGTCACGCGGCGGTCTCACATCTGCTTTGAAACAAACCAGCCGGCTTGCGTCAGTCCTGTAAAGTCCCCTTATGGGACGCAAGATTTCCGTAACAGGATAAAATCTGGGCGTTTAACTCACCGATGTCAATGTGCTCTGTTGACATCGGATTCTCTAATCGCAGGATCGGGCTCATCAGCTGTGGTGTCATCCAAATCCCTCGGCTCCCTCCTGTCATCCCACGGCCACATGATTGATGTGAAGGGCCCCTGTGACATTGTTTACGAGATTAAGTTGTTGCGTATCAGTGGGAATGGTTGCGTTCACCCCATTTCCTAGTAATTAAATGCGTTCTGTGCAGTGCGGTCACCGGACGTGAACTGGATCTTGGATTCCTGTTCATGTGCAGTCAGTCGCGTTTCGGTTGGGGGGCAACGTTCCGTGTACGGCGCTACGAACCTAGCGGCGCCGACCACTGTGGTGAAGTATGGTCAAACAACCCCCGTGACTTGCATGGCGTGAAGTGGTATTTATCGAGCAGTAAATTGAGAGAGGCTGTCTGCTCTCGCCGCTCTGTGTCGGTGGCAAGACTTGATCGGCGTTATTGTTTAGAATACGGAATTGTTGGTTGTAATTGGATGATGAAAATTAAAGGCCAGTTTCTCCGAATTCCTACCGCCATTGACCCGTCTCGTTGTTACAATGGAACAAAGTCCGGAAATGTTCCTCATGAGATTTCCCCACTGCTGTCTGCACAGTGGTGAAACGTTCCATTCTTCACTTTCAGATATCCGGTCATCGTCTCCCTGGAGAATCACTGCAGTTTGGCTCAACAAGACAAAATGGCCCATTACTTGCAAAGCATTCTGGGAGACCTGCTTCTGCTGCCCTCTGACCTTCCAACAGCTGATGATGCACAGTGGCCCTCGCCACAGAGCCTCATGGGAAAGATTTTGCTGAAGGTGAGGTATGTAAATGACATGTAGCGGTGATGTTGTTGGCGATGATAGCGGTGATGTTGTTGGCGATGGTAGTGGTGATATGAGCGATGGTAGTGAAGATGCACGGCCTGGCGGGTGTGACTGGGAGCGCAGGGTAAAAAGATCTCGGTGACAACGCAGGGCGTGGACGGCGTGGAAGACGCTGAGTTGGAGAGCGAGACGAGCGTGAACCGTGCCCAGGTGAGGTGGCACCGTGCCCAGGTGAGGTGGCACCGTGCCCAGGTGAGGTGGCACCGCACCGCACGCGGTTGAAGTGAAGCGGCCGCGCTGAGGAATAAAGTTGGGCGTCGTCGGTGTGCCGCGTGCGTGGTGGCCGTGGCCACATTGTGCCCAACCCAACAAAGGGCGCGACGTGATTTATACTCACGGTGCAGATGTCCCAAGGAGCACGCGGGGTGTTTGTGGCGATGTGCATGAGACGCGGTGAACTCCCGCAGCGGGGGACGGGCCCCGGCCATATGCTGTCAGCAGTCAAGCTGGGGTCTTCCCACGCTGGCCACAGCCCACACACCTCACACACCCCACACACCCCACACACACACACACACCACACACACACACACCACACACACACACACCCCACACACACCACACACACACACCCCACACACACACCACACACCCCACACACCCCACACACACACACAACACACACCACACACACACACACCACACCCCACACACACACCCCACACACACCCCACACACACACCCCACATACACACCACACACACATCACACACCTCACACACACACCCCACACACACACCCCACACACACCCCACACACACACACACCACACACACACCACACACACACACACCACACACACACCACACACCCCACACACACCACACACACACACCCCACACACACACCACACACACACCACACACACACACACCACACACACACCCCACACACACACACACACCACACACAAACACCACACACAAACACCACACACACACCCCACACACACACACCACACACCACACACACACACACCACACACACACACACCACACACACACCCCACACACACACTCCACACGCTTGCCATAGCTCAGACCCCACACACCCCCACACACCTCCACACACCCCCACTCCCCCACTCACCCCACACACACTCCCCACACGCCACGTTGTTCCAGTGCCTCCCCTGTGCCACGGCAGGGAGGCGGTGCGGCTGGCGTGTGCCCCTGTGCCGAGGAGGTGGCGGCGCACGGAGAGGGGCGTGCCACGGTGCGCCGCAGCCGCTCTCTCCTCGGTCTCCTGCCGCGGCGCAAGGTGAGCAAAGCCTCTCGCCACGGCGACCACGACCGGCGTGGCCTCCGCCGCTCATTCTCATCTGACACGCACCTCCCTGCGCCCCACTCTCGCGATTAAACTGTGTCGCCCGTAGGCGCAGAACTGCCGCGAGAAGGCAATCGGCAGCAGCTGTGGCGACAAACTCCCGGGTTCTACCAAGCGCCCCGTGGCCTACACCGTCAGGTCAGAGGACGCAAGCGGGAGGGGGCTCGCGCGTCAACTAGCACGGCAAACGCACGAGCGTACGTGCGCGCGCACGGGCGTTCGCCCCGATTGAGGAACGGCAAAGCAAAAGACCGCTCCTCGGTGCGGTCGCAGCCGACGCTGTTAACGAGTCCCTTCCCCCGCAGCTCCCCGTGCCAGGGGCGGGAGCCACGAGGCGAGGCGAGCCCGCGCGCGGGGCCTCCCGTCCCGCGGACCCGCCCGCCGTGCCTGTCGCGCGCCCTCTCCGAGCTCACGGCGTGCTCGCGGGCTCGAGGAGCCATCGACGTCGGCTCGCACGGTGAGAGACGCGCGTGGGGTCCGGCCTGCGCCGGGGTGCCCGGGTCCGTGGGCGGAGGGACGGGGGCTCCATACGTTGCCGACCGAGTGAGCCGAACGGCCGCCGTCTCGCCCCAGGGCCACCTCCCCGGTGGAGCGTGACGTCGTTTGCGGAGCGGCAGGCCTCCGCGCTGGCGTCGGAACGCGCGCAGGAGCTGGCGGCGTTCGCGAGCGCTCGCCTGGCCCGCGTCTACCCCTCGGCCCACCGCGTGTCCTCCAGCAACTACGGCCCCGAGCCGTTCTGGAATGCGGGCACTCAGATGGGTGGGTGGGCTCCGGCGTGGCTCTCGGCACGCCGCCCTCGCCGCGTCCAGGTTCACTCTTGTCGAGCGTGGCGGCGCCGTCTGCGACGCGCTGACCTTTGAAGGCAGGGGTTGGTGGATCACGTGGCGTTTTGTGAAACTCCCAAAACCCTGTGCGTTGTGAGATGGCCAGAAGATGGTAGCACAGTGTAAACGAGTTCTTAAATCCACCTGTGTGGAGATTTTAATGTTATTCGCTCGTGTACACGGGATTTCTATGGGCACATGCAATATCACTCCTTACAATGGAATTGGCCGAACATTCCGATCCAGAACACTGCTGAAAAAACGAAAGTACGTGTGTATAAATGCATACCTTCTGTTCCACTTAGGGTGCTGTCAGTTGTTGGAAAGTGGAGATTGCAGTGACGGCAGGTAAATGCCGCAAGGGACGTCCGTGACCTTGGGAGTGACCTCATGCGCTTCCCCTTCATTCCAGTCTCTCTCAACTACCAGACGGAGGGGCGGCCCATGCAGCTCAATCGAGCAAAATTTGCAGCCAATGGGAACTGTGGATACGTCCTGAAGCCGGCTGAGATGTGCACGGGTGAGTGTTATCCTTTTCAAACATCGTGTGAGCGCGACTGCACGGCGTGGGGAGGCCCTCATCCAGCAGCGGGTTGATGAAGGGCTGTCTAACCGCATGTTTCACGTTGTGGAACGAGCATCACACAGTACATTCAGCTCGCGGTGCCTCTGCGCTCTGTCGCTGGCCCGCTCTCGATGCTTTCCCTCTGTTCCCGTGAATTCAAGTTGGCCGTTCTATTAAGATCAGATCGCCCCCGCAAAAGAAATGTGGAATTTCCACAGGTGGCTCGGGGCCTGCCCGGCAATGCTCACGCTAACGCTAACACGGAGACTCTGCCACTCGCGACCCTTGACCTGTTCCCTCAGGCCACTTCAACCCTCTGAGCGACGATCCCTCCCGGGGCCGGGCTCGCACGTACATCACGGTGCGCGTCATCAGCGGACAGCGGCTGCCCAAGCCCGCCGTCTCGCGGCTGCCCTCTAGAGACGAGGTGAGGACACGCCGCGAGAGACACGGGGGAGTGGAGGTAGCAACACAATCTCCGTTAAATCGTCTTGCCCTGGAGAAGGATGCTCTGTCACATACGTAGGCTTCCCCCCGTAGGTCACAGGGGAATAATGAGAGTCTACGTATGAAATGAAGACTCCGGGAAAGCGACGCTTTTGTAAATTCAAGATCGCGACTCCCACGCACGCAGCTTTCGGCTCCTGCAGACCAAAGCCCGGGAGGCCACCGCGACCAGGCCCAGAACGGGTCCGCAGTGAAGAGCAGCAATGCCTCTTCACTCGCACGCTCCCGCCTCGCCTGTGAGAGGAGCCGTGAAGCGCTGATAATGGAAGCACGGGGACTGACCATGTGTCGGGCTTGAGTGCGGGGCGTGAGTGAGTGCGGGGCGTGAGTGTTGTGCACGATGCATCTCCACGTTGCGCTCAGATCATCGACCCCTACGTGGAGGTGGAGGTGGTGGGGCTGCCGGTCGACTCCGCGGTGCGGCGCACCAGGGTGGTGGACGATAATGGCAAGGAGCAAACACACACAAATCATACACAAATTATACACACACACCCCATACGCGCACACACACCATACGCGCACACACACCATACGCGCACACACACCATACGCGCACACACACCATACACACATCATACACAGACAGTCCATGAAGGCTCCACGGGGGATCTGCGTATTTGTCTGTCGGTGCACGAGCCGCGTTGTGCGTGCCGTGTTCAGGGTTTCAGCCACTGTGGGACGAGACGCTGGTGTTTATCATCCACATGCCGGAGCTGGCCATGGTGCGATTCGTGGTTTGGGACGACGACCCCATTGGGAGAAACTTCATCGGACAGAAGACGATCGCCCTGTCCAGCATCCTGCCTGGTTCGTGCTAAATCTCTCAGCGCGCGCATGCACACACACAGCACACTCGCCACACACAACACACACACACAGTGCACTCGCCACACACAGCATCACACAGCGTACACACAGCACGCACAACCGCTCACCAACAAACACTGCTCACCAAACATTCCCTCTCGCCATATCCACACCACTCACCAGCAACATGCAGCAAGCAGACACTCAGAATTCCACTCACCATGCATATACCACTCACGAGTACAAACGAGAAAATTAAATCTGTAAGCGAGCACCCACAAAGGCCAGGATGGCACACCCCCTGCACCATGCCCGGCCACTTTTCTCCTCTGTGCTGATGTTTACACCACGCTGAGGTACATTGGGTTGGCCTCGGGCCAAAGTTTAGATATCACTTGCCACCGAGTTTAGCTATGACTTGGAATCGAACTCGGTGCACGAGTTACTTTGAAACCATACCCCACACTAATGCACTACACCCTACGTACTCCGCACAGATGGCTCGCCATGCCCCCCTGTGTCGAGCCACAACTGTTCTTCCTCTGCCGCCTGTGCCGGGCCGCAACGCTCTTCGCCGTGGCTGATGTTGGGCTCTCTGCTCCACGCCGGTTGATGCTCTCTCGCCTGGCAGGTTACCGCCACGTGCGCTTGGAAGGCCTGAGCGAGGCGTCCATCTTTGTTTACGTCACCGTTGAGCAGATCCACGGCAAGGCAAGCGAGCGCTCCGTCTACGTGTTCCCGCGTGACTCTTCCCAGTGCCTGTGAATGCCCTTGTCACGGATTTTTATTGCATTGTCTCCCCACTGTTTTCACGCACATCATCCATATGTAAGTCACTGTGCCTCATCGGCTTTTCCCAGTATGAAGACTTGAGATGCTAATGAACCAGGTTTTTTACTTTGTGTGGTGTCGAGTGTGCAGATAACACCCCCAGCCCCCTTAAGTTCAACGAATCGTTGATTGCGGGATCACGATTCGATTGAGAAATCGTGTTATTTTTTGTCTCGTTTGCACTCCCTCGTATGTTGTCTCATTCAATTAATTACCCTAAAAGTTACATTCGCGAACGATTGCATTTACCCATACACGCCTGGAATTCAAAGTTTCCACTTATTACCGGAGTGGGATGGTTCAGTGTGGTGGCTTGTGGTAACAGGCCTTCATAAGCAATAGCTAGATGAACGCTTCACAATAGGTTGTGCATCGCACAGTTCAATTAGCAGGCGTTAGAATTCCGACTGCACTTGCTGAAGGTGGAGGAGTTGCAGCCGCTTGCTCGTGTATGCCCTGGTGTGTGCATGTATCTCGCGTGGCCGCGTGCAAGGCCGCGTGCAAGTCCTTGTACGTACGTCTGTGTGCAGGCGAGGCAGGCGTCCAACCTGATGCGAGCTCTGGGTTGCAAATCGAGGGAATGCAGTGTGGGGGATGCACCTCGTCGGAGGCACGGCATGAGAGCCACCCCCAGGACCTCTCTTCCATGAATCGTCCACCCTGGACCTCTCTTCCATGAATCGTCTACCCTGGACCTCTCTTCCATGAATCGTCTACCCTGGACCTCTCTTCCATGAATCGTCTACCCTGGACCTCTCTTCCATGAATCGTCTACCCTGGACCTCTCTTCCATGAATCGTCTACCCTGGACCTCTCTTCCATGAATCGTCTACCCTGGACCTCTCTTCCATGAATCGTCTACCCTGGACCTCTCTTCCATGAATCGTCCACCCTGGACCTCTCTTCCATGAATCGTCTACCCTGGACCTCTCTTCCATGAATCGTCTACCCTGGACCTCTCTTCCATGAATCGTCTACCCTGGACCTCTCTTCCATGAATCGTCTACCCTGGACCTCAACCGATCGCCCCTTGAGTGTGAACACACTTCGATCCGGCTCTCAGCCCTGATCCAAGACAGATTTTATCTCAATACGGAACCCAAGAGCATTGTATTCCATCAGATGTAAGGGCAATGCATTCTTCCAATTCCTCTCTTATCTTCAAGTTTTTCACGAGCACTAATCAGCTGCTTCAATGAAGGGAATGTGCAAATGGAGCTTTGAACACAAAACACCTTACCCGTGATTAAATGTCCTAGCATTTACCCGCGAGGCATTGTTGTGGTGTCACTGTGTACGCAATGGGTAGTAGGGTTTATGGGAAGTGTTTTTTTTTATTTAAATTAGGGTTGTAAGAGGACTGTAAGATACATTTGTATGATTTTATGTAATTTGTAAACTTTTTAACTTCGGATTTTAATTAAGTATATTAAATTATTGGAATATAAACTGTATTGTGTGGTTTGGAGTAAGGTTTGTTCATTGCCAGTGGACTGTTTTTGGGCCGTGTGTGCAAGGTCACGTCTGTGTAAATTTCCTTTAGAAATAACAGCTGCTGCTGTGATAGACGCCATCAGTGACCACATCACGAATGCGTCAAACCAAGAGTTCGTCTCACTAAGTGTCATAGCAATGGTCTCACTAAGTGTCATAGCAATGGCCTCATAGCGACTCAGAGAAAATGTGTCAGACTGGGTCACAGCAACCTTGTCTAGGGCATCAGTGGCCGCTACTTAGTCATAACGACTGCACCATGGTGACCATTACAGACTGTCAAGGCTGTCATAGAGATTGCGTCAGAGACGATGTTGTACCTCCTGTTATCGAGACTGTCTTCACGACCGCGTTACAGGGGCTGCCTCGGCAACTGTGCCAGACGCCATAGCGACTGGCATAATGGCTGTGGAAATTTACAAAAAAATATTACATGTAAAAAATATGCAACAGCTCATGGCGAAATAGCTAATGGTCACTTGTACAAAAGGAAAAATGTGAGCGTATTACATCTGTAGTGGGTTCAATTGAGGCACACTCAACTTGAAGGCAACACTATTTATTAACACATAACAACCAACGTGAACATTATATACAGGGTGGTGACCACCGATCCCAATCTCACGAACACTCGGGGAATACTACACAGCGTGGCCAGGGCAGGAGACGGGCTGCCTGGTCACAAACGACTCGACTGCTGATGTCTTCATCCCGGGGTAGAACAGCCCAGCTCTCTGTTCACACCCCGCTTATAACTCCCGCGACGTGGCCGGCTCCACCTCAGGTCACGCCCCCCTTCTCTATCCTTCGGGAAGGTACGGGCCCCCAGCACGTGACCCCCCCCCAAGCTCCCAACTGGGGCCCCTAGCCTCCCTTTGTCCGATGGGCAAAATTATGAGTTAGGAGGCTGGGCATGAGCTGCAGCGATGAGGACGTGGGGGGCAGCAACACAAGGCATGGACGTTTAGCAGCGCAGCGTCTACCACAACACGACGCCACGACACGTCGTGTTAATGACCTTTCATATCTTGCCACCTATTTGTTTACCTGACGGAGGTAAACTAAGTTAGGGTGTGTGACTAACTCTTGCACATTGAGGCTCGACAAATGTAAATGAACACCAAATGGTGGAGGCATTTGTACTCCAGTCAAATTTGTGGAACATTACATAGCTCACTGCAGTTAAATAAAGGCCGCATAACTGCGCTCGGTGCAGGCTACATACGCTGTCGTGAGGTGCACATGCTCCCCTCTTTCTGGTAGATGGCGGTCTACTCGTTGCCCTGGACAGGTGGCAGGAGGTGGTGTTGTGTGGTACATTCAGTGGAATAGCACCCGTTTGTATTTCGTGTTGGGAATCTGCCCACGTGCCTTGAGCCGTCGCACGGCTTCCCGCAGATGCTTGGGCTGCAGGGGAGGTGTGTCCCCCCACTCCTCGCACACGTCCAGCGCTGCACCACGCACGCACGCAAGCACGCACGCACGCAAGCACGCACGCCGGCACAAATACAATTACATCCGCTGGATAAAACACTGGGATTAAACACAATTTACTCAATGTTTGAAAAACATGTTCAGGTTACATTTAAAAGATGACCAGGTGACAATCTTCATGGCTGGCAGCAGTAGGTATGGGTTGTACCTCAATACGTGACGGTGTAGCGGTTAGCTTAACCACAACATGAGAACGTGCGCTTCTCTGAGAATGACGGATAAAGCACAATTAATGGCCAAGATGATGGTGGTTGTGTTCCAAAGACTACATTTAAGATTTAAAATAACTGTAATAACTATGGTTAAAAGATTGAAAAGCATGTTCTGATAGACATGTGGTTATGCTACAATATTTCAAGACTTGTCTATTTTCTTGTTAAACTTGTCAGAATTGTCAGAAAACTTCAATACACCACCTCCTTACATATTGCTTGTTTATTAAGATGTGTCGGTCTCACCTCACTGGTTTTAACCATGCGTTTGTAATGAATGTTACCAACTGGGTAGGTATGCTGTGTTGGAGAGAGAATGGGGCTGACCTGTCTCCACAACTTCCCCCACGAACACCTTGGCGATGCCGGACATGGCGATCACAACGTTCTGTGACACCGAGCAGCCCGTTATTGACTGGATGAGCTGAAATCAAACACGATTACACATTAGCTCGACTTGCCAGCCTTTTTAATGTTTAACAAAGCTATACATTTCAAGCACAGGTAAATGTTCAGCATTACCAATAAGACAGATCACTTATTAGTAAATATACAGCGAATCACGGAGAGGAGAGAATTCGCACTGCTGTGAGGGAACTCCATGCCAGTGCTACGTTACGGACACCCACACCGGGCATCACCGCAATAAAAAATCATGCTGCATGGGCAACACCTCCGCTCTGTTGCCCACACGCAGGAGCTCGTTTGTTTTCTGTCCTGCACGTCAGCAGAATATGTGAGGTGAACACTAAGTTCAAGTAACAGCCAGGCTTAAGCGATGCGGAGAAGAATCCGTTTGTGTGCGAGAATTTCACACCACATCAGGAGTGACGCATCTGGTGCTGCGGATGTTACGCTTCCCCACAGCTACAAATATAAAAAGTGGTTTTAGAGAATGGGAATTCTTGACAGTCTTAGTTGGGAGATTTGAGAACTGGACATTTCCACTGAACCCCAACAATCATAAATATGAATTTGTTTATTAGTTTCAGGCTTGTGTATTTCTACAAAATCCTAAGAAATTCCGATGCATGTAAAGACTTTCATCTTATAACTAAGTGACAATGTGAGCGACTCGTTCCCCTCACAAGAGATGCGGGTAATGAGCAGCAGTGCCATATTACACGACTATCACAGTAGATCCACACTGTTTTATTACTGTGGGCAACTACCCCACCCTACATCACCGATGTGCTGGGACACAGTCAACCACCCAGAAGCACGCACGTGGCAGCAAAGAGGGCTTATCACATTCACGGCGACAATTCTATCTCCAAATCCTGGCACGGAGGAGAATCAGAGATCTGCCGTGTGGATAAGAGGACTTGCAGGTAAGAGGATGACCAACACCAGTGCCTCTGTAATGGAATACTTTAGTATTTGAACATAGATTACAGGTTTAATTGCAGTCACATAGATTACTTACGATTTTAATTGGGACTGACTTGTTCATCATCAATTTATCAGCCATCCACTGAAAATGAATGACCTGAAATCCTCATGCAACTGCAGGCAATGTTGATGTACAATGTGGGGAGTGAACGTCAAGAGGTTTTACACGCAGCCGATCAACAGCACTTGTGATTGGGTTAACCGTAACTTCAGATGGCACGTATTTTTGATAAACATACTCGTAGTAATAAACAGGGTGTCTTGCTTGATTAAAACCACGAGCCTTTGCAACAAGCGGTGAATGCGCTACCGCTGGGCGACGTCACCGCCCCAAAACATGGGGAGGTGTTATTATTTCTATACCTGTGGAGGAGGCTCAGTGTGTGGGGTGAGGGCACGTGGGGTGAGGGCACGTGGCTGGGTACCCGTTTGAAGGCGGCTTTGGGGAAGGCTGCGCGCCGGTACATCTCATAGCGGTTCAGCTGCTCCTCCGAAAATGACGACACCAGGATCCTGGAAGGCGCACACGACCACCACCGTGTCCGTCATCACGAGCAAAGAGGGCATACGACAGTGCTGCCCAGTGCCACTTTCATTCTACCTCCACATTGAAATACCACGGAACTTACAATCAGTATCCATTTACATAGACTGGTGAGTGAGCACGGCACAGTGCTGTATTGTGAATCTGCCAGTCTTGAGTTTGGATTTCAGGCCACGGACAACAACAGTGGCGAGGGATATCTGAGCTGATCCCGAGTGGTAAACCCCCACCACTCACTGCATCTTCTGGATCTCGTCCTCGTCATGCTTCTGCCGTGCGCGCTCCGCTTTCTCTCGCTCAAGTTTGGCGCGGGCGGCGGGCGAGGACGGGTCCGAGGACGGGTCCTCCTCGTCGGCTCCCAGCGCTGCAGCCGCCGCCGCCTCGCCCGCCGCTCCTTCCTTGGCGTCCACCTCCTCCCCGCGATCGCTCAGAGCCGTGGCCTTGGGGTCGGCGGCCTCCAGCAGCGCGGCTCCGCTGCCCGCGCCTTCCATCACCGCTCGCTCCGTGCGGGCACCAGCGGCTTGTGCCCTGCACGGACACGGCAGCAGCAGCAGCAGCAGCGCCAGGGCTATCAACGCGGGTTCCACATTCAATATACACAAGTTTAACGTCCGGAGGATCATATTCTTGGTTCTTTCGGTAAAGTCACGTAGAAGGGAAATGATCAAATACAGATTTTTTTGTATTAATATAAAAATATTTGTATATTTGTATTATTTTAATATTTCCCTTCTACGTGACATTACCGAAAGAACCAAGAATATGAATCCCTGCAGTCACGAAAGCTTTAAATCAAAAGTCCGGAGGATCGTTACACAAGGTGTGGCGAGGTTGAGCAAAATGTGTGTGGTTGTTTGTAAAGTTTGTGCCATAACACGTGACAAGCGCTGGTCTCACAACTTAAATATCCAACCGAGACATTAAACGCGAAAGGTCACAGTTCAAATATCAGATCTTCAACATTATACTTCGATCACGCAGAGATCACAACGGAGTTCGTGAACCCATCTGTGTGGATCTATGAGCGTTATCTCATTCTCCAGTTTTCTCCCACACGCAGCATTCGTGTCGTACCTCAACAAGGAAATTGGCAAAACCTCACAATGCAGATCGCTCTTGAAAGCGCGTCTCGCAGCTCCACCACCACCACCCGACACGGACAATCAGCACAAATAGTTCACCGCTTTAGCCCACCGGTGTGTTGAAGCGTGAAACCACAACATTCACAATGTTTGAGTACGAATTGCCCGATGATGCTGGATGTAATTACCTGCGAAACGTCGTACTCAAAAAATGTAAATGTTGTGGTTTCACGCTTCAACACACCGGTGGGCTAAAGCAGTGAACCTTTTGTCAACGTGACACTTGTTTGCTGATTGGCCGTGTCGGGTGGTGGAGGGTTACGACACATTTATAAATAACGCGATCTAAACCCAAAAACGTTTATTATGAATAATCTTGGTGGCGAAAGCCTGCCGCGTGTTAAACCAGCTCCCCCAGGGCCACGCAGGCCGCGTGCCGCCCCGCCGCGGGGAATCTCCCCGAACGAGGCCGTCGCGCCGCCAGAGCGCCCCGAAGACGCCACCCGATGTGGCCGCCGTCGTGGGGCGCCAGGTCGGGGGGCTCGAGCCCGATTCTCTTGCACAAGCGCGAGGCAGCGACAGGGGAGACGGAGCACACAGCAACAGGCAACGGAGAGGAGCAGCAGCAGCAGCAGGAGGAGCAGAAGGCGCCGACTCACCGGCGTGGTGCCGAGAGGCCGACTCGAGTGGCTGCACCGCCGCCTGCCCCCCCCCTCCCACACCTCGCCCCCCTCCCACACCCCGCCCCCCCCTCTCCCACCTCGCCCCGCCCTCGCCCGCTTCGGCGCTTCCCATTGGTCGGCGCGTGTCGAGCGGTCGCAGCAAACCGCACCGCGATTCGTCTGTTCGCGCACGTGATCAATGGCGGCCTCTCCCGCGTGTTCCCGAAAAAACGGTCTGACGCACTTCCGGTAGTGGGAAGGGGGCGGGGTCTCTGTGGGGGGGCGGGGTCTCTGTGGGGGGGCGTGGTCTCGGTGAGGGGCGTGGTCTCTGTGGGGGGGGCGGGGTCTCTGTGAGGGGGCGTGGTCTCTGTGAGGGGGCGTGGTCTCGGTGAGGGGGCGGGGTCTCTGTGAGGGGGCGTGGTCTCTGTGAGGGGGCGTGGTCTCGGTGAGGGGGCGTGGTCTCTATGAGGGGGCGTGGTCTCTGTGGGGGGCGGGGTCTCTGTGAGGGGGCGTGGTCTCTATGAGGGGGCGTGGTCTCTGTGGGGGGGGGGTCTCTGTGAGGGGGCGTGGTCTCTGTGGGGGGGCGTGGTCTATGTGAGAGGGCGTGGTCTCGGTGAGGGGGCGGGGTCTCTCTCTGCCGGTGTCGCCAGGACCCTCCTGGCTGCGTCTCGCCCAGCGTCACCTTCGCTCTCCGCAGCCGCCGTCGCCATCGCCATGGGCTCCCGGGCCTCGTCCCTCCTGCGCGACGAGGAGATCGAGGAGATCAAGAAGGAGACGGGGTGTGAGTAGCGCCGCGCTGCCTGAGGGGGGACCCGCGCCGGGCCTATAATCCGCGAGCGGGGAGCGGGATCTACGGGGGGGGGGGGGGGCAGCGAGAGCGATGACCAGAGACGGGTCCGCGGCACGGAGTCTGCGAGGCAGAGACGGGCTCTGGCCCCAGGGCTGGAGTGAGTTGTTGATCTCTCGTCTCTCGTGAGCTTGGGGTCAAACTCGTCAATGTTAGAAGCGTCGTGTGTGTAAGAGTGCCCTTCTTACAGCGGTGAAGGCTCCGCGCGACTCAACGGGAAGCGCCGTGAGGCAGCAGCAGCAGCAGCCCGCGATTAGCGGTCCTCGTCGTCTTGACCCCGAAGCGCCGTGAGGCGCGAGAGACCTCCGCCTGGGGTTTGACCTGTGAGTGGTGTCAAGCTCGCCTGGTCACCACCACCACGGGGACATAGAGAGTACAGCACAACTCCCTTCGCAGCTGCTCCATCTGTGGCTGCATTGGTTGCTTGGTGTCATCCTGGGGACATGGCACGCGACTGACACGGCCGTGTGGCTGGCGCACTGCCACTGGGCCGCATTGGCCCTCATCCAGCAACGAATTGACAGAGGGCTTTAACGCACGGGGCAGCTTCGTGTGTGTGTAGCATGGGGCAGGCACGGGGCAGCTTCGTGTGTGTGTAGCATGGGGCAGGCACGGGGCAGCTTCGTATGTCTGTAGCATGGGGCAGGCACGGGGCAGTTACGTGTGTGTGTAGTATGGGGCAGACACAGGGCAGCTTCGTGTGTGTCTAGCATGGGACACACACGGGACAGCTTCGTGTGTCTGTAGCATGGGGCAGGCACGGGGCAGTTACGTGTGTGTGTAGTATGAGGCAGACACAGGGCAGCTTCGTGTGTGTCTAGCATGGGACACACACGGGACAGCTTCGTGTGTGTGTAGTATGGGGCACACACGGGGCACACAGAGGGCAGCTTCGTGTGTCTGTAGGATTGGGGACTCACGGGGCAGTTTCATGTGTGTGTAGCATGGGGCACGCACTTCTCGGCCCTATCCATTCTATTACACGATTCTGCCATGGCATATTCTCATGTAAAAAATCTCCATTCATGGGATTTTTTTAAAAATAGGAATCTTGAATGACAGATTCTCATGTTAAACATTTCCACTGAATGTGATTTTAAACTGGGAATCTGCCATAGAATAATCGTGGTTCCTGTATGAATTATCTAGACTGGAATTGTGGGAATGGAATAGGGTTCCTGCAGGAACTGCTGCGTTGTGTGCATGCGGTCGGCTTGCCCCGATAGCGCTACTGTAATGCCCTGTAGGGCAGGATCGTGATAAACAAAATTGAGAAAACAGTAAGTTGCCATGTACAGGTAGGAGTGTGGTTAATAGGAGACTCGGACGATCGGGTCCCGGGTTAGGGACACTCTACTGTGCGTAACGGGAGTACAGCGGGGAAGACAGCACGAACATCTCACTGCACCGCTATGAATGGACCGACGTTTGCGCCATCTTCACACGTGGCAAGTTAGCAATGCATCGATGCAGTGGAAATGGATAAGTTACTGTTTAGGCACATTGTATGCACGTTGTATGCACGTTGTATGCAAATTAAAACGCGGTGGCGCTGCGATTCTTGCACCCCGCAATGAACTGGACCACCTGAGTTTGATTCCCAGCCACGGCTAACATTGTTGTCGAGTGATATCTTAACCAGTCCGAAGTCTCTCCTTCACCAACCCACATTGACCAGCGTGGTTCAGTATGGTCAAACAACCCATGTGGCTGACAAGATGTGGGGAGGCCTTCCAGAAGTGGCTTGACAAAAGGGCCATAAATGTTATTTCATATGCTTACATTACAATTAAGTCACTGGAGCTAACAACTTTAACAGTGAAATATAAAATATGAGAAACAATACAAATGCGATGGTAAATAGACGAAATAATCTCTTAATTGCATCGCAACCCCAATCGTGAGAATCCCATCAAAATCGACAGTGGGTAAATTATAACTTAAATATTGCTTTGCTATTGGACAGTCTTTACTTGGCCCAACAACAGAAGCGAATTCATGTGAAGATATGAAGCCAGAGGGAGTGTTGCCTTTTTATTATGCGTAAGCCTCTACATGATTAATCAATCCCTCTTGCGTGCAGGGTCACTACGCCTGCAGCCCCTTCGAGAACAGCAGTCGGGCTCCGCTCATCCGTTCACCTCTGCTCCTCAATTAGCGCCGAAGCGAGGCCAGAGAGCCCGTCGACAGCAGTGATATTTCACATCTCGTTGTGGGCTTTAACAAGTGTGGAATGCATTCCAAAAATATCCACTGACAAAAAATACCGAAATGCTTTGGAAAGTTTCCTTTTGCAAAAGAAAGTGCTGTAAGTTTCAGTCAATGCTGAGTGTTCAATCGGTGTCAAAGACTGCACCTGCAAAGGCAGGGCTGATGCAACCTAAATGGGGCAGAGCTCCTGGTGGCACTGTGTGTTTGTCTGGCGTTATCTGTAGGTTCAGCAGGTGATGTTGGTTCATTGAGGAATGCTCATTGTAAAAAAACTTGTTTTTTGTGCAGATTTAATTGGGTTTTTTTTGTGAAAACATTTAACAAATGAGCAAAGGTTTACAAAGTCTTCTTGGGGGAATAGTACCATGGGTACACAGTGTGACTGCATTGTAGTTTGACGTTAGCATATATAGGTAAGGTGATAATGTATGTTATGGTGCCAAAAGCACAAGTTGCGAAATTAAAACATGATTAACTACCAAATGTTCAGTGCTTAATGCCTATTTTGCAGCTGCTATTTCAGATTTATTTCCCTCTAGACCAAAGTCTAATCTCTTTATTATTGTTATTGTCACGCTATTTACTTGGGAAAGCTTCACCTTGGCTCGAGTCTCTTTTTCAGGAGGGTCCTGCCACGCAACGTTTCTTAAATCCTTTCACCTTTGCACACCTGGCAGTATAAATGTATACACCAGCATAAAAAAGTAGGCCCAATACCTTCTGGACTGGCTTTCTTGAGCTCCCTCTAGTGGAGGCCCTTTCTCCAGCAGGACTGCCCCTTTACCCATCGTTATTACTGCTAAACATTGCCCACTCTTGAAGCTGTGCCCTTAAGTGAACGTGGGGCACGGCTTTATTGCGTGGAGTCGAATGTGTCTCTCTGTCTCTCTGGCCCAGAATGTGCCTCTGGCCCAAGAATGTGTCACTGCCCCAGAATGTGTTACTGGGCCAGAATGTTCCTCTGCCCCAGAATGTGTCACTGAGCCAGAATGTGTCACTGGGCCAGAATGTGGTGTCCGGGTGTGGGCGTTGTGTCCCCACGGGCGCGCTAAGTCGGGGGGATGATGAGCTGATGGAAATTTATTGGCTGTGCGAGATGTGGAGCAGTGACGACTGCAGCCCAATTCTCAGCGCTTTAGCGGGGAGGTAGATTAGCCAGTTTGATGAGAGTGACGCAGAACATATGGGACACCGTGATGGCTGCCTCACTCTTTCTCTCTTTCCAACACGTAACTGTGACTCGCACTTCTGCATGTCCCATAACTCTTGAGTGAGACAGCGTCCGTCAACGAGTGTTTTTAATTAGAATCACTCGTGCAAACTGCATTTCATACTGTTGCACAATCCGAAAAACACAGAAGTGTATACTGAGTGATCATACTTGTGGGAGAAAATCTGAGAACTGGGAGAAAACCCCACGCATGCTAGGGGGCAACAGTTTTCCCATTCAGAAGAAATAAATGTAACCCGCACTTTGCTGTCCTTCCGTCTCTGAAGAAGCCAGGGTATGGCACCTCGATGCCCACGGGAAGGGAGTTTCACGTAGTTGAGCGACTCATCAACCCTCGCCTCCACAGTGCTGGATTACAGGTGTGCGTAGCCACTCCCGCCCGGCTACGCATAACTACTTTGACCTCTCTCTCTCTCCCACAGTCCATAGTCACAATACGATGAGCTCTACGGTCTACACTAGCTGCTGATGCGTCTCCATTACAGTTCTTCTCGCTGCCTCCGATCCCAGTGACTCATGGGGGAAGGGGGAGCTGAGTAGCGCCCGGGGCTGTGGGATGGGGGGGGTCTATAAGGCTCACAAGAGGGGAGGGGCCGAGGGTGATTCAATGAAATTAACCCCCCTTCCCCTGCCCCCGTGAGTCATGAGAAGCCGCGGAACGAGAAGCAGGGAGGATGGGGGGGAGGCAATGGATGGGTAGATGAGTTGGCAGAGGCTCGAGTGACGCGGGAGTGTCTCTTGGGCCCCTCTTCTATTCTGAGGCCTCTTGTTGCTGCCATCCTCAAGGGAACCCAGCAATGGGTGAGGGTACAGCACTGGTCAGGAGATCTGTGGAACCATGCAAACAAAGCCTCGGGTCTCGCTCCTATCCCTCCATGGTATCCACAACAGCACTTTAGTGACCTCGGCCTCTTGACATTAAACACACGAACCACGCGAATGATGCTACGAGATTGGCGTAATTACCTGCTTGGTCGTAGATTTTAAATATATTTTTCCTTCAGGATGTTACAAGCTTGGATCAAACAGCCCAGCGCATACAACCCGTGTTTGTGGCTACAATACAAGATATAGGATACCTAATTTCCTAATCCTATTTACCTGTAATTCTAATAGATGAGAGAGATGCTGGGGCTTATAACCTGTGAAAGTAATTTATTTGCCTGAGAACCTTAAATCGATCCAGGAGTTGTCACATTTGAATTGGGGGCCGAACTCCAAAATACATCTTAAGAAACAATGGAGGTTAAATTGCCATTTCTCCTTCATTGTTTCCTGACCACAGACGTTTTAATAGTACAATTAATAAGCTTTAATTATCTAGCTTGCAATGTTCCTTTATGCACACGACCATTCCGCAGTTTAGATTAAATTGCAGAGACATTTTAACCGCAAGCGGTGCAGGAGCGCAGCCGGTCAGTCCATTCACAATCTGCTACCATTTGTCTTGGAGTGTCCCATTACTAACGGACATAAGTAACATAATGCTATCGTCTCGTGATGTGTCAGGACCTGTCAGTATCCAGGTGCATTTAACAATGATCCTTTCACCTCACGTTCTGGATTATTCTCTCACCTATCGCTTGCAGTCATTAATCGTTGGGGAATTGCGTGGTGGCGGTTTAGTGTCATTGTTTGCGTGGTGCCAGGGCGTTGGTGCTAAGTAGTTGTTGGTTACAGACACCTATGGGACAGGGTCAAATGACGATTGTAATTCAATTCACGCTACGTTGAGGTAACTTCAAATGTATTTGTGCTGGACCGGTCCAGGTTAATATAACACCTCGTTCAGAGCAAGCCCAATTTTGCGTAACAATTTTTATTGGAAATAATAATTGTTGAAATATTTACTCTCATATCATTAAAATAGCCTACAAATATGTATTATGATAGTTGCAGCCTCTTGTCAATCGACTGCTGGTTGAATATCCCCTCGCGCTGTGTTGCTCATGGGCGGTCCTTCGACTGTACTTCACCACGCTGGTCGGTGTGGGTTGATGAATTGGCGGGGTGGGGGGCCGGGACTGGTTCAGATATTACTCACGACTGATGTGAGTTGTGGCTGGGATGCGAACTCGGGTCATTGGGTTCATAGCAGCGCAGTGGGCGAATCGCCGTGCCACCAATTCACTGCACAAGGAATCACTTGGGTTTTTTTGTAAAAACGATGAGTGTACTATGGTTAAGACGGCGGTCAGCACACCGTGGCAACCGGTGGCAGGAATGTCTAGGGATAAACTCACGACCTGAACCATGCATGCACCCTGAACACACTGAGCTCTAACTTTCAGACGAACACTCTAAGCCAGCACCATCACGTTGCTAGGGCCCGGCACTGTGCGGTCAGTCCCATGGAAGCCCGAGCCAAAGGTGACGGTGGTGCCTCGGCACGTGGCCTGCAATCCAGTACTGTGGAGGCAGCGTGGGCTGTGGATCACACAGATGTTACCAAATTCCCATTCCTGTGGGCATCGAGAAACACCCTGGAGAAGGCACCATGAGAAGGCGGTACAGCAAAGTGCAGACTAATACCATCTGTTCCTTCTCTATGGCAGAGTATTCTGATTAACGGAATGTGTGCGTGTTTGTGTTCATGCATGTATATGGGCGTGTGTGTGTGTGCCCTTTGGTCTCTATCAGTTTCCCACAGCCAGATCACGCGCCTTTACAGCCGCTTCACGAGCCTGGACAAGGGAGAGAACGGCACGCTGAGGTACGCCTTGGGACAGCTCACCGGCCTGGCCCTCATTCAGCCTACATTCATTGTACATCGATTTACCAATTCAAGTGGATTCCCATGCCCACGAAACTTGTGTCACATTGCGCATGCGAGAATCGGTAATTTATTATGTGTGCAAATTATATGCTCAAGCTACATTTTGGCTCAATGAGCGAATAAGACTTTACCCAAGCGACATAAAAAATAAGGAGTGATAAAACAGGACAAGCATTGTGATTTCAGTGGGATTGATTACACCCTTAATCATGATGCTGTATCGTGGTGGGTTGGGCGAACTGTTACATGCACGGTCAACCACCAGTGGGCTTCGCCAGGACATTGTTCTTATGATATACAGCCCTTTGTCAATCCACCGCTAGGTGAAGGCTTCTTTATTGGTTGTGGGGATTGTTTGACCATACTTCACGCTGGTCTGTGCGGGTTGGTTAAGGTGGACGGTGGCGGAGGGGGGATGGGTAGGACAGGTTTAGATGTTGCTCGTCAGTTAATGGAGGTTGCCAGCAATCGAACTCGGGTTTGGCAGGTTCATAGTGCCCTGGTCAAACCGCTGCGCCCACGTTCCACGAGACAATGGCAGCCACGAGAAACACGGGAGCATAGTGGGGGGGGGGGGGCGACGGGGGTGGTGGCACAGTGGAGTCGCAGCGAGTCCCGGCATGAGATGACTCGCATACGTCCAGGACGCTGCACGGTGCCACTGCTGGGAAGGCACGCGGTTATTGCCGACACACCGCAATTATTTTAGCAACGGATCTTCTGCTGTGTGCGGTTTCTAACCTGGGTTGTGCCTTCATACATAAATGCCCAAAGGATTAGGCAGGAAATGAGATGGGAAGACTTGTCATGCCATGGCTCGCAATCATCGCAGGGCAATCGCTCTCTACCACTCCCATCATTGCCTCACTGTTGCCAGTGGGTGGCAAGGAAAGCGTGGGATTTGTTGCTGCACGATTGCCTATTGACGGCTTTGGAAAACACCGCCACGTTGCTGCCCATGTATTGACATGGGATATGGATGTTTTTGCATTTTTTTTATAAAACAATAATTACACATTTTATTAGTAATAATAGTTTTAATAAATGGTGCAATGTCACCATCATTACTGAAAAGTGTTCATTATAATCTGAATAGAACTCGCATAGCTGCCTGGCAAACCTGAGCAACCATGCTGCTCCACACCGGAGTGAACACACGGCTGAGAGTTATAATGCACCATTGTGCTGCAATATGAATATTAGATTAAATAAACCTTTGCTCACCTCTCCTCAAAGAGCATCTTTCTCTCATCCCTGAGACGAGTGTGTGCCAGCAGACTTCGTTTAAATGAGCAAGCAAACCAGTTTCACCCTCAAGAGCCTCATTAGCAGATTCAGGCTTGTGAAACAAACCCTGAGACACACTAGCGGTATTGGTTTCACGAGCCTGATTGTTGACGATGATCGATGGTCACCGATGGATGGGTCGCTCGCTCGGAGTCGGAGAGAGGGGGGAAGCGGACACTGTGTGGCTTTTGCTAAAGAGGGCATGCTGCTAGACACGAGGTACGCAGCAGGCGACCATTGCAGCCTTCGTCGTCATCATCATTGGCAGCCTTTATCCACTGCTGGATGGAGGTACCCCCAAGCCGTCGGCTATCTCTCGCGGTCCCACGATGTGACGTTCCTTCTCAACTTCTGGTTCCATCGCTGGAGAGAGCCTCGCATGGGTCGAGGGCGGAACCTGTGGAGCTTTCCTTCACTCCCTTTTGGTCGTGGCTTGGCCTTGCTCATAGGTTCCTAAGCGACTCGGTACAACAAAACTAATCCTGTGCCTTGGCAGATTTGCTCATGGAATCTACAGAAACATAAATGTGTATAAATAACAACTAATTATAAAGAAACATTTATGTTACTTAACACCAAAGTGGAGGCCGTGCTGGCGTTTGAGAGCGGTTTCATATTTTCTCTCTGTGCCTCTGCCTGTGCAGCCGCGAGGATTTCCAGCGCATTCCGGAGTTGGCCATCAACCCGCTGGGAGACCGCATCATCAACGCGTTCTTCCCCGAGGGGTGCGTCCACCTCACGCTCGCCCAGCCCACACTTTCCCAGCCCCCACACACCCGCAGCTCACACTCGTGCAGCCCGCACACACCCCCAGCTCACACTCGCCCGGGTCACACACTCGCCCAGCTCGCTCACCCTGCCCACACACACCCCCAGCTCACACTCGCCCGGCACACACCTACGCAGCCCGTACACACCCGCAGCTCACGTGCGTGTGTGTGTGTGTGTATGTGCGTGTATGTGGTAGGGAGGACCAAGTGAATTTCCGTGGGTTCATGCGCACCCTTGCACATTTCCGGCCGGTGGACACTGTCAAGGAGAAAGATCCGAACGCCCCCGCAGCCCTCAACAGCCGCGCGAGCAAACTCAAGTGTAGGGTCTCCTCGCACCCGAGCAGGGAGCCACGGCACCGTGCGCCATCACTACCGCACGTGCATGCACTCACGCACGCACACAGGCACACGTGTACACGCGCACACACAGGCACACACAGGCACACACGCACACACGCACACATGCACACACGCACACACGCACACAGGCACGCCACTCGCTCATCGGTATGCACGTGAGCACTTGTACAGTTTAGCATCATGTTAAATAGAATAATAATGACATTTATATATCACTTTTCAACAAGGATCTCAAAGCGCTGTACAAGACACAGCAGCAGCAGACACTCAGCATATAAATAATATAAATGCATTTTTAAATAATTAAATAAATTTAATAAAAATGTAATAAGCATTGTTACATTGCCTCGTCTGATCCAAGTCTTGCAGTGAAGACTTTGCGGTGGAAATGTTATAATGAAATAATCTACAGCCCTTTGTCCATACATGAGTGCGCCCCAACCACTCTGCCGCCACTCCCCTAATAATAACATTCATCATTTAGCCACAAAATTCTCACCTACACAACTATGTTTGGTTTTGGCCATAGCTGGGTATGGTGGCTCATTCCTGGACCCCAGCTCCAAAGATTTAATCATTGGCTGTGACCCTTGCTGAGCTGCGACGTCGCCAGAAGGTGGCAAAACATAAAATGGCATTAACCAAAAATCCCAGTGTAGGATGCTGCTGAAGTAGACTTGATGTATATTCAGTGAGGCTGTCATAGGGCACGTAAAGTAAGTGTATTAGTTTTATTCACGTTTAAGAACATAGTTTTCGAACTGTGACACATGCCTGAGAGTACACAATGGACCGGCATATCCCTGCCATACAGAAGCATCCGCGTGCCTCTGTCCTCACGTGTGTCCCCACTGTCCATGTCGCTGCAGTCGCCTTCCGGCTCTATGACCTGGACAAGGATGAGAAGATTTCGCGAGACGAGCTCCTACAGGTGAGGCCCAGCACTGATCACGCTTCACTGTGTGTGTGTGTGTGACTTACCATGACAACACTGCTGTGTGTGTGACTTACCATGACCACACTGCCTTGTGTGTGTGACTTACCATGACAACACTGCTGTGTGTGTGACTTACCATGACCACACTGCTGTGTGTGTGACTTACCATGACCACACTGCTGTGTGTGTGACTTACCATGACCACACTGCTGTGTGTGTGACTTACCATGACCACACTGCTGTGTGTGTGAGTCACCATGTGTCATCATTACCACACTCCACTCTGTGTGTGTGTGTATCACCTTGTGTCACCGTGTGTCACCATGACCACCCTACACTCTTCCTTCATTGCGCTACGAGGATGGCGCGAATACCACATGTGTTAAGCGATGATTGTAACGATCACCTGTGTGTGTGTGTGTGTGCGTGGCGACTTTCTCCCCGTGCTCGTGGCCCCGTGTGCAGGTGCTGCGCATGATGGTGGGCGTGAACATCTCCGACGAGCAGCTGGGCAGCATCGCCGACCGCACCATCCAGGAGGCCGATCAGGACGGAGACAACGCCATCTCCTTCACAGAATTCCAGAAGGTGCCTTGGGGCCGTAGCCACTTAGAAGCCCACGGTACCGCTGGGGAACGAGCAGGCGTGGCCCTAACGTTGACCCACTGCTGGGTGAGGGCCTCCGCATGCCGTGCGGGTCCTGGGGGTTATTTCTCCAAACTTTACCACGCTGGTCAGAGCGGGTCAGCGAAGACGGGGAGCGTAGAAATACAGTACAGGAATGGAGTTTCTCGCGCTGCACTCTGCCGCCCACCAAGTAGCCACTCGACGTGTAACAACTGGTTGTGCGCTTTGTGTTGTTGTCAGCCAGTGAAAAAAGTGGGCGTGCAATATTGTAGTAAGAGCATTTTTACTGATTCTGTGTGTGTGGAGGCCGTGAACGTATCATGCGGTAGCATAAATAGTTGAATTCAGCATCGGCTGTCTTGGTGAAAGTCGGCACGAATCGCCAACGTCCCTGGCCGACTCCCAACTTCTGATAGGCTTCGACAAAGCGCAACCACCTCAGTGGGAGAGGAGAGAGTCTGAGTGCGTTGCACGTCTCAGGGGTTTTTAGCACGTGGGAAGAGCCGTGACTCATAGCCCACTGTGTCCCCTCAATATATGCCTCCTGCTTGAAAACAAGCCCATCGGGCTTCTGGATTTTGTGTTGGCAAAGGGAGTCTGTGCTGATTTGTCACTCTACCACTGGCCAAACGAGCAGATAATAATAATAGGGGGTTGGTATATGTACGCATGTATGTTGAACTTCTTTCGCACTCTACGTAGCCAACCGGGCTAATCGGAGGTGCGGGGGAAGGACAACAGACTAAACACACGTATCAAGTATTATAAGAAATTGTCTTGCCACAGTCACCTCGTGGTAGCTCTGAGTGGCTCGGCTTGTGATTACGATCTGCGGCCGCTGCATTGGGGCGGCGCAGACGAGGCGGAGGCAGTGACCCCACGTGTGTGGATTGACCCCGGCGTCCCGCTCTGCTGCTGCTGCTGCCAGGTGCTGGAGAAAGTGGACGTGGAGCAGAAGATGAGCATCCGCTTCCTCAACTGAGCACCGCGGGGGAGGCGGACGGCTCCCTCCCTCCCGGGCGGTGGGCAAGCCGGCCCCCCCCCCACTCCCACAGTGCACCTTCTCCCGCACCGCCCTGTAGCCACCACTGGCGTAGCTGACAACCGCTATGAATTGATTTGAGCATTCTCTGCTGTTGTAATCGGTGCAAAATAAGGGAAACACCGACTGCGAGCCTGACAAAGAAACTGCCATCTTAATATTCATCCAATCTCAGAGCCTCAGGCGCTCTTTAAGATTATCGGGGTTCTGTGATCATGCCTGTGCTCTCTTTCACATCCCTCATGAGCATGCAAGGCAAATCGGAGCAAGCTTCCGAGTTTGAGACAGGCTTCAGAGTTTGCTCTTTTTTGACTTTTGCAGGCTGGCAGCTACGCATTGGTTAAGTGACGTAGCCATCGGTATCATAGGTCGTGCTTGGTGGACCGGTGCTGGGCGTTGAGGAAGCTTTGCCTCAATCCATGCACAGTCTGTTGTGTTGCCAGACAGATGTCTGCAGGCCTCTGCTGTACAATCATATGACCTGACACCCACTGCAGGCCTCGCAATTAAACTTGCATTGGTCACGTCCGCGGAAAGTGCTGATCGATTCGGCATATTGCCCCGTGTGTGGGCAGAGCCACACAACCACATGTCCCGATGTGCATTGCAGTGTTGAGTTGCTTAATCCTTGGTGCGTTATTTTATATGGCTGTGTTGCAGTGGTTATTACTGTTCTTACCTTCAGTATGTTATTGTGCTGTGAGTGTACTTGTGTGCAAGCACCCTGCGTGCTTGTCTTTGTCGCGTGAAGCAGTGGGGTAGTGGTTAACTCCCAGCCCCATGGTTACTCGCCAGGAGCGGCGCTGCCAGTAGGCCCGCTCGTGTGTGAGCGTCACAACTTGGGGAGCGAGGCCCTGCCGATGTGGTGCCAGCCTCGCCGCCCCACCGCGTGCCGGCCTTGGCCTTGGGGCTCTGTGGAGAACGCTGACTGCCCTGTCTGTGCGTCTGCCCACTCGCCGAACCACTGGGAGTTTCGCCCTGAACGAAGGAAGCCAATGCTTCCACAGTAATCCGTGTATTTTTTCAAACACAGATATCATGTAAACATGTGATGGATGCATTTTTTAAAATGCGCTGTTTATTCAACCATTTTTCCGCAAGCATTTTGAGAGTGTTCTGTTATTTGGGTACATTGCTTTTGCAAGTATTGTATTAAATGTTCTGTTTATTTCAATCGTGGAACGTTTTGAGAGACCATCGCGAATCCATGTCTTCGCGATAGTCCGGATTGGAAGGGTGTGCAATAACGAGCGTTGAATTGCGTAAGGAAATGCAGAGCGCCGTTGAGAAACGTGGAGTCACGGCTGCATCGTCCCCAGTAGCCCTGCCACTCTCTACCCAGTGGCAGGGCAAAGAGGAAGCCGTGAGAGCTCCTCGCTACCAAGTCACGGTCGTTTTGTTTGCCACCGTGAATTCCATTGTGGTAAAAGTGAAGCATGCTGTTTTTAAATGGATCCCAAAAATGAACAGTGTTCTGTTGACAAGTGCCTTTGCGCATTGGTGTGAGACCTAACCGCATCTTATTGGTCGTCTTCTGATGCACATTGACATCCATAAGAATGCAATTCCAAGAGAGTGTTTGAATTGCTGATCTCGTGTTCGGGACTATGCGTCCACAGATTGTTTTGAATCGGTTTCCGTGTTTCAATGTGCACACATTTATGAGACTGGTTTAGGGTGGTCACCGGTTCACTTTGTGACATATAGCATTTTGTCAGACGTGCAGTGTGATTTAAATGTTTACGTGATGTCTTGTAAAGGCAAAGTTTATTTACGTCTATTGTAATGTCAGTGTTGGCCGTGCACTTGTTATGCCCTCTCCGGGATGATCCTTATCGTGAGCGGCGGCGCTCGGCTGCAGGTTGAGGAAGCAGTCCGCCTTGGGTTTTCATTCTCGGGTGATAAGGTGTACAGGTGAACCCACCGAGAGACTGGCATGTGCTGGCAGTGGCTTCATCGTCGGCGCTTTCTCTAGCAGATGGGGCGCACGCAGCCCACACAGAACTGGTCAGCTGAGAGCCCAGTGATCACTTAGTCCACCTGGACGTGTCACTCGAGACTGGAAAACCCGACACGGACTGTGTTGCCTCCTGAACCCGGAGCACCGAGCTACCGCTGCTCGTCATGCTCACTGGCTGTGCGTCCCATCGACTGCGATGTAGCGCTGATTGTCAGTGTCTGATTGTGTTCGATATGTACCGTCGCGTGTAGCAACACTGTCTACCAATGCCACTTGCGCACATTTCTTGTTGATATTCGCGCTTCTCCTGTAAGGACACGCGTCTGCACGTGACGGAGCAGTGCCAACGTAGGTTCACCCTCGTCCGTGATGATGACGTGCTTTGCGCGATCACCTGAACGAGCGCTATCCCTGCGTTACAGCCGCAGGAGTAATAACGTGATAACTTGCAACGCTCTGTCAATCTTCTTGCTTTCTGAATGTGGGCATTTCCGTGACGTGTCAAACCGGGTTTTTTTTACCATACTTCACCACATTGGTAAAGTCGGGTTAATGACGGGGAGGGGGTGCAGAACCAATTAAGATATCACTGATTTTAACCATGGCCAGAAATCGAACTCAGGTCATTGGGTGCATGGTGCAGTGCGCGAACCACTGGGCCACCACTCCCCACACAAATTACGTGGTCGTAACGTCAGCTGAACGGCGTGGGCGATAGCTGCTGTATTAGAGCGGCTAGGCCGCTGAGGGCACCGATGCTGCGTGTGCCGTACCCTGTGCCAAAGCCCCTGTGATTGTCATGGCCTCCACCCAATCACCAATAGTTACATTTTGATGTAAACATTTGAGGGGTTACCGTAACACGTGGATTTTTTTCAGCCAGTGTGATTCATAGTTGATTTTAATGTTAGGCTACGTGATGATCTGACTCTTGACTTCCTGGACTATTACTCTTTGTCCTCATGATGCTGGACGTCGTTTCAATAGAAACCTCGTATCTTATCGCTAAATTTATTAAGAGCTGAAACGGTACTCGTTTGGTCACTAAACGCTTGTCCACATCACGATATGTCTGGCTGTGTCGGGTGGTTGATGGTCCCTCATGGCACCACAACATCTCCTGTATTAGTATTCATCGTTTGAAGGATTTTCCACGGGAAGGATACCGAGCGACGTGTTTACTTCATCGACAGTGGCGGTGAAGTAGTTTAGACTCGGGTGGTTTCCACAGCGTGACGGGCCACTGCTGTCATGAGAGATCCTGGAATAGAAATATAAATTTACAAAGGCGCTGTCATCACTCTGGATTTGCTATAATTCGCTAAAACAATGATAGTGTCATTTATTTATTCAGGAAATATATAATTCAACAGTGGTGACCAAACATCATACTAATTCATGGTACTTGGTGTAATTTCTGCCAAGGAAAGATTAAAGTGACATTGAGACAGATTTGCACCGCACCAACCAGGACAACGCTTGGTGAAACAGGCGATCGCTGTGGTAGAGAAGCAGCAGTGACGGCTGGAAGGGGAAGGTGCAGTGTCTTGCTTCAATCGCAGCAGCAGTAGCAGCACGTGGATCACATCCACGGGGAGACCCAGCAGCGTCAGCAGGTCAGCTGATGGGTGCGTGGTGCCGCGAGTGAACACCGGGCCAGTGGAAGCAGCTCAATTGGATTTAAATTCACAGCTGTAAAAAAAAAGCCCACAGAAATCTATATAATAAAAAATACATAGTTTCATAATTTATGACAAGTATGTAAATAAAAGTGCCCTGTATATGCAATGCAGTGTGAGCGTCAGTGTACAAACACGCGGCGTGGTGGGGGGCGCAGCCTGATGTACTCGCCCGTGCTGCGATCACACCCGCGTTATCATCACACCCGCGTTATCATCACACCTGTATTATACCCAGATTTGACGTAAGCTTTAAACAGCACACGAATGTGTAAACCCCACACGGCCTCTGCATTCCGCAAAAACCATCAGCAGTTCCTGAAGAAGTGCATTGTGGCCCTCTTTTTCAGGCCACCACCAAGCCACTTCTGAGCAAATTCAACGAATCGCTGTTGTCAGTCCATGTCACATTTCCCCACTTTCTCATGGTGGACTCAGAAATGAGGACCACAGTGCACTTCAGGAACTGTTGATGGTTTTTGCCCAATGCACAAAGGCTGAGTTTATTTTTCACACGTGTGTGTTGCCGTCTGAAACCCGTGGCTCGTCTGCTATGGTCGGGATGTATCCTTGACAGATTAGATTGGTATCGCAACCATCGATTGCCGAGTGGATGTACTTCACCGCTCTGATGTGCATTTTGAGTTTTTTTTTACTTTTTCAATGCACATTTCCGATTGTGCCAATGGTGCGATGTCGTGAGCTGAGGAATCAATTCGGAACTCTCTCAGAGCACAGCGCGCCCCGTGTATCGGAGAAGGGCCCGCGGAGCAGTCCCTTCCAGGCACGACTCTGGCGCTGTGCACAGCAGGGGGCGCAGTGCACTCGAGATCCGCCGCCAGATTGTTTTGGGCATGACGATCACATCGATAGTTTTAATTATTTTCAGAGCCGGAATCCAGCAGTCAAGCGCCAAACCAAATGTGCTATTGTGTGTGCAGTCACTGGTTACCCGGGCTGAGACCAGAAGGTCACCACGCTTGAGAACAGTTGAAGCACGGGCAGCTGCCGAGATTCGCACTCGGACTCCCAGCCGTAGCGGCCCAGCAGCGCCCCGACCTCTTGAGCCACCCGGCCACCGCGTTGCATTTTAAGTTTGATGGGAAACTGACTCCTGCACTAATTGGCACCACGTGTCACAAGGGCTTGGTTTTAGGTGCATTACTTTCCATGATCAAAGTCAAGAGGTCACCACGGCCAATGCCATTCATAAACCCCTGCGTCGCCATCGGCTTCCTTCTCCCGACGGCTCCGATCGCCACAGATACCGGCAGGGGAGGAGTAGCTACCAGCAGCTTGTTATTAAGAGAGAATGTGGCGTGCAGCAACCTCGCCGCTTTCAGCCGCTCCTATCGGGCCACGGACTGTCATCTCCCCACGAATGAGTGGCGACACCTGGCTCAGCGAGCCACCCACCCATCGCCTCTTCGTTCGGAGCGAGTGTTTGGAGATCACTTTGGCAGTTTAATTTGCAGCCCACGCGTTTTTTATTGCTCAGGGGAAATACATTTAATTTATTTAAACATGCCTGTGGATAATACTTGTAATGAGCCACAAATGCATACACTATTTGGCTTGTATTGTATTTTGGACGTGAATTTATAGTTATTTTTTTCTAAATGAGTAACATTTGCCTCCTGGTCGGGGTTTATGGGCTTGAGGTGCGACAGATCCATGCACGTTCACTGTACACAGACCGCACGCTGGGAGCACGGTGCCGGCTGAAGCCGGTCTCTGGCCGAGTCGTGTGGTTGTTGCCGCCGCTCACAGCGCCCGGCCACCGCGGGCACGGGAGGGGGCACGGGAGGGGGCACGGACCCGGGCCGGGCCGGGTCGGGCCGGATCTGCGCGACGCTGGGGCGGCCGCCAGGGGAGAGCGAGCGCGGCAGTCCGGGTCCCGGTGCCGGTCCGCGAGGTCACGGCGCGCCGGGCACCGCGGGGCCATGAAGAGGGCGCCAGCCTCGCCGCCCGGCGGGGGGGGCGCCCCCCCACCCGGCGAGGAGGAGAGCCGCCCCTGGACGTCGAGCGAGGTGCAGGCGCTCCTGGCCGTCTGGGCCGACCCCGTGGTCCAGGACGAGCTGGACTCGTGCGTCAGGAACGAGAAGGTCTTCGCCAAAATACAAATGCGGCTGCTGCAGAGGAGCGGCAGCAGCCGCAGCGTGAAGCAGGTGCGAGAGAAGATCAAGCGGCTCAAGGCCGACTACAAGCGGCTCAAGGAGCAGAGCAGGCGCGCCGGCGGTGGTGGTGGCGGTGGAGGAGGAGGAGGGGGGGGCAGAGACGCCGCTCGGTGTAAGCACTTCGAGCTCATGGACGCGGTGCTGGGCCGCGAGGGGGGCCCGAGCCCCCCAGCGGGCGTCTCTGACTCGCGCGGCGTGGCGGGGGGGGCTGCCGCGGAGCCGCCGCCCGTGAAGTCGGAGCCCCCCTACGGTGCGTCGACCCCTCCCCCCTCCCCGACCTGCGGCACGCGGTGACCCCGCGAGATCCTCGTGGGGTCACCGCGGGTCTCTGCCGTATCCGCGATTCATCGTCGGTGTCTCTTTGGGGTTGTTCCCAGGGGTGGGCAACCTGCGGCTCTTTAAAGGACTCCTTCGTGACGTCATGTATTAAGGACCACCGTCTCGTTTTGACACGCATTGTGGTGATTGATATATTGAGGGTTTTTTTTATTTTACCGAATTCTACAAAAAGTGTCTCTTGTTATTTTGTTTGCCGACCCCTGGGTGGGCAGCTCCCATCGCGTGGGCGCGTCAACTCGAACCTCCTCCTCCACCCAGCGACACGGCCAACCCGTGGAAGTTGTCACCTGGTGGTCAGATATGCCGATTGATGATTTTGTTTATCGACAAAACCTGAAAGTTGAAAGGCGCCAGCTGATATAACACGGCGCTCGGCTGGAGATTATATCCAGCATCATCACGTGTGAACACGCGCTCAAAATGAACAAATAACTATTAATCATAGCTGGTGAAAGCCTCCGTATAACACCACCTTGTACCATGGTATTGTTTACTGCGTGAGATGCATTCGGCAGTTACGCGCTTGGGCACATATCCTGATGACATTAACAAGATAACGATGGTAACTTCGTGAGATGATACTTCCCAAATTCAATGCGACCACAAGGAGATTGTTTCCTTCTCTGTGAGGACAAATTTCACTTAAACTCAGGCGCGGTTCGTCTAATAAAAATACTTTTCTCCAAATAGTTTTGTTGTTTAAAAAAGTTAAAATGACTCTTTAAACGTGAATTGCCTAATGAAGATATCATTTTAAGTTGTTTATATTAGAAACTGCTGCAACACCACAAGTCTGATTTGTGCCTCGGGGAGGTCTGTGAAGGCGTCCGAGTGAGAGAGTTCCCTTCAGTTATCGCGATGAGCTTCGCATTGCAGCCACGCCGCTTGAGTCCCATGCAGCGCGGTGACTAAGGCGCCCGTGGCTGTGATGAGAGACGACCGTCACAAGGCGAAGTCGCGCTGTGCAAATGGAGCAGCTCACGGCTTTTGGCAGTGTTGCGTGGTGTGAACTTGAGGGTCATGGGGACAGAATTTGAGTGCTTTGTTGTTTGGTTTCGTATTGTTTATAAACGCCTCCCGTTGGTAGATAAGACAGTTGTATCACTTTCACGGGAAGGCCAATAACATGGCAAAGTTTTTCTTGATTAGAACACCAGATTTTCAGAGGTCACTCACAACAGCCCCTGCTTCAGCTGTCATAGAATCCGTTTAAAAGTTAGTGTCCTTAAAGCATTACCGTAGTCTTGGAACGTTGGTGAAATTCGCTTGGATATATTGTGATGGAACAGGTGTCTAACGATGGCTTCTGGAGATATTAGGGGAAGTAGTGACGCAGTGGTCAGCGCATGAACCCGGCCAGCCGAATTAAATTCCCGGCCACGGCGGACATTAGTGGCGGGCGATACCCTAACTGGTCCTGGGCCCACTCCTCTCTTCACCAATTCGTATCATCCAACGTGAAGTCTGGTCAAACAACCCCTCTGAACGACACCGCGTGGGGGGTCCTCGTCTGGAGGTCGATCGATGAGGCACCGCGACTGTGAATGACTTCGCTTCGCTTGCCCGCTGTGGTGATGGAGGCCGCCCGTGGTTTTTTCTGCCAAGGAGATTCGCGTGACCCGCGCTGCGCCGAGGCAGCAGCCGCTGCCGACTCGCAGTGCGGCGAAGAGGAGGGGGATGAGGAGGAGGTGGAGGAGGTGGAGGAGGAGGATAAGAAACCGGAGGTCGTCCACCCCCCGCCTCCTCGTGCTCCACCCCCAAACTCGGCCTCAAGCTCCACAAACACTCGCCGAGGGGTCACGAGACGGCACAACTGGGGTGAGGAATCCAGAAGTCGGAGAGGAGGTGTGGAGGAGGTGCTCACGCACCGCAGCCGGCCAATAATGAGCCAGAGACACTGGAGATCCTGGGTTCGAATCCGGGTCTTCAGCACACCTGGTGTGTTGAAGAGCAATCCACACATTTACCAATTAGGGTCGACTTGTCGTTGGTAATTACATTTAGTATCATTAGGCGAGTGCCAGATTTGAACTCCTGCAGTGGAGTTTAACTCCAACCCTGGGAATCCCCTGATGATGCACATTGGCGTTGTACTCGGAAGGGCAGAGCCAAACATCAACTATGAGCCGTGTCCGTCTGTAAAGGGTCAATGAGATGAGATTGCACGTGGGCCCTTTTGACGTGGAGATGTGAATAAAGGCTCGGTGAGGAATGTGGAATGATTGGATATGTACGATCAGCACGGTTGGCTATATACGGTACAAAAGTATTTCAACATGCATACGAGAAGGCAGCTCTCAGATGACCCCTGCTCCCTCTCCATTGCACCTGCTCCCTCCCCGTGCCCCACAGGGTCGAAGCGCGAACGTCCGGCGGCCTCCGTGTGGGCGCGCTGCGTGAGGGAGTCAGGCGCGCTGCTCGTGCAGGAGCTGCGCGCCGACCGGGAGCTGCGCGAGCAGCAGCTCCGGCAGCTGCTCGACTTCAAGCGAGAGCAGCTGCGGGCCGAGCAGCAGCAGCGGGCGCTCGAGCTCTCGAGCTACAACGCCTCCAACGTGCAGCTCGCGTCCATCCTGGGCCAGATCGCCACGGCGCTCGGGGACGCGGCGGCGGCGGCGGTGGCCCGGGACGGCGGTGCGAGGCAGCCCCCGTAGCGGAGGGCTGCAGCCTCGCGTGATGCGCGCGTGAATAGGGAACGCACGGCCACTGTGATTCGTGCGATGGCGACGGTTTGGAGGAACATCTGGCAAGAGTGAACGCAATCAGAAGGTTACGAGTGGCAGTCTCGGTTGGGGTTGAGTTTGCCCATCACACCACACCTCGTGAATCAGAAAAATAAGTACCACTTTGTGGAAGGTCAACAACAGTGGTTGTCTTTGGAGAGACTGACCCCTGCCATAGGAATGTAGAATTCCCAGCGCTGGCTCACGGTCACCAATAGCGATGCACACCGCACAGCAGCAATATTTTGAGAAGGGAGTTTCCTTTAGGACTTGAATTTGTATCGTTTTAAAAAAACGTCATGTTTAACTTTGAAAACTTGAGCAGCAGCGTTATCAGGTTGACAGAGTCGATTAGGCTCTGGTAAATGTCTGCAAATCAGCACCGGATTGTTCAGACCTCAGCGGCGCGGGTGGCGGCTCTGCAGCAACTCGGCGATGTTTCACGATAAAGGCCCCGAGTCTGTTGCGTTAAAGTTCCGTGGTTGGCACGCAGACATCAGGGCAGTTTACAAGTTGTTGGTGAGAGTCTGCATCGTGTTAAATTGTGCTAGCACTTGTCCGATTAGGCTTTATTGATGATGCCAATATCAAGATTGTTTAATTTTTTACCAAATGTGCCAACAGTGATGCTGTACATGTGACATGCGCGGTTTATTAAAGAGGACTGCTCCTAACGTGATGTTCGCACGTCCGAGTTGTCGTGGCCGGGGTCGTTACGTGGTCACCCCCACGTCACGACGCCGCTCGACGCTCCGCACCACAAACCCGTGGCAGGACGCGAGGCCACGTGATGACCAATGCCACCACCGGTGTCAGCTGCCTGGCAACCCGGGAGGGGTAGAGATGCGCCTGCGTCGTGTGGCAGTGAGCCAGAGCCACCGAGAGAGGGGTCCGTGTATGAATGGGACGATGAGTCAGAGAGCGTTATTGACTGCATGTGGGAGGCTCCCGATGACACTAGGAACTCGGCACCGGAGAATTGGCGGTCTCCGTTCGTCACTGAAGGCTGCACAACGCGCTTGGTTTAGTATTTGTCCGAGCAAGTTGTGAATGAACGAAGGTGCACGAAAGCGCTTTTTTTCAAGCGCTAGGGGAAGAGCAACTTCGTGTTGGGCAAGAGCGCGGTGTTGGCCACCCACCCCTCGTGTGCTGTGCTGGCCTTCTTCATAGGTGCTCACGAACAGCATTTCCCGCAACAGTCTGGAAGCAGAGGACAGGGGCAAGGAGCGGTCTCTGTATATCTGCTACCACGCCTAAACGAGACGGGTTGGCAAGTGACCGTGCGGGTGGTGCCGCAGCGGGACGCGTGGGGGTGCAGGGGACGTCCCAGAACCTCGCCCCAAGCCCGAACCAGCGCGAGGCACCACGACACGCGCGTGGTGGCGGCGGCAGTCGGCAGCGATGACTCCCGTGCACGACGTCTCCCGGATTGCACGACGCTCCGTCGCAATTTGTAGGTGAATGTGGAACTAGATCAAACCCACGCATCGACGAAGAGAACACTCGTTACACGTTTGCAGCGCTGCCCCCCCATTCTGCACCCCCCCTCCCCGCTCTGCCCACCCCACCCACTCTGCCCCCCCCTACTCTGCCCACCCCCCCCCACTCTGCCCACCCCACCCACTCTGCCCACCCCACCCACTCTGCACCCCCCCCCAACTCTGCACCCCCCCCAACTCTGCCCCCCCCCCGCTCTGCCCCCCCCGACTCTGCCCGCCCCCCCTACTCTGCCCCCCCCTACTCTGCCCCCCCCCTCTCTGCCCACCCCACCCATTCTGCCCCCCCCACCCACTCTGCCCCCCCACTCTGCCCCCCCCCCCCCACTCTGCCCCGCATGGCGCCGGTGCCTTCACCTTGGGCGTGCGACTCCGGCTCGCGACTCCCCCCCCCCCCCCCGGGCGTGGACTCCCCCCCCCCCACCTGCTGCTGGGCAGCGTCGTGGCACAGCTTGCTGGCTCTCTGGGAAACGTCTCCCACATCCCGCGCGTGAATCTGCACGAGGAATCCACGTAGAACCAACACGAAGCACGCCCGCGTGACGTAGGACTCCGTTCCGATCTCTCTCCCTGGGATTCACCCGATTCAAATCGAGGGAGGGAAATTCTGCCCCGCCCTCACCGAACATCAGCAAGGTCACAGCACGAGCACGATACCCCCACCACCCCACACACTCGTTGCTACCACTCGCGAACGGGGCCAAACCGGACTTGGCCGAGCCGGGCCGGGCTGGTCTGGAGAGCGTGGTTGCCTCGCTGCTCCAATGTCCTGCCGGGCGTTGGGCAGAAACCCACGCCGACGCTAGAGTCTCTCAGTCCAGGCCCGAACCGGAAAGGCTGCATTTCTCTCCACGTGTCCACAATTGTTTTGTCAACGACTGGAAAAGCTGAGTTCAACAACACACGGGAACAGCGGGGAGTCGCGTGTTGGGCCGTGTAGCCAGTCACATAGAATGCCAAGCGCTGGAATGCAAAGTGTTAAATCCGATAAGCTCCAACCGCTGGAAACGAACAACGTTAATCATTGGAAAACTCACACGAAGGTGACACTGTTTAGGAAATGGCGGAGCCCAGACGCGTGTGAACAAGTCGAGCAACCTCTGCGGCCGAATGGAATTTCCATGAAATGGTGGCAATGTCCTGGCACGCGTCGCACGTGGCCTTCACCACTCGTTGCACTTAAACAATGAGAGGCCAGAAACACGCAGCCAATATCCAGAGTCCACGAGGCAGGGGAACTGAGACGGCTCTCAACAATGGATTCAATTCCCCAGAGATGCAAGATGATGAATTTGTTGTCGACATCAGATGCAATGAGATAACGATATCACAACAATTGACAGCACACTGAAAGTAGAGGGGCAGGGGGTATATGAAACCACAAGTATGTAGAATAAAAGAGAAAGCAGAATGAAAAGGAATGCACAAAGGCAACAATATCTACGGCACAGAGCACTCCGCGAAAATATTGGGGAAACTCTGAGAACGCGAGGAAAATAACTGGAGTTAGCCACAACAGGAACGGGAGCGTGAAAGCATTAACACGGAAGTTGATCAATCAGAGAGAGTAACAATAGTTACGTTTTTATATCGCGTTGTTTATGCAAAACTGCACCGCACCGCTTTCACGCCACCATTGTTGATGAAATTCTCAATCGTGGTCGTCTTGTGTTCTCCATTTTATTTTCTTAATCGCTTGAGAGTTGTGTTAAACCTTTGATGTAGCATGTCCGTATATTTCTCGTCTTCCTCAACATGCTTTGTTCCGCTTGCTATATAACTGGACTTTCTATGCACTATTCGTTGTATCTATGTTGAACTTCTTTTGCACCGTACGTAGCCAACCGTGCTCATCGGTGGTGCAAACGATGTTTGTGTGGTAAATTAGTTTACTGTAGAGTGCTACGAATAAAGGGCCATTCCCAAACATCACCTCTCCGCTTCCCTTGCATGGCAGTGTTATGATGAAATGTGTTGAGTTGTTGTAGAATGTCGGCAGTGATGGGTGGCTGTGCCTTTTTCAAGCACGCATCATCAGTGACACGGAATAAAAATATCTGGATTAGTACAATTTTATTTCTTAAAAACCGCGGAAATTATTGAGATCACAACAAACTGTTATCTTTTTCTAGCTGACGAGACAGTACAATTTCGACCCCTGCACGTCTGCTGGCGTGCATTACACAGCAGGCCTGCCACCCTGCCCCAGTCACCCAGCTCGGCTCTGCCCTGCTGGTATCTGCACTCAATTCGTGTCACCTCAAATGCCAACTCAATGGCTGCGTAACAGGGCAGTATCGTCGTCACCGAGACCTGGATGCCAGTTCTGGTTTGGCTACACTGCAGAGTTGTCTTTAAAAACACACCTACCAAGCTTATACCAGGGATGCACATGATGATGATTTTAAATGCAAAACAATATATGCCCGGGCAGTCGGGAAGGAATACTGGATTTCCTTGCTTTATGCGGGAGTAGATGCATTCCAAGAGCGCACAAAGTGAAATCGCATACTATAGACCACGCAGTCACGCAACCCATAGCGCACCGCACGACAGCTGCCTGCTGAGTAGCGTGTACAGTACCTACAATGTTGCCCCACGTCCGACTAAATAGCCGCATGCGAGTGAATTAAAACCGCATGAAGGGAATTTAAGGTAGAAATACGTTAGCCGCAGATACGCGAAATCACACAAACCATACCCGCATAAAGCGAGAGAGAGAGACCTGTAATCACTGCATAAGCAGCAAAGATACACCGTGATGACTTGCAGCCATTAATTCACTGTACTTGCGATGTTTAAAATACAGTAGATATTTCAAAGCATCAATAAAATGAACCAAAATATTCAAACATTGTGTAATGGGCCATCTTAAAATAAAATATTCTCTGCAGAATATAAGTGCACTTTAATAAACTGCTATTATAAGTTATAAACATGTGTCCAGTGTAAATCTCTCTTTGGATTAATATTCATCATAAATAGTTCAACCACAAGTGACACCAGCAAATGTTTGCACTCTCAAATATTCCAAACCAAATACAGAATAAAAGCAGGCTTGCCATAATAAATTAAATCTTGACTTAAAGCTTTCATGACTGCAGTAATTTATATTCTTGGGTCTTTCGGTAAAGTCACGTAGATAGAAACATAAAAAATAAATTACGTTTCGATCGCAACACAAGCAATCGTCTTCAGGTGAAAAATACGATCGCTCATGTTGCGATCGAAACGTCGTGATTTATTACAATTATGTTTCTATCTACGCGGCTTTACCGAAAGACCCAAATAATATTAATAAATTAAGCTACGTAATCTTCCATTTCTTCCAAAAGACTTTCTAAAATATATTTCTTTTCAGAATGGTGCAATAAAGACAGCAAACTTAGGAACTCAAATGACTGCTATCATTGCAAGGACTGTCAGCTTGGTGACAGCCATGGGTGGCACGCTCGGTGAGGCGCGCTGGCTGGAAACAGATTGTCCACCAAGAGACCGTGACGTTGTCAGGAATGTTGGCACTTCTGGTTCGTAACGTGTCTGAACACATAAGGCAGTTTATGGTGACATTGGCCTGGTACCCCAATACAAGTAGGGCTTAAAATATAATTATTTTTTTTGGTAAAGCAAGATTTAAAATCATATAATCATTACTTCCCTTAATTTTATCCCTAGATAGATTTTTGGAGGGAAATATATAATTTCAAGTTTTGTAAACCCACTGATTTCAAGGTCCCCTTATGGCGTGTTGGTTGGGAAGGTTGTTTGACCATACTTCACCACACTGGTGAGTGGGGATTGGTGAAGGGAAGCAAGGACTGGTTTGGAAATCACTCACCAATGTTAGTTGTGACGGGGAATTTAACTCGGGTTGCCAGGCTCATAGCGCAGTGTGCTAAGCACTGCACCACCACTGCACACACCTCATTTTAGCTCCAGCTGCACGCTAATATATATATAACGATGCACATGCAGCCTCCCAGATACAAATTGTTAAAATGATTAAGAAATACGGGGATGAGATGAAGAAACCCATTGTGGTGCGAACATCTGCCATCACACGTGGGGGGGGTGGGGGGGGTTACGATGGACAAGCAGAGCGGGACACAAGGGACTGTGTGCTGGTCAGTGCAGATTGCTGCACATGCTCGCTGCACCTGCTTGCTGCGCTGCCTACACAAGTGCCTGCAGCTTATAATGCAATGCATAGGAGTTTCTGACAGTATGAAAAATACAGTATGAAGCCGAGCCTGCTTCCAAAGAATACAAAATTGTATACAAATAATGAACACCATCCAAGAGGGAGGGTTTCAAAGAGTTTTTAAAACAAAAGCATGACTTTATATAACATATGGACCCATTTCTCCAATGTGCAAAATTTTGTACAAAAGGACTCTCGCGTTCCCCAGATGCCGAAGTTACACTGTGAATGAAGAGTTGTTGTGTGCGTCAGCTTGGGTTGTTGAGGTCGTGGCTGGGGAGGGCACGTGGGCCTCCTCTTCATCCCCACGGCCCTCTCCTCCCATCATCCCCCGTAGGCGTGCGTGCGGCGAGCACGCCTGCGCTCACAGCTCCAGCTCCCCAGAGCGCAGGTAGCCGAGCGCTGCGGACACGTGCTGCGGCATGAAGATGAACGTGGTGTACAGCACCATGGCCATGATGATCACCAGCAGCAGGTCTGAGCGGCACGGTCAAGGGAACGTACCAACCACCACGTGGACCGCGTGCCGGCCACAGACCCCGATCACACAAAGCGCTCGAGCACTCTGCTCGCCACCGAGCAAGAGCAGAATCAACACGGCAGAAGAAAACTTCACTTCTAAGATCATTCATAACGGAGATAATTTAAACACACAAAGTGGAAAAAAACACCAATGGTGGCTCCACGATCAAGATAGAAACATGCATTAGTCTACACTTGAGTATAAATTATGTACTCTAACGTCATACTTGTGTACATTGTGGACGTTTAGGAGTTCTAAAAGGAACACCTGTTTTGGGTTTTCGTGCAATGATATTAGGAATCTGTGAATGCAGCGAGGTACAACCCATCAGCAATGATGGCACCAATACAACACGCGGATCCTGGTGGACCGAGCGGAGTCCACTCAGTTACACGGATGCCGTGGAACGGCAAACACTTAACAACACACAATCGTAGCCTGTTGATCGTTTTTCAAACGGAATGCAAAAGAAGGAAATTGTGAATGCAAATCTGTATGAAAATTAGACAACTGACGCCTCGAGTGGAAGATTTGCTACTATAATGCAAGGAGCAGCTACAAATAAATATTTCACACTACTTCATAACTCCAGTGATGAGGTTGAACGTCAAGAGACGACTCAGATGGGCACCGTTTGATCCACCATGGGCAGCAAAACCTGCTTGTTCAGAAGCAACGAAGCATTTAACAGCGATGCATTCCCAATCAGACGCTGTCATGTCATGAGTTTAACTCGTGCCACAAGCCACGCGGTTAGCTTGCCAAGGGAGGTGCTGAGAACGGCTTCTGATCCGCACGCCCCTGCCAAAGGACCTCGCGTAATTTATTCACTCAGCTTCGGTGAGAAACAGAAAGCCTCCTCGACATCAGACTCCTGCAGAACGTGATTTTTATGGACAGGGTGAAGCACCACGTGGCTTCCCTTTGGTCACAGTGACAGAGGCATCACGTGCGACTAATCTTATTATCCTCAATTCAATTTACCCGCAATTATCTCATCCTGCTAAGGCTGCACTTGCCATGCAGCCTCCCAGACGCGTCGTCCACAGCGGCGACAAGGAAGCCACCTCTCTCACGACTCACGGAAGAGAGTGCGGGCCAACAAAGCAAGACCCAAGCTCAGGTGACATTACCCAAGAACAGGTTGGGTGAGTCACATCACCCCCCCCCTCTCATGGCGGGGATGCCCTGTGCAGTCAGAACCAGCACTCAGCACACCCAGCCCGCTCTCACAGCAGAATCATCACTCGCCACAAATATTGACTTACATCGCTCCCACCACAAACCTATGGTGAACCATATACCAAAACTCCCTTCTTTATAGCCTTAACACACTGCTGGGACAAGTGCTGTTAGCGAGCACCTATGAAGGACGGCATGGTACATGATGGGGGGGGGTATTTGTGGCCAACACCGCACTCAACCGCCTTTGTCTCGTCACACCAGGAACTCATTTGAGGCTGAGTCGACCGAGGGGAGAGGCCCAAGACTGGTTCAAATAATCGTCACTGGTGTTGGCCGTGATTGTAAATCGACCTCGAGTGTTAAGGGTTCGTAGCGCAGCGAGCGAACCGCCACACGACCGATCTTGCTAATCCCATAATAACCATCACCATCGCAACCACCACACCCCGATCCTACACTCAATCACTTAACACAGCACTCATCACAACCACACTCATCACTCTCCACAATAATCACAGTCACTTTATCACCACTGCACAGCCTGTGCGGCACGAACTTTAGAAGGCTCATGTCACGGCTCTTGGCGTGTGCCTCACGTTCCCTCCTCCTCCTCCTCATCACCACCACCACCAGACCTCACGCTCCCCACTCCTCATCAGCACCACCACCACCACCAGACCTCACGCTCCCCACTCCTCCTCATCAGCACCACCACCACCAAACCTCACGGACTTTCAAACGACGTCCATTTGAGGCCCCTGAGGGCCGAGGCGAGGGCAAGAGACACAGCGAGCAGTGTGACTGTGGCCATGCTACCCACACTGTGCATCGTAGGGTAAACCCGCAGACACAGAGATGCGTACACGCGGACACCCGCAGAGATATTGGACATTAAAGGCAAGCAACAGTAGCGCAGTGCAACCCAAACTCAAGGCCGTGTGGTCTATCACTGCAGTCCGCACCTCCGAGTAGCTCGGCTGGCTACAGCGCACGCCGCGACGTTCACGACGTAGACACACAACGAGGGGGGGGGGGGGGCAGAAGGACGACACGAACTCTCTCCCTGCTGAAGCCCTCTCGTCGTGGTGGGCAGCAGCAACAGCGTACCGCGACATCGCAATCCGAGCCCTGCCCGCGGCGCTCGCAGTGCTGCTGCTGCTGCTGCTATTACACGCGGGGACAGAGCCCGTGCGGAACCCTCGCGGGCGTGAGGGCGAGTCGAGTTCAGCGAGTCGAGTTCAGAGTGTACTTCAGAGTCTAGTTCAGTGTCAAGTTCAGAGTCTAGTTCAGAGTCTAGTTTAGTGTACTTCAGAGCGCACCGCGCCAACGACTGTTCGCACCCAACACCTCCCCGCGCCCATGGCCCAGCAAGCCAGACTCGCGCTGTTCTCTCTCTCTCACGCATTCATTCGCAGTGTCCTCAACTTGACAGCTCAGCCAGCAGAGTCGCGTGTGGATGGTGAGAGCAGAGAGTGGGAGCGAGAGGCGACTCGAGCGAAGAGAGAGTGACGAGAGCAAGGCGAGGGCGCATGGAGGGCGCGAGTCGGAAGTGGGGAACCAGTGAGCAGGGAGAGGGGCACGAGGAAGGAGCCGTGAGAGCGCCGCGCGGTCGAGGGAGCTGGGGGGGGGTCCCGATGTCCGCAGCGGGAGGATACTGAAGGCGGCGCGCTCCCAGGGCTCGAGCATGTAGAGCGCCGTGACGAGCAGGTACTGCGTGTAGAGCGCCGAGAGGCTCCGCGAGGCTCCCGCCATGCCGAGCGACTGCGCGTGTCGCGCCCCGTGCGTGGCGCGCGCCGCTTCCTGTCAGCCCGACGGGAGGGGGCGGGGCACCGGGGGGGGGGGGCACCGGGGGGGCGGGGCACCGGGGGGGGGCACCGGGGGGGGGGGGGCACCGGGGGGGGCGGGGACACGACTCGGTGACCCCGCCCCGCCAGGTGCAGCGCGCGCGCCGCGGGGGGTCACGTGCTGACCACGTGAGCAAGCACGCGCGTCGTCGCCGCGGCAACCGGGGTTGTTTACTTTCCCTGGAACAGCGGTCGCCGTGGTAACGAGGATCAAAAGCGGCGGCATCGGCAGCCGGGACGAGCGGCCAACACGTGAATGAGTTCGCGTTCGGATTTTAAAAAATTAGTTGCTGCCATGGTGACACGCGGATGCGCCTTCGCAAGTTTCAGCTCAGCATGTTATTTTACGACCACGTGACAGCACGGACACGTGACAGCACGGACACGTTCTGTCCCGTGATGGTGGGGTGGGGGCAGGCGGCAAGTCGCGGTGACCCCGAGGCGGCTGCGTCTCCACCCCCCCCCCCCGTCACGCGGCCTCGTGACTCCCGCCTCGCGCGTGCGTCACGGGGACGTCACGTGACTCCGCCCCGCGCGTCGTGTCACGCCACCGACGTCACGTGACCACAGCCTCGCGCGCGTCACGTGACTCGTGATTGACACGCGTCGCCGTGGGGGGTGGAGGGTGGGGGAGAGCTGACAGCAGCAGCCAATCACCGATGAGAACGCGCCTGGAGGGGCGGGGCGTGAGCGGGGCCTGCCCTTGTGTGGGCACGGGGCGGGGCGGAGAGAGGCCGAGACGGGGCGCCGCGCTTCCCGGGCTGCTCTGGGCCAGGTGCGTTCGGCGGCGCTCTGTTGACCTGCAGCCCGCCGCAGACACCCGCAACCACCACAGAGACCCGCAACCACAACCACAGACACCCGCAACCACCACAGAGAACCACCACAGAGACCCACCACAGAGACCCACCACCACCGGTCTCTGTCCGCTGCACCCGAATGCCATTGGGCCACACGAGAGAGACTGCACGCGCTGCACCCGCGCTATCGGAGAGGAACTTCTCCCCTTGTAGGTTCCATACAATCTGCTCGCATTGTCACACGCTGTGTGTCTTGAAGTCTAATTGTATCTCAGTCATCCATTATTTGAAAGATGTAATCGCATAGACAAGAGGTTTTCTCCCCTAAGAACGCCGTTAATCACATGAAATGTATTAATTGTGGGGAACGGTGACGCAGTGGTTGGTGCAATGTGGTATCTGCCAGTGAGCCGTGTCCGACGATTGTCCGTGGCTACGCCAGTGGCAGAGAGATCTGAACCGGCCCTGGGCACCCTCTTTACCGGGCCGCACTGACGGGCATGGTGAAGTATGGTCAAATAGCCACGTTACATGGAGTGATAAAAGGGTGGTAACTTACGCTCAATTATGTTTTGCGGAACGACTTGTTGCATCATGTCAGCCATATATCGAATGGCCTTCCCGTACGTTTGGGCACTTCAGAGTGGAGTACGCTGACTGGCCTCGGGGGGCACGGGGAGTGTCGTGTTCCCTGTGTGTCGTCCACCTCCCCGGGGTGACACGAGGCCGAGTCACTGTGCCCCATCCGCGTGTACGCGGCGCCACAGGATGGGCCGCCTCGACGGGAAGGTGGTGGTCCTCTCCGCCGCGGGACAGGGCATCGGCAGGGCCTGCGCCATCGTGAGTGCCGCCTCCACCGCACGCGCATTCATCCAATGGACCCCAATCACTCACCACTCTCACTCCCCACCCACTCACCACCCACTCACCACTCACTCCCCACTCTCTCCCCACCCACTCCCCACTCACTCCCCACCCACTCCCCATCCACTCCCCACTCTCTCCCCACTCTCTCACCACTCACTCACCACTCACTCCCCACTCTCTCCCCACCCACTCCCCACCCACTCACCACTCACTCACCACTCTCACTCCCCACTCTCTCACCACTCACTCACCACTCACTCCCCACTCTCCCCACCCACTCCCCACTCTCTCCCCATCCACTCACCACTCACTCACCACTCTCACTCCCCACTCTCTCACCACTCACTCACCACTCACTCCCCACTCTCTCCCCACCCACTCCCCACTCTCTCCCCATCCACTCCCCACTCTCTCCCCATCCACTCCCCACTCTCTCACCACTCACTCCCCACTCTCTCCCCACCCACTCCCCACTCACTCCCCACTCTCTCCCCACCCACTCTCCACTCTCTCCCCACCCACTCCCCACTCACTCCCCACTCTCTCCCCACCCACTCTCCACTCTCTCCCCACTCTCTCCCCACCCTCTCTCCACTCTCTCCCCACTCACTCCCCACCCACTCTCCACTCTCTCACCACTCACTCCCCACTCACTCCCCACCACTCCCCACTCACTCACCACTCTCTCCCCACCCACTCCCCACTCTCTCCCCACTCACTCACCACCCACTCCCCACTCACTCACCACTCACTCCCCACTCTCCCCACTCACTCCCCACTCACTCACCACTCACTCACCACTCACTCCCCACTCACTCCCCACCCACTCCCCACTCACTCACCACTCTCTCCCCACCCACTCCCCACTCTCTCCCCACTCTCTCACCACTCACTCACCACTCTCACTCCCCACTCACTCCCCACTCTCTCACCACTCACTCCCCACTCTCTCCCCACCCACTCTCCACTCTCTCCCCACTCTCTCCCCACCCACTCCCCACTCACTCCCCACTCTCTCCCCACCCACTCTCCACTCTCTCCCCACTCACTCACCACCCACTCCCCACTCACTCACCACTCACTCCCCACTCTCCCCACTCACTCCCCACCCACTCCCCACTCACTCACCACTCTCTCCCACCCACTCCCCACTCACTCCCACTCTCTCACCACTCACTCACCACTCACTCCCCACTCACTCTCACCCACTCCCCACTCACTCACCACTCTCTCCCCACCCACTCCCCACTCTCTCCCCACTCACCACCCACTCCCCACTCACTCACCACTCACCTCCCCACTCTCCCCACTCACTCCCCACTCTCTCACCACTCACATCACCACTCACTCCCCACTCTCCCCACTCACTCCCACTCTCTCACCACTCACTCACCACTCACTCCCCACTCACTCCCCACCCACTCCCCACTCACTCACCACTCTCTCCCCACCCACTCCCCACTCTCTCCCCAATCACTCACCACCCACTCCCCACTCACTCACCACTCACTCCCCACTCTCCCCACTCACTCCCCACTCTCTCACCACTCACTCACCACTCACTCCCCACTCACTCCCCACCCACTCCCCACTCACTCACCACTCTCTCCCCACCCACTCCCCACTCTCTCCCCACTCACTCACCACTCACTCCCCACTCTCCCCACTCACTCCCCACTCTCTCACCACTCACTCACCACTCACTCCCCACTCACTCCCCACTCACTCCCCACTCACTCACCCACTCACTCCCCACTCACTCACCACTCACTCCCACTCACTCCCCACTCTCTCCCCACTCACTCCCCACTCTCTCCCCACCCACTCCCCACTCTCTCCCCACTCTCTCCCCACTCACTCACCACTCACTCCCCACTCACTCCCCACTCTCTCCCCACTCACTCCCCACTCTCTCCCCACCCACTCCCCACTCTCTCCCCACTCTCACTCCCCACTCACTCACCACTCACTCCCCACTCACTCCCCACTCTCTCCCCACCCACTCCCCCACTCTCTCCCCACTCTCTCCCCACTCACTCCCCACTCTCTCACCACTCACTCCCCACTCACTCACCACTCACTCCCCACCCACTCCCCACTCACTCACCACTCTCTCCCCACCCACTCCCCACTCTCTCCCCACTCACTCACCACCCACTCCCCACTCACTCACCACTCACTCCCCACTCTCCCCACTCACTCCCCACTCACTCCCCACTCTCTCACCACTCACTCACCACTCACTCCCCACTCACTCCCCACCCACTCCCCACTCTCTCCCCACCCACTCCCCACTCTCTCCCCACCCACTCTCCACTCTCTCCCCACTCACTCCCCACCCACTCTCCACTCTCTCCCCACTCACTCACCACCCACTCCCCACTCACTCACCACTCACTCCCCACTCTCCCCACTCACTCCCCATTCACTCCCCACTCTCTCACCACTCACTCACCACTCACTCCCCACTCACTCCCCACCCACTCCCCACTCTCTCCACTCACTCCCCACTCTCTCACCACTCACTCACCACTCACTCCCCACTCACTCCCCACCCACTCCCCACTCACTCACCACTCTCTCCCCACCCACTCCCCACTCTCTCCCCACTCACTCACCACCCACTCACCACTCACTCCCCACTCTCCCCACTCACTCCCCACTCACTCCCCACTCTCTCACCACTCACTCCCCACTCACTCACCACTCTCTCCCCACCCACTCTCCACTCTCTCCCCACTCACTCCCCACCCACTCCCCACTCTCGGGTCCCCATCGCACCCTCGACCACATCCAGCGCCGTCCGTTGGGGAGTGCGGGGCCGTGGGAAATCCCACTGTGTGGGCCCCCGACGCCTTCACACTAAATCGGAAGTATCACATCTGGCACTGTGACGTCGAAGCGCCCCCCCCCCCCCCACACAAAAGCTCGGGCCCGGGGCGATCGCTCCGATTCGCTGTAGCCTAGGGACGGCTCTGCCCAAATATTCAATTCTTTGCTCGTCAATCTAAGCTTGTCTCTCACCTCCTGCCTCCTCCACCAACCTCAAGAGTGCTGACCCTACACAAGGGCCCTGGTTATTGCGGTTGACAGTTTTTACAGTTTCAAGATTCCGTCTTGCTCCAACGGTAAAACCCGCAGATTGCAGATGCTGGTTTACCTTGCAGCAAGTCCGGTTGCAACTCATTGTTATCCTCTTAATAGGATGGACATCGTTGTGCTTTTTGGAGCTTATGCGGCCAATCTACTAATGCACACACCACTGCATGTGGCCGCTTCCCTCACCGCTTGCAAAAACACCACAGGCATTTGCGAAAGAAGGGGCCAAGGTGATTGCCACAGACATCAATGGGGAAGCCCTGAAGGAGTTGGAGCAAATTCCAGGTATGCAATCACATGCACAAATTGTAGACTTGTCACTTTGAGGGTCATAAATAAACACGGAGGTGCCAAGTTTCTTTTTTTACGCTGTCTTCATACCGTACGTGGACTTGGGTGTGCACGGACAGCCTTTAGTCAGTCAACTGCGGGCTGGGGGACTGTCCACACTCTGTGGCTCGTGGGAATTGTTTGACGATACTTTATCCTTCACGTTCGTGTAGGTGGGGAGCATCGGCACGGAGTACAGTCAAATATGATGTTGCTGTATTGCCTTCTGCTGGCCACCTATTGTGCACGGTGGCCCCCATCCCAGTACTATCCAGGTCCAGTCCTATTTCTGAGATCCGATGAGATACGGGTACATTCCAGGTGATTTGATTAAGGCAGATACTTGGATAATCTTGTTTAATGAGTAAAATTACCATTCCTTCGTACGTGCATAACCACACACAGAAACCAGTGATTCAAAGTGCCGTCTTCTTGCTTGTGTTGGTGGTGAGCGGTGCTCAACTCTGCACCTGAGCCACGCGTGGAAATTACACGTCCTACTGAGCCATTCTCTCCACAGGATAACCACTGTCCACTTGCTACAAAGTGGTACTTTATGGGATTCTCCCCCCTTTCCCCAGCCCACACTGACCAGCATGGTGAAGTATGGTCAGACAATCCCCTTGGCTGGCAATGTATGGGGAGTTATTTGTAAAGTAATTATAAATTAGATGGATAATGCATTGTACCTCTTTGCGTTGGAATATGGTGAAGTGCAGGCATAGAGGTTGGAGTCCTGAATGTGACGAGCAAGGATCAGATCGAGGCTCTCGCTGCCAATATTGACAAAGTGGACGTCTTGTTCAACTGTGCAGGGTACTGACAATGCAAGAATGAGCCCGTATCGTCGTGCATACGTCACACTCTAACTGAAGAACGTTCTGATATAAACCAGACGACACTGATTCCCAATATATTCATCAACACGAGGCTTGCACTTAATTTGTGTTTGTCTCTGTAATAAAACCTCAATCAACTCAGTAATAGTTAAAATTGTCGAAATGTAATTTGATATAGATTTTTACAAAAGCAGTCGGATTGTGCCTTATAACCCATACTGAGGCAAAATGTATCCCCTGTTCAAACTGTAATGAAACCTGCCCCAGGCAGTCCTCATCCTAGTTAACCATAATGCACAAGTGGTGGAAACTCCACAATTCTCTGGACTGATTTAAAATAAGTCTCATCAGAATCGTGGTGAAATAGATCAATGTCGATTACTTGCTTACACACAATCTCCCACAATGGCAACATAAAACTATTGGACAATGTCTAACAGTTGTCTGCCCAATTGGGCAGCACTCGCCTGCGATGGCACCTTGAATCAGTGGTGGAGATTCGGCGTGACCCAAGACGACCTCCGCTGACTTCCCAAAAAGTGGCACTCATTTCATTGACCAGATAAGCGGCCCTGAAAGCCGTGGCTACGATTTGAACTCTCGCAGCCTTCCGACTGCGAGCCGGGTGCAGCATGACCACATCGTCCTTGGCCGACTTGTAAACCATTCATCTACACGCAACCATTCCACTCTTAACACCCTGGAGCACACGCAGTTTGATTAGGTGCTCATTTATTATTGTACTCTGCACAGGTTTGTCCACCATGGAACTATTTTGGACTGCGAGGAGAAAGACTGGGATTTCACCATGAACCTCAACGTTAAGGGGATGTACTACATGATCCGTGCGTTCCTACCCAAGGTACCCTGAACATTGAACGTGGATGTGAGTTGGTTACACATATGTGTTTACTGGTGCCTTGACCACCATTGGTGATTGGAAATCCTGACAATGGACTAAATATGAAAGTCGAAACTCAGGTTCTAATCGAATAGGACATCAATAATCTCGAGATGGCTGGTCGGTGTGATGAGGCACTCGGCTATTACGAGGTGAGGGGTATAGGGCATACGGAGAGTTTATCAGCTGACGATGATCATGGCCTCCGGTTATGGATTCAACAATCGACCAATTTCCCAGAACCCATGTTGGTTCCTTTCATGCAGATGCTGGCTCAGAAGTCGGGCTCCATCATCAACATGGCATCTGTGGCATCCAGCATCAAAGGTGAGAATAAATTACCGAGACTTATTCATGTCAATTTGTTTCCTGTGCTATATTGTCATTTGTGGAATTGGGTAAGGTATCCCATTTAAATTTACACTCACTGAATTGTCTAAAAAGTGGGCCAGTGTGGAGCAGTGTCTTGCTATTGATAGGAACCTCTGGTTATGGGTGGCGGTGGATCTTCTCAAGGTTGCTGGCTGCTTGGTGTTCAACTCGCCCTTGTTCGTGTGCTCGCAGGCGTGGCCAACCGCTGTGTGTACAGCACCTCAAAGGCGGCCATCATAGGACTCACAAAATCTGTGGCTGCGGACTTTTTAACGGAAGGCATTCGCTGCAATGCTGTCTGTCCTGGTGAGTGAAGTTCGTTCTGAACAGCGTTCTAATCCCGTCGTTCACAAGACCAGGCCATTTCTTCAGGCCCCCTTGAGGACCGGTTAGGCCTTTGCCTGGATCTTGCGAGTCTTTTTACTTGTATCAAGGCCTTGCTGTCAAAGTAATTCTAAATGTCCTCACTTCAATCAGGCTAGAGCTCCATATGACAGGGTTCACGCTCAGCTTCCCTTCGTGCTGCCTCAATGCTGTTGTCCCGGAGTCTTGTGTAAGACGCAATCGTCAGTGTTCGAGTCGACCGATCTTGTCAGAAAAGTGACATAGCCACACTCGTGAAATAACAGCTGAATTGGAAGATGTCGTTCCGCTTGAGTCTTGTGATGGGATTGAGTGACACGCGTTGTTGGGTTGTTCTCTTGCAGGCACGGTGGACACTCCGTCACTGCAAGAGCGCATCAATGCTCAGCCTGACCCAGAAAAGGTAGAAACTCAGCTGTGCTTAAGTGTTACCGAGTGACACTCTTGACACTTAGGTGGAGAGACACACTTGCGCTGTCGAGTACATCGGTACCACCAGGGGAATGGCAGAGCACCTCCAGTGAATCTCAATCTCACAATCGAAATTGGATTTGCTTTTCTGCATCCTTCACAAATAGGATGAAATCTGCGTTAGTAAACAAGATTTATTTATTTCAGAATAAGAATTATTTGTGATTGTGCTCAATGTATTGCATTCTCTTGTCACGAGTTTGTGTCGCAGCCAGAAAGCGCATGGCCATGACTCAAGGACCATTGTCTCCTGCACCCTGAAGCCATAAAACCATGCTTATGACAAGCATTAATAATAATAATACAATTTGTAACGCGCGCAAATTTGCAGACGTAGTGGCCGCAACTCAGAGGCGCGGAGCCAAGCTCAGAGTCGCTCAAAAGCATGATTGTAGAGGTGAGTTTTTAAGTGTCTCTTGAAGGAGGCGATTGAGGTGATGCTGCGAATGTGCAGAGGGATATCGTTCCAGACTGTTGGGGCTGCCACCGAGAAGCGGCGCGTAGACATGACCATCCTGGATCTTGGTATTGAGAGGAGGTCGTGAGTCGCGCTGCGCAGGCATCTGCCATGTGCTGAGCTGCAAGTTGTCAGTAATGAAGAAAGATATGGCGGGCAGGTGGATATGAAGGCATTGTGGCAGAGGCAGGCGGTCTTGTATGTGACCCTACTGGCAATGGGGAGCCAGTTGAGAGCGCGGAGACGAGCTAGTGAGTCGAGGCGGGGATGAGTGTGGGCAATGACGACGCGTGCTAGGTTATTTTGTAGTCTTTGAAGCTTCCTTAGGTTGCCAGCGGAGGTCCGGACAAGGACGGAGTTACAATAGTCAAGGCGAGACCCAACTATGCAACATGCCAAAGTGTTGGCAATTTCAGTAGAGATGAGAGGACGTATGTGTCTAAGAGCCTTCAGGTGAAAGTTACATGAGCTGATGATATGGTTGGTTTGACGGTCGAAGGATAAAGTTGAATCTAGGATGACACCGAGGTAGCTGAAGTGGTTGGTGAACTTGATGCTATGACCAAAGATGTGTATGTGTGTGGGGAGTGCTGCTGAATTGAGACGTTGCTTGGTACCTAACATGATGGCCACTGACTTTTTCGGATTAAGGGCTAGGTTGTGTGCAGTGAACCATTGTTGCACGGCGGTGGTACATTCCGAGAGCCTCTCGAATCCAGATGCATTGCTAGAATCGATGGCGGTGAATAGAATCGTGTCATCCGCGTATGAGTGATGCTTAACACCGAAGCTTGCAATGAGTCGGCCGATCGGGGAAGTGTAGGCTGTGAAGAGCAGGGGACCTAGAACAGAGCCCTGGGGAACCCCGCATAATGCTCTTGTTTCAGGCGATGTGGACATGCCCACCCTGACTGAGGATTGCCGGTCAGAAAGGTACGAAGCTATCCACTTGAGTGCTGAGCCGCATATACCGAAGTCGGATTTCAGGAGGGAAGTAAGGAGCGAATGGTTGATGGTGTCGAAGGCTGACGAAATGTCCAGACTTACAAGTGCAACAGTTGAGCCGGAATCAACGATCGTTAAAATGTCATCGAGCACCCTAGTGAGTGCTGTTTCTGTGGAATAGTTTTGACGGTAAGCTGACTGGAAGTTGCAGTAGTTTGCGGAGGAGGTGACGTGTGGTTGTAGCTGGGCGAGGGCTAGTCGTTCAAGGAGTTTAGAGAGGTTTGAGAGGTTAGTGATGGGACGATAACTAGATGGGTCATCCGGATCTAGATTTGGTTTCTTTAACAAGGGAGAAACCAGGCCAGATTTGAGGTTGGACGGAAAACACCCCGAAGAGAAGGAGGCATTTGCGATGTTCCTGATCATGATGGCGAGTTCCGGAGCACATTGCTTGAACAAGGAACCTGGGAGCACGTCGAGTGGAGATGACTTCAAAGGAAGTGATTCAATTAAAGCGAAAACGTCTTTTGTAGACACAGGCTTTAGCATAGTTAGAAGAGTGTCTGGGTTAGTGCTTACAATTTTAGGTACCATGAGCGGGGTACAATGGTGCAATGTGTCAGTAGACGTGCACGAGTTTGCGACGGCGATTAGCTTGTTGTTGAAGTAAGTATTAAAAGAGGTGGCAAGTTTCAGTGAGGCAAGGGGATCGCTAAGGTGAGGGACCATGGTGCTACCAGGATGGAGAAGATCTTTGAGAGTTTTCCATAGAATGCGCGGGTTTCCGGTTGCTTTTTTGATGCGTTCCTCAATGTGGGAGGAACGTGAGACAAGGATCAGTTTGTTAGTTTTCCTGCAGGCGACTCTGTAAGCAAGTCGATCAGCAGGTAGACCACTGCGGGATGCGATACGTTCAAGACGCCTCCTGGTTCGCTTAGCAATGATGGCATCTCTTGAGAGCCAGTGAGTGTCGTGAGAAGACTGCCTAGCGGTTCGTGATTTTAATGGAGCTAGTTTGTCCAGCGCCGCCCTCATGTCAGCTTCTAGTTGGAGAGCGCAGACGGTTGGATCCGATGATGGGGATAACATTGAAAGCGAGTTTGCAAGGAGGTGACGAAAAGCAGAAAATTCGATACCCTTAAAATTACGCAAGTTGCGGGTGAATTTGATGGTGATTGGCTTCGGAAAATGGAGGGAAGAAAGTATAAGGCGGTGGTCGGAGTAACCAGTTTGGAAAACTCCCAGTGCAGTGATGCGTCGGTGCTGGTTAGGTTCCAGAACCAGGTCGAGCATGCTCTCAACGTTTGTTGACGAAGCTCTGGTGGAGCCTGAGTTTGTGATGACCAGGTTATGGCAGGCCAAAGTTGACTCAAGGTGACTATCGATGGAGGCTGGGGTATTGCCGGGGCAATTGAAGTCGCCTGTAAGCACGAGCCTGTGAGATGGGTTAGGAATCAGATATAGGAATTCCGAAAGCTCATTTACGAAGGTGTTGATGCTGCCATCTGGAGGGCGATAGATGGAAATAATGTTAAAGCACTCGTTGTTAGTAGTAAGGGATACGGACTGGACCTCGAATGTGGCCTGAGCCATTGGTAGATGGAGCTCTTTAATTTTCAAGTGAGCATTGTAAACGACCGCTAAGCCACCACCCCGCTGGTTAGTTGCGCGAGGTTTATGTAGAACCTTGTATCCTGGGGGCGCAACTTCCAGAGAGATAGCTGGCGGGGAGTCTTGCCTGCACCAGGTCTCAGTGATGAGCAAAAGGTCGATGTGGTGGTCCGAGATGGTATCGTGAATCAGGGCTGATTTATTGGTGATGGAGCGTGCGTTGAGCAGACCGAGGCGGATATGTGAAGGTAGATGTGAAGATCCGTGCAGGTGAGGCGTCGAGGGAACAGAGGAGTTGGCTGGTTTGAGGTCGACCTGTGAACGGCAGCCCCTGCCACCTCTGCAACCACGGTGCCGATGCAGTCTCCGACGTTGGCCTCGGAGAAGCCCAAGGACAGAGAGCGTCCTCAGGAGTGCGGGTTGCAGGTGCAGATGATGAAGAGATGGTGCATGTCGTAGCCCTATTATATCAGCCCGTGCTGCAACGATGGTGCGGATGAAGGGGCCCGGATTCGGATGGACTCCAATCAGCGGCTCAGCTGCCCTGAGCAGCAAGTCGAGGTGTCGTTGTCCAAGCTCCACGCTATCAGCAAGCACTTCCCCGTACGTAGCGGATGCAAACACGCCCGTGTAAACACTCGCTGAGCGCGTACACGGGCGTGCAGAACCACGCAGGCGGGGCGTACAATGGAGCAGCCAGAAGTACACGAAGTCCAGTGGATTAGCTGACCACGCTCTGTGCTCCAGCTCGCAGGTGGTGCAGCAGGATGGACGTACCTCGCAGAGCTCCCGTTCACTGGTGGTGCTGGGCAGCAGGCAAGCCAACTCTCTCGTGTTGAGGAGATGACAGTCTGCTTCGCGTTCCCACTCGCTGATAGTGGTGAACGTTGGACGGAGCACGTAGATCTCCCACTTGCTGGCGATGCTGGGGCACGCCAAGCTCACAGTCGCTGATGGTACCGGAAGAGGTGCCTTGTGAGGACGTTGCTGGTAGAAACCGTGCCCGGGGCGGATGTTAAGCCGCGCCGCATGAACAATACAGCCAGCGTCCTCCAGCTTCGTGAATCGAAGCAACAGGCCTCGTTTACTCGCACTGCCCAACAGCTGTGCGATGCGGCAGTTGAGGCGAGTTGTGTGGCACTGCAGTAAACGGCATTTGTCGGCTGTTGTAGCGCCGCGAGGCGTGTGCAGTGAACACGGAGGCGGGCGGGTTTGGGTGCAGGGATCGGCCGCCACCCAAAACTCGGGCGACGCCAAAGTAATAATGAAAATAATGAAACAAAATAAATTATATGAAAAATGTAATGGAAGATGAAAGTAAGAAGAGTGGTGGTGAGTGAAGAAGGACGTGGGTAAGGTACGAGGTGTGGTTACAGTTGATAAACTGTGAGAGCGATCCGGGACTGCAGCCAGCTGCGCCGCTGTCGCCATGGTATCCATTATGCCTTATTTTGTGCTAATCTGAATTCCTTAATTTTATTTCATCACTAGTTTGTATAATCAAAGACCAACGATGTTTAATGGTAGCCTGTCGCATACTTGGTGATATGAAGGCTCTTGAGAATGAGTTGGTTTATACGTATAAAGTATATTCACCAGAATTAAAAGCTTTATGATCACAAAATGGCCTTTGTACCTGTGCTTTGGAGAGTTGTGAAGGGAAACGTCTCTGCCTCGTGGCTCGACGTTGACCACATGATTGAGTTAAAGTTGAGAGACCCGGAGACCCGGAGTGAGTCCGTGCCGTGTTGTTGGATGCGATGCAGGCGAGGCAGGACTTCATGGCGAGGCAGAAGAGCGGACGGCTCGCCAAGCCAGAGGAGGTGGCTCACCTCTGTGTCTATTTGGCGTCTGACGAGGTACGATCACGCGAGAGTGTAACTCAACGATATATTCAATGTGATCAATTGTACAATCACTTTTCAACGCAGTCGAATAAAATACCTTGGAAATTAAACATTCCCCTTGCTTTAAATCACTATAACAGCAATGCCAATGTATCGTCATCAGTGGCTGTGATATATTTGGGTATTTCATGCCTTTGCCAGTATATTGTGTGAAAAACTGTTTATGTTATAACATTCCACGTGCTATATCACTGCCTGTCAGAATGTTAGAACACTGATTTTGTGCAAAAAGTAAAATGTTACAGAGCGTTGGTGAAATGTCATTCTGAAAACTACGGTTGAAAAATCTGGTGCACTTCCTCGCGCACCACCCAGCTTTTGGGCCCTCCCCCCCCAACCCTGGACGAGGCCTCCTGTAGTGGAGACGTCGTCTTCCAGGGCCGCTCTCTAACGCAGGGTGGTCACACTGCTCACTGTACAAACGTATACATGGGAGGCTGTCACGTGGAGCGCAATTCAACGTAATTGGCTGATGAAGCGCCAACATAATTATTCCTGCACGCACGAGTGCCACCAGGAAATGGGATGTCCTGGGCACACCCAACAGTATCTAACCCTGCGTGGGTTTAGGCCTGCGTTACCAAAGTACGGATTGTGTTTAATTATGCATATTTCATTTTTTGCTGCAGTCTGCCTACGTTACTGGGAATGAGATGGTGATTGATGGGGGATGGAGCCTGTGAAGAAGATTAACATTTGCCTTACATAATCAGATTTTCATTGCAAGCATATTTTTAATTTGTAGTGCAATTATATCCCGAATGTAATGACACAAGTTATGATCATTTCTGCAATGTAATTAAAGCAATCCGCATATATTGCCTCTTGTCATGCTTGGTTTCAGAGTCGATGCCATGGCCGATCTTCTGACACTGCACAGCACTTGCGCCTGTTTGTCACACATTGAAGAGACACACGGGTATTAGCAGTGATGGAGACGGAGTTGTTGGCACATTGCCATTTCAGGAAGATCATTGTGAAGGTCATGAGGATCATTGTGAAGGTCATGAGGATCATTGTGAAGGCACATGAGCTGGTGTGGGGGTGTTGCATACAGATGAGAAGGTCCACGAGAGTGACTGAGATGCCCTTTTGTTGAGGTGTGGAGGCCTGGGAAGGAGGTCAGGAATGATTGAGTTTAGAACGGCCAGGGCAGGAGTCGGATCTTCGTAAAGTTTTGTTTGAAAACATTTATAAATTGAATATACGGTTTTGTTACTCTATATACGGCGAACTGGAAAATTAAAATCGCTTGTGAACAAAATAACTGCAGTCTCGTATCGCCCTGCCGTGGTGGCAGCAGCCACAGCCAGAATTAAATCCTCACGTAGGTTTCGTTGTAGATGAGACAAATTTGGGATAAAAAAATATTGCTTTTCACACGACCCGTGGATTTAAGATTAGCATGAGAACACTGTGCCTACCCGAGTAGCCCCGCCCTGAGCCTGTAATGAAAAAGAGAAAGATGTGTACAACCCCGACACCAGGCTGGAGTCTTCACTCCCCAGGGCTCTCCTTGTTCACACAACTGTGAAAGAGTTGTGTTAAATATTAGGTTACTAATTTCCTCATTTCATTTCAAAGCTGTGGGCGACCAATCTGAAGTCCTTGAGGGACGCTGCAGGCCGGTTTCAGTGAGGCGTTGAATCGGACTGCCGATGGGAAACATGGCAACACCCACAGGTGCATCAAGCTGCAGGCCATGCCAGGGTTGAGATGGCAGAAATGGTCGACCTGTGTCCATCCCTCTCCCGCAAGCCGTGGGCAACGTTGAACTTGTTCACTCCGTAAGCAAACCGCGTAGCCGCTTGTGTTGTCGGGTCGTGGGCATTCGGAGCACGTAGTTGCAGGCCGGCCTCTGTGGCTCCGATGACACCGTTTAGGGACGACAGCCAACTAATGATGCATAACCACACGATGCTTCATTATCTATACGCCAAGTTTTTATTATGGTTGGATCTAGTAACCACACATGTTATATAAACGCCAAACCACATACTGTAAAATTCTAATTTAGCAAAACGGTGCACTTATATGTACACAAATAACACATCCCTAATGTAAAACCATAAAATTCTGGTTATATTGCAGCAACTGTATAAACTGCAACAATGGCAGCACGTTTCTTGCACGAGTATTTGCTGCATCAAACTTCATTCTACTACCGAACAGACCGTTACAGACAAGTTGCCCATCTGTTTGGTCCCACTGTGGAATGGTCGTTATAAAGTTACATGCAGTTGGTACCGTTGCTGAAGGACTGCAGGGACGCACGAGGACGAGTTCCTGTGCACTCGCTTTGTCCCGACAGCTCTCACCAGCACAAAACTGCGACTTCTCTTCATAGAAGACGAGTGGGTGGGAATACTTAAGTTTCAGTTTTTTTCATCCCGTGACAAAATGTGGTTCACACATTAATAACATCAAGTGCTTCTGGTTGTCACCATAATCAACACGGTCTCAAGTACTCCCAGAAGGCTATGTAGCCGATAGGTTGTGTAAAAACTACTTGTGTGTATTTTACGTAGAGACACGTGGGAGGAGGCGTTATTGTATTAACGTTCTCCACAACGGCGCTGTGTTTTGTAACCCGTCTCAGCTTGCTTTAGAAGAGTGGAACGCCATAAAAAGTTCTGCTGGAGCAGAGTTCCACCCAGCCTGTGTGGGGCAAACACCTTAACTACAGATGTTGTGCGTCTCTGACCCGTGCGTGGTGTTCCTTGTGAAGCTGCGGACTGACCCTGTGTCACGCGGGCTCCCGAGGACCGCTCTTAGTGCAGAACGACCACCACTCGCACAGTCAATTCACGGAACCCACAATTCACGAGTTTTAGAGTCTTACACACGAGATTATTTGTACCGACTCTACGAGCATTGTTAAAATGTAAAAGGCTTCACCTGAACACAAATACATAGATGCATCAATATCATCTAGTCGCATAAACAAAATAGTTTGCTCAGATTGGAATAAATAAGCATTCTTTCATTTGCTCCCAGAGCATCACGATATTAAATAAATAAACTATAAACCTCCTACATTTAATGCTCGCAGCAACTCATTTGACTGTCTGCTGGTGCGTCTTCTGGTGAGTCTTCAAATGGCAAAACTGGGAAAACCCTTTCCCACACTCTTCGCACACATAGGGCTTCTCTCCAGTGTGTGTCCTCTGATGCATCTTTAAGTTGGAAATAACCTGGAAAGCTTTCCCACACTCCTGGCACACGAATGGCCTCTCGCCGGTGTGCGTCCTCTGATGAGTTTTCAGGGTGGAGATGCGAGAAAACCCCTTTCCGCACTCCTCGCACATGTACGGCCTCTCTCCCGTGTGGATCATCTGGTGGCTCTGGAGGTGGGAGATCCTGGAGAACGCCTTTCCGCATTCCTTGCACACGTACGGCCTCTCTCCAGTGTGCGTCTTCTGATGCATCTTCAGGTTGGACATCTTGGTGAAGCCTTTTCCACACTCCTCGCACACGTACGGTTTCCCTGGAGCGCAGGCATGTGGGAATGCGGTTAGCATTCGGCACGATTAAACAAAGTAGAGTACGGTTTGTTACGTCATCCTTTCAAAAGTACACACACATCCCTTACAATAAATCCACAGCCATAATCTATCCACTGCTGAATGAAGCCCTTCCCACATCACCATTCCCCCTTACAATCCTGCAATACAATCCAAGTCGATCCTGAACTTCCCTCCCTCCACATCACCTGGGATATCCTGCCGTGTCGTCTATGGTCATTCGCTTTCTCCCTCCCTTCGCACGGCATGAACTGAAATGTGGATATTCCAGTAAATTCAGCTGTTCACGTCTCTGGCAAAACACTGATGAGACGCCACATTTTTGACACCGATTTAAATCCCAGGTGCAGTGAAGCCGTGTTCATCCTCAGGCCCACAACCAGTGCTCTCAAATCCCCAGAAAAAGGTCACATCACCTCATTATTTCCTACAGCTATGACTAGTTGATGTTTGTTAAACTTCTTTCGCACTGTACATAGCGAACCGTGCTAATCCGGAGGTGCGGAGAAAGGACTACAAACTAAAGACAAAGCAGTCCGACTCTCGCAAGCGCACTGCCTCTCAATCACCAAGGCCTTGTGGAGTTCGTCAAAGTAAAGAGCCGCCTGATACCAATCCCACACGCATGGGATTGGTAGCAAGGTGCATTCGTGAGTTTGGGAGATAAAATTGTAAATTATCTGAAAAACTCTAATCAATTCAAACTATAAAATTACCAAAGGCAGCCCATGCAACATGAATACTATCTCACCTGTAAAGCCAGTTTCTGTCTTAACCTCCACTTCTTTCCACCTGTTGTGGGTAGTCTTCCTTCTTTTCTGTCTGATGAAATTGTCTTTAGGGAAGCCAGTAGCATCTGTCATAGAAGAGGGTTGACATGAAATGAATACATGAACCATTATTGAACGCCACACAAATTACCATCACGAATGTCTTAACGAGGCCTCCTGCTCTCATTACACCTCCCACTTGGCAAATTAATCTCTGGTTTTAATGTCGACCATCACGTCGATGCCGAGGACACGCAACGCTGCATCACCACTGACGCCATAAACCCGGCTCTGTCCACTCTCATCCGGCCTTGACGTGGTCTCGGAATGGTTGTAACTTCCTCCAGCTAAATGTGGCCAACATTCCACTCATGGTGAAAACTCCAAATTGAGCCTGTACATCCTAAACTCTGACACGACGCTGGAAAAGCACTGAAAACTTGGAGTGGTCATTGACCCCGAGCTCTCTCATTCTCTTCCCACACACCCCAACCCTGCGCAACATCTCCTACAATGAAGGCACGGACCCTTGTCCGTGCCGGACCCTTGTCCGTGCCGGACCCTTGTCCGTGCCTTCAGCGCGGTCTCACTCGACTCCTGCAACTCTCTGCTCTACAGCCTCCCCAAATCCCTTGAGACAACTCAAAAATGCCACTGGCAGACTTTTCACCTGCACCTGTAAACGAGACCACATTACCCCAATACTCCGATCCTTCCAATGGATCCCAATTTGAAGGATCGCACTCGCCATGTTCGAGGTCATCCATGGGCTCGTCGCTGCCTACCTCTTCCCTCTCATCTCATTCTATCCCGTCCTCGCCACCACAGATGCTCCACTCCAGCAACCAAGGACTTCTGCTGAAGCCCAAATTCAAGGTGAAACACGACAGGCCTTACATTAGCGCTCATTTACGTTGCTCACATGTTGACATTGCCGACTCCAAAAGCAGATTTTTCACAAATTTGGTGAAAAATGTGTTGAAAGTCAACATAGAAACATGTTAAAAAAATCAACAATCTAAATTGTTTCCAATGTGAGACAAAAGTAGGGTTTGCTCCGAGTCCTTCTCTTGTAGTGGCAACCACGACATTTGGCGAGGGTAGGGGAGGTGAACTCCCCATCCTCCGTGAGTGGGGTATGCGGCATGGTTGTGTGGCAAGCCTTCTCGAGTCACCACGCTTGTGCATTAACAATGCACCACAAGCAAAGTCCTGCGCAACGGGGAAAGTGTCGAGCCATGAAAATGACACAGTTGTGAAGTTGCTGGCACAATGGGATGACACTCCGCAATCCACGCCCCCTACTGGCAGGCCGATTGCATGCCAGGTGCTAAATCACCTTGTGCCCACAGTGACAGCTGCAGCTGAGGTGCCCTTTAAAATGCGTCGAGATGGGAGATGAAAGTCGCTTACTCCACCAACGTAAAGGAGGGCGGCTGTATCACTTGCGCGCGCATGATGAAGGCAATCATCATCACGACCCCCCCCCCACTGCCACTCTTACCTGAAAAACTCGTTTCAGCTTTCACGGAAACTCCCTGCCACCGCTCGTGCATGGCTCTTCTTCTTTTCTTTCTAACAAAATCGTCTTTAGAGATTCCAACATAGCCATCTGTTATAAAAGAGTGCATCATCAAATGCAATGAGAGAGCATGTGTTCATTAACATCACGTAAGACATTTGTTAGTAAGTTGGTGTGAGCTTGCACGACTCTGGGAGCCGACCTGGAGGCTGACTCCACTCCTCTTCCATATCCGGGACTGACGGCTGCCATTCGGAACATTTAAACCTCGCAACTGTTTCTGCGAAAGAGAAAAAGATAAAAAATTGAACAATTGTGCTCAGCACGTCCTGCAGCAGGCAGCCAGACACTGGCTGAGCAGAGACCACACACAACCACACCCTTGAAAGTTACTCCCAACGAAGTTAACATGTTTGTAAAGACTTTCAGAGTCTGAGAGTCCAAAAGAAAATAAACCAAGGACACACATGTCCAATGTTATTATAGTTCCAATGAATATAAAAATATACCCCATTTTTTGTTGCCAGCTGATTAGTAATAAGTGAGTCGCATGACCAGCCATTTATGTTTTTTCATTATGTCCTGTGGACCATCTCCTGACAAGACAAGCGTGTCTCAGCAGATGAGGCGATTGGTCCCAAGAAGAGGCATGAAATGCCTGAGCGTGTTTTCCAAAACCAGGTTTAACATCAAACCGTGCCACAGGTCTCATGTGACACTGCTTCACAGTAAGCAATCGAGCAGCGCTGCCATTCCCTCGGCTTTCACAAGATCACGGTCTTTGTGACCTTTACAACCCCCAATCACCTACATCCATGGCTCCCTCGTACGGAGATTTTAAAAATCACCCAAGACTGCCATATCTTTCTCGTTGCTATGGATGAGCAATAATGCAAAGTGGAACTGCGTGTTGCAGTGTTCATATGCAGCACGTGCCACCAAGCAGCACAACTAACACCACATCAGTGATGGTACTAATGGCAAAGCTACCCGTAAATATTACATGTATTTTTTTATCAAGATTGTATCGAAGTCAGTAAACGCCTACATCAACTGTAAGTTTATGTAGGAAACTATTTACGGTATGAAAAGCCGTGACGACGTGGTGCCCTTGAGCTATAGACAGACACGCGGGTACTTGTGTATCCCACGTGAGTACACTTTGGCCAATGTGGTGACGCCAAGTGAATGAAGTGGCACAAGCACTCCTGCAACAATCAGTAAAGGCAGCAGCAGCTGCAGGACATTATGACAAAGGACTCGCCAAGTTAAATGAAAACAAACGTAAAAATCAGCAGTCTTAAGTTTTCCTGAAGGCCAATAACAAGACGCGTGGGGGGCATGGGATCAACGCGACGAGCTGCGGAAACTGACTTGAGTATCCGTCCGTGTCGGGTGGCTCTCGGAGCTGGAGGTCTTGGTGTTGATTTCTCTCGGGATCATCAGTCCTCGGAGCCCAGCCTTGGGCCTCTCCGCTCGCCGCCCCCTCTATGGAGCACAGCTTCTGCACGGACAGCGCGAGCTCGTTACTCAGCCTGCCCAGCAGCGACACGAGCACGGCGAGCAGGCTGCCCAGCGCCGGATCCGTCTTCCCCGGCGCCGCGCGTGCGGCCTGGGCGAGCTGCTGCAGCGTAGCGTGAAACCGCGAGGGCGGGGGCTCGCACGCCGGGCCCAGCGGCTCCACCGCGACCCCGTGGCCATCGCCGCCGGCCCCGTGGCCATCGCCGGCCCCGTGGCGCTCGCGCGGCTCGGAGACCGCGGCCTCCTCCTCGGCGGTCACACCCTGCGCCTTGAGCCACGCGGGGAAGTCCGGGCCTGGCTCCACAAGCGCCCCGCCGTGATTGCCTGCCGTGACAAACACGACACCAAGAGGCGCTCACAACGGGGTGGCCGGTAGAGCGGCCGTGACCTAGCCGTGTGTATTTTTAAGTGATGTCCCATTGTACGTACGGGTTCTGTCCCACATGCAAAACACTCACCGAGTGCCCAAACACCCCAATCTAGAACCCTCTTTAAATTTGTCTTGAGACTTGGCGAACCTTTCCAGGGTAAATTAACTTACACAAAATACAGCTCGTTGTCAATGCACTGGTGGGGAAGGCCTCCCCTCCCCAGTGTCGGGACGAGGCTTGTTTGGACATTACTTCACCACGCTGTTGAGTGCAGGCTGGTATACAGGGACCCCAGGACCAGGTACATATACAATTGTTTATAAACTGATTAAGTTAAATTGCTTGAATTCTCACTGCTAAGCATCTGTACAACTTGGTCTGTTTTCTGCACTTGCGAGAGTTTATTCCCAGTCACTCTTTTTTTTGGAAAAAAGAACAAAACAATCGTAATTCTAGATTTGAAGCTTTCGTGACTGCAAGGATTCATATTCTTAGGTTTTCAGTAAAGTCACGTAGGTAAAAAAACATTAAAAAGTTAAATAAAATGAAATGAAAATCACGACGTTTCGGAGGCAACACAAGCTTCCGTCTTCAGGTGGTACCGTCACAGCCACGAAAGCTGTATCAAGTAAATGAGAGATTTCCGGAGCTACCACTCCGTTTATATAATGGTTGGAGAAGGTGGTGGGGCAAGGGCCGCATACTTTTTATTAATATGGTAAGGTGAGGCTTAAGACTAAGAATAGACTGCATAACAAACTGAGCCTTTGTTTGGAGAGGCACGGCTTGTGACTCAACCTGTGACAGGGAGACACCACTAAACATGGTAAAACTGTAATAGTTGTCTGTTAAATAAGATTGGCAAATAAGTGTAGTTAAATCTTTTTTGCATGGTTAATCACATCTTTCCAATGATTACTCAGTTTGTAACCGTCATCACGGTTGAAATTATGTCTGTGTTTGTATATTTGTACAGACATAATTTCAACCGTGATGACGGTTACAAACTGAGTAATCATTGGAAAGATGTGATTAACCATGCAAAAAAGATTTAACTACACTTATTTGCCAATCTTATTTAACAGACAACTATTACAGTTTTACCATGTTTAGTGGTGTCTCCCTGTCACAGGTTGAGTCACAAGCCGTGCCTCTCCAAACAAAGGCTCAGTTTGTTATGCAGTCTATTCTTAGTCTTAAGCCTCACCTTACCATATTAATAAAAAGTATGCGGCCCTTGCCCCACCACCTTCTCCAACCATTATATAAACGGAGTGGTAGCTCCGGAAATCTCTCATTTACTTGATACAGCTTTCGTGGCTGTGACGGTACCACCTGAAGACGGAAGCTTGTGTTGCCTCTGAAACGTCGTGATTTTTATTTCATTTTATTTTACTTTTTAATGTTTTTTACCTACGTGACTTTACCGAAAACCTAAGAATATGAAAACAATCGTAGTTTATACTCTTTGGTTCTTTCGGTAAAGTCACGTAGGTAGAAAAATAAAATAATAATAAAAAATATATCACGTTTCCATTGCAACACAAGCGGTGTTACACATAGACATGATATTAACTTGCTAATCCCCCTAATATCTCTGCCTAATTTATGATTTGTGTTGTGATCAATCTGGAAGTGATCTGGCTGAGCCGATTTGAGCTGCAGGGAATATAATAGTTAGTAATGTTTTTGTTCTGATTGCGCTACTTTATTGTTGTACTCTGTTTGGTGTTGGCTTTTGTCACTTTGGTGACCCAGGTCACTCTTGCAAATGAGACTCCTATCCTGGATCTCTTGAGTGCTCACCTGGTTACACAAAATCAATGTGGAACTTGATCCCCTGCTCCTTCACCTCCCCAGCCGGTGACCTGCCTCTGCAACCAGAGCTGCTGGACTGGGGGGCATCCAATAGTATTTAAATATCGCATGTTTGCCAGATGCACAAACATATTTCACAATAGGATTCCAACCAAAAGCTATTTACATCATCAGTTATTTTGCATCAAGTTGGCAAATGACTTGGTTAGTGTAGTTTATCAATGTTATTTATATGCTCGACAATGACACCAATGATGCCAATGATGCACTTGATTTACGTAAATTCATCAACACTTTCCAGGACACGCCTTATTGGTGATCGTCGGTCACCTTCGTCCGTAGAGCCCTTGGGAGTGACGGCAGCAGTGGCACAGGACTCCGCACAGAGATCAATGGTGCCCAGCTTCTGTGCGGAGAGCAGCAGCTCATGGTTGACTCTGCTCAGCAGAGCGACCAGCGCGTCGAGGAGGCTGCCCAGGTCCGCGTCGGTCCGCGGCACCGCAGCCTCCGATTGCGTTCCCTCGCCGCCGTCGCCGCCGCCTCCGCCGTCATTCCCGGTGCCGCGCGCGGCCTGCGCGAGCTGCTGCAGCGCGGCCTCGTGGAGCCGCGAGGGCGGGCGCTCGCTCGCCGTGCCCTGTGGCTCCACCGTGACCCCACGGCCATCGCCGGCCCCGCTCTCGCGCGGCCCGGAGCCCGCGGCCTCCTCGGTGCTCAGCCCCTGCGTCTTGAGCCACGTGGGGAAGTCTGCGCTCGGCTCGTCGAGGTTGCCAGCGTCGGGGCCTATTTAATTAAAGACAACACCGACATATAAACTGCAGGGAAGAACCCGGCCACTGAAAACGCAGTGCACAATACCCCGGTGGCAGAACATAAACAATGAATAAAGATTGGCGTGAACGTTAAAGTCACAAACCGAAGACCAAGGACGCAAGATGTTGCAAGGAAAGCATATTCTCTGGTTCTGTGAGTGTCAGAATCGAGTCCCCCCCCCCCCCCCCCCCCATAACTCTCCATGTTGAGAGCGCAAGTTGTATCCCAATTCGGCAGAAGCCTCAACTATGGATGGTTTCCTTTCTGTGGCTGGTCTAAATTCTACTCTAGAATTCAGGCCAAGCAAACATGCATTTCTGGGAAAGGCCTGCCCTACTCCTGTAAAAATAAGTTACGAGCAAAATCATGGAAACGAAAGTTTCCATTTGTACTCGAGCACAGGACTGACCTTCACTTGAACGCCGAGTTTCTGTCAGGCAAGGATGTTCTCCACAAACGTCTTCCGAACGTGCCGCTGCTGCGTCCTGAGACTCGCTGTCGGAGGGCATCCCGCTGCCCATGGCGCTCAGCCTCTTCTCGGTCAGCAGGAGCTCCTGACTCAGCGTGCTCAGCAGAGTGACCAGCACATCGAGCAGGCTTCCCAGCGCCGTGTCCACTCGGGGCGAGGCCGCGTCCGACCGTGCCCTGATGGCGCCGGCGCTCTGCATGGTTCTCAGCACCTGGCGCAGGACGGCGTAGAAACCGAAGGGCAGGCGGTCGCGTGCCGTGGCCAGCACCTCTTGCCCGACTTGCCCGTCGTCGGCGCACGCGCGCAGCGGCCCGTAGTCGCGGATCCCCAGCTCCGAGTCCATGGCCTGGGCCACCTCCGCACTGATGCCCTGCCCCTTCCACCACGTAGGGAGGTCTGACGACGAGTCTGTCGCCATGCTTCAGCCCTGGAGAAGAGAACACTGGTCGTCAATAACCGTTCAAATATTTCTATCGCAACGTCCCCCTTATCTTTGTCGTAGAAACCACCAGACTCACGATCTTTCTCTTGTACGTCGAGCCCACCACAACAGGCCTAGCACACCATCTTGGCGATTTTAATGATCTGTTTGCATAGACATTGTTCTCCATCAAGATGGACTGCTTTGCTGCTACACTGTACATGCCTGTCAATTGTGGAAACACAATCCAACTAACCAAATGAAAATCATGAAGACCAGGTTTTGGTTTTAACGTGCCCCCACAACCTCCGCATTTATGAGAGTTACCTAAAACCCTGCTAACACCTTCAAGGTAGCGAGTGGCTTCTGTGCGATCCACAAAAACACCATCCACCGAGTGCTGTTGGCGCACGGCTCTTCTCAAGAGCACCAGCACCTGTGAGCATGCAGGCACTGCCCCGGTATTCAAGAAATGCACAGCAGGGCACACGTACAGCCAATCACAGCAGGGCACACGTACAGCCAATCACAGCAGCCGCCATCGCCTCGCAGGCACCTGGCTTGAAGCATTGTCATCAGCCGAGATCTCTCCACTGTTTGATGAACGTCTCCCCAAGCGGTCATTCTGCCAAGATCTTGTGACGAAAGAATCCATGTAGCAGCTGAACACAAGCTGGGTTCGTTACTCCTTCTCCGTGGTGGATGTACTCTTGGGCTACCTCTCCTTTGTCCTAAAATATTGCAAGCGTATTGTGTCGCTTTGATCACGGTCTGCTTTCAAAAGCTGCCCCAGGTACTCTACACATCTCTCTGCCTCTTATCCGCAAATGAAGACACGAGGAAGAACGCGCCGGGATTACGTTTCGATCGGCTGGAGCTGTCGGATAACTCGAGTGTGGGACGGGGCTGGCAGTGAGAACTCGCACCTGTGCATCCGTCGGACGTGATACGTCTGTGAACCTGCGCCCAGCGCCGTGTTCACTGTTCACGGGGTAGTGTGTCGTGTTCACGGGGTAGTGTGTCGTGTTCACAGTGTTCACGGGGTAGTGTTCACGAGGCAGTGTGTCGTGTTCACGGGGTAGTGTGTCGTGTTCACAGTGTTCACGGGGTAGTGTTCACGAGGCAGTGTGTCGTGTTCACTGTGTTCACTGTGTTCACGGGGCAGTGTGTCGTGTTCACGGGGTAGTGTGTCGTGTTCACTGTGTTCACGCGCTGTGTGATCACCTCGCGGCCGTGCGGGACGCACCTGGGTCGGCGAGACGCGCACAGCCCAGGAGAGGTGGCGGTGCCGCCGTGCTGACGAGCGAGGCGGGTGGAGGCTCCGTGCTGATGAGCGAGGCGGGTGGAGGCTCCGTGCTGATGAGCGAGGCGGGTGGAGGCTCCGTGCTGACGAGCGAGGCGGGTGGAGGCGCGCTGCTGATGAGCCCCAAGCGTCGTGGAGACGCCGCACCTCCACCAGAGATTAGCGGAACAGCTTCGTCGATTCCCTGCCCTGCGATGTGCGCATCGGATCGCGCGCGCAGAATCGCTTGTTGTCGATCCGCGCGCCTTGCCTACGCGGAGTTTCCGCGTCGCATCGTCGCGAAGTAAACCCGGATCGATTCACGGATCGTTTTAGAGAAACAATAGCGACGATTTTATGAATCGCTTGGGCGTAAATCGTTAATGTCCCTGCTACTGTAGAAAGCTGAAACTCAACGACTCTCCACTGCTGGATGACGACCTCCTCACTCTCTCTACTGCTGGATGACGACCTCCTCACTCTCTCTACTGCTGGATGACGACCTCCCCCATGATCTCCACTGCTGGATGACGACCTCCCCACTCTCTCTACTGCTGGATGACGACCTCCCCACTCTCTCCACTGCTGGATGACGACCTCCCCCATGATCTCCACTGCTGGATGACGACCTCCCCACTCTCTCCACTGCTGGATGACGACCTCCCCACTCTCTCCACTGCTGGATGACGACCTCCCCACTATCTCCACTGCTGGATGACGACCTCCCCATGATCTCCACTGCTGGATGACGACCTCCCCATGATCTCCACTGCTGGATGACGACCTCCCCACTCTCTCCACTGCTGGATGACGACCTCCGCACTCTCTCCACTGCTGGATGACGACCTCCCCATGATCTCCACTGCTGGATGACGACCTCCCCACTCTCTCCACTGCTGGATGACGACCTCCCCACTATCTCCACTGCTGGATGACGACCTCCCCATGATCTCCACTGCTAGATGACGACCTCCCCACTCTCTCTACTGCTGGATGACGACCTCCCCACTCTCTCCACTGCTGGATGACGACCTCCCCCATGATCTCCACTGCTGGATGACGACCTCCCCACTATCTCCACTGCTGGATGACGACCTCCCCACTCTCTCCACTGCTGGATGACGACCTCCCCACTATCTCCACTGCTGGATGACGACCTCCCCATGATCTCCACTGCTAGATGACGACCTCCCCACTCTCTCTACTGCTGGATGACGACCTCCCCACTCTCTCCACTGCTGGATGACGACCTCCCCCATGATCTCCACTGCTGGATGACGACCTCCCCACTCTCTCCACTGCTGGATGACGACCTCCCCACTCTCTCCACTGCTGGATGACGACCTCCCCCATGATCTCCACTGCTGGATGACGACCTCCCCACTCTCTCCACTGCTGGATGACGACCTCCCCATGATCTCCACTGCGGGATGACGACCTCCGCACTCTCTCCACTGCTGGATGACGACCTCCCCATGATCTCCACTGCTGGATGACGACCTCCCCACTCTCTCCACTGCTGGATGACGACCTCCCCCATGATCTCCACTGCTGGATGACGACCTCCCCATGATCTCCACTGCTGGATGACGACCTCCCCCATGATCTCCACTGCTGGATGACGACCTCCGCACTCTCTCCACTGCTGGATGACGACCTCCCCATGATCTCCACTGCTGGATGACGACCTCCCCACTATCTCCACTGCTGGATGACGACCTCCCCATGATCTCCACTGCTGAATGACGACCTCCCCACTCTCTCCACTGCTGGATGACGACCTCCCCACTCTCTCCACTGCTGGATGACGACCTCCCCCATGATCTCCACTGCTGGATGACGACCTCCCCACTCTCTCCACTGCTGGATGACGACCTCCCCACTCTCTCCACTGCTGGATGACGACCTCCCCACTATCTCCACTGCTGGATGACGACCTCCCCATGATCTCCACTGCTAGATGACGACCTCCCCACTCTCTCCACTGCTGGATGACGACCTCCCCACTCTCTCCACTGCTGGATGACGACCTCCCCACTCTCTCTACTGCTGGATGACGACCTCCCCACTCTCTCTACTGCTGGATGACGACCTCCCCACTCTCTCCACTGCTGAATGACGACCTCCCCCATGATCTCCACTGCTGGATGACGACCTCCCCACTATCTCCACTGCTGGATGACGACCTCCGCACTCTCCACTGCTGGATGACGACCTCCCCATGATCTCCACTGCTGGATGACGACCTCCCCATGATCTCCACTGCTGGATGACGACCTCCCCACTCTCTCCACTGCTGGATGACGACCTCCCCATGATCTCCACTGCTGGATGACGACCTCCCCACTCTCTCCACTGCTGGATGACGACCTCCGCACTCTCTCCACTGCTGGATGACGACCTCCCCATGATCTCCACTGCTGGATGACGACCTCCCCACTCTCTCCACTGCTGGATGACGACCTCCGCACTCTCTCCACTGCTGGATGACGACCTCCCCCATGATCTCCACTGCTGGATGACGACCTCCCCACTCTCTCCACTGCTGGATGACGACCTCCCCCATGATCTCCACTGCTGGATGACGACCTCCCCACTCTCTCCACTGCTGGATGATGACCTCCCCACTCTCTCCACTGCTGGATGACGACCTCCCCATGATCTCCACTGCTGGATGACGACCTCCCCCATGATCTCCACTGCTGGATGACGACCTCCCCATGATCGCCACTGCTGGATGACGACCTCCCCACTCTCTCTACTGCTGGATGACGACCTCCCCACTCTCTCTACTGCTGGATGACGACCTCCCCACTCTCTCTACTGCTGGATGACGACCTCCCCACTCTCTCCACTGCTGGATGACGACCTCCCCACTCTCTCCACTGCTGGATGACGACCTCCCCACTCTCTCCACTGCTGGATGACGACCTCCCCATGATCGCCACTGCTGGATGACGACCTCCCCACTCTCTCCACTGCTGGATGACGACCTCCCCACTCTGCTACCCTCCTGCACGCTTTTGTGATGCCAAAATTCAAATTGATGAGGAATTATAAAATAGCTGAGTGGACAATTCGCCTGCTACTCGTGTGTACGCATTAGATTCCTGAGGCAAACGTTTGTCGCTCAACTGGCACATCTCCAGGGTCCAATTCTAGCTACACTCCCACGCCAAGTAAGATGGCATTCTAAGTAGGCATTGTCATCTGCTCACCAAACATGGGATTACGAACCTGGGGGCTGAGTACAGAATTATTTAATTAATGTTAGAGATGAGACTTCTACTAACTCCCATTCAATAAGGGCGTTAACACAATTAAACATGGTAAAGTTATCAAATATTCGGAGTGGCCAGGATCCCTTATACATCGATTGCAAATGTAAAACATGAACTGATAACACATCAGCAGACGAAATTTGTGTTAAAAACAAAATCAACACTGAGTGCAAATACTTAACCCAGCCACAAGCTGGCTGAAGCGCAGAGCGAGATCGTCATGCCGGCCACGTTGCATGGGGGCCATGTTGCATAGGGGGCACGTTGCATGGGGGCCATGTTGCATAGGGGCCACGTTGCATGGGGGCCATGTTGCATAGGGGTTGTCCACCAGGCAGCTGATGCAGGAGCGATGGTAACAATCCCGAACAACAGCTGCCATGCCCACAGCATGGCACTCATTAGGGCACCGTATACGCCTTGAATGTTTAAACATTTTCTCTTCCATTTAAGCTTACAGGACTTGACACATTTTAGACGCATCGTTTTTATTTGGGCCCGAGGAAGAGAGAGTTAACACCTACGATGGATCATTTTAATCCAGTCTTCAAGACCACAATACACCCGCCCAGCTGCACTTTACTTCACTCAGGATCCTGACCTGTCGTCTCCCATATATTCCCAGAGCGCATCTGCCCGGCTGCCTTTTGTCTATCCACTGCTGGATGGGAGCCTCCCCATGCCTTGCAGGTCATGGAAGCAATTTGTCCATATTGGTGTGGTCACCCATCCAAAAATCGCTGCCACAAAAATGTGATAAAAAGCGCACAGCAGGTGCCCTCAAAAGCATCGAGTAGTGCCCTGATCAACCTCTCGGGAGGACACTGCAGTGTCATGCCAGGGTCTGCCGAACTCTGGCTACAATTGTCCATTGGTTCGACCGATGAGCTGCTTGACCTGCTGAGATAGCCCAGCCCTGCTGCTGCTGCTGTTCTGCATGTGGCGTTGACGCACGTGGAGACGCTGCTGCATCTGAAATGTGTTCGCTCTGTGGCAGCTTCCCCCAACTGTTTTTCCACAACTGACGTCGAGCTTAGTTTTTTTTAATGCTTCGATTTACCATCACTACACATCGGAAACCTAATAGATGCATTTCAGGACTGATGTTTATTACAAATATTTAAATTAGGTATCTTGATTTGTTATTGTAAAAAGTAAACTGTTATTTGTTCTGATGCAGTCGTGTGTTGTTTGTTCAGAGCATGTGAAGTGCAAGTAATGTTATCGTGCTCAGGTGATGGACGTGGGGTCTGGTAACATCTGCAATTACCATTTCCACAACACAAGCATCTCACTGCCGTATTCTATATGCATCCTTTGTACGATTCCTTTCCTCTATGTGGTTAAGCCTATCCCTACATTTTGTGCATCACAATTGCAGAACATTGTAATTGAGGGAACAATTACTGAATGGCCTTTATACTGTATTTACCAAATTGTTTCGATTTTCGTGAAATTTTATGGCAAATGACCTCCATGCTGCAGAACTATCGATTGTTAAAAGGCTGCTGTGACCCAAATGTTCAGTTATTCCCATCCACTGTACTTAAATCGACTTCAGATGAACTGTCTTACTGGACTATAGTATTCACTTCCATATTTACTGAAATGCATTACAAACATAAAAGCATCCACCTATCATTATTTTACTTCTGCATCAATGTAATCAAGTAAAATAATTGTTACACCCGAATTAAAATATCATTACGGGTTCAAGACTTGATGTTTTATTGTTTGCAGTTGGTCACACAAAAATTACATCTGTAACAGGGGCTGGATATCTCATGTTTTCTACGAATCAAAATGCAGTATGGGAAAATAAAACTAGTCTGGGGCGTTACGATTAAATTAAACATTTTATTGGACCACTTGACGACCGCACACATTTCAGTGAAACAGCGTTTTGTGGAGAGCTTAAAACAAGCAAAACCGCAATATTGAACATCAATTCCAGATATTGTATCCCTCGACAGTTTCATCTCCCACAAACATTTTAAACAAGTACAGGAAAAATAAAACATGAACATGCCCTGAAACAATCTACAGTTGCATTACACGTGGTCCACAAGAAGTGTTAGGATGACAAGTTAGTGAAATGCTTGCTGCCATGCCTGTATATGTCATAACCAATACATGTACCTGTTGTAATCAAACTCTGGCTGATATGAACAACTTTGCTGGAGGAACAGATGTTGATGTAAATGGCAGGACAAGACGATGTGTGCACTTGTAAATGTATACGTGATGCCCAGCAGCCTGTGTATAGTTAATGGTATATACTCGTTAAATTTGAATGCCACGGCATCTTGCATTGTATCGATCATCCCAACACAGCGAAGAATCTTGACTACTTGTTTTGTGGCATCGCAGCCTGGAACAACTGGTACGCCATAATGCCCGTACCTGCAGACAACACACAATCCGATACAAAAAAAACACATCAGACTTCCCTTTGACAATACACAATAACACCAACAAATCAGACACCATTCTTACAGTGCAATTTTATCTGTGAGACACCGACTTGGGTGTCTGTGTGTTGATTGTATGTACTCCTCCTGTTAAACGTGGGTATAACAGGGGGGAGTACATACATCCCCCATATCCCAATGCTGAAAGATTAGGATTCCACAGCAGCAGCAACATCACCCCTACTGTGAAAACTCAGCAGGACCCTCCTGAAAAAGAGTCTTGAGACGAAGTGAGGCTTTCCTGGGTTTATCAACCATAATAACAAAAATGAGATTGAGTGTCTGACTCACCCAGGACGGTGAGGGTCATGGTGACCCGGTAGAGCACGGCATCCCTGACACCGCCCTTCAAGTGCACAGGAAGTCCGTTGTCCTCCTGGACATCGCAGGAGTCATCATTAACCAAGCCACAATAACTCGCACAGTTTGCAAATGGCTCAAGGTGACACCAACAATAGCCCTGAACTGGCTGAGCCAACTCACAAGCAGAATGCAAATGACCAGAAGCTATCATCAGCTGTGAATGGTAAAAGCAGTAGGAATCGCACAGTCATCTGGGTGTGGTGACACCACGGAGATTAATTTCTCACTACCAATCACCTAAGGGCAAACGCAGGCCTAAAAATATATACCAGAGGGAGAGGAAGTGTTCTCAAAATATAACATCATAACCAAGATACTTGAGTATATGTTAAACACTTAATGGTATATGAGGGGATTGTCAAACAGGCCATTGGCAACTCGCACTGCAAACCATGCATGTGTTGATGCCCTGCCACCAATCTGCATCATACCAACCCATTACCACCAGATTCCAAACATCAACAAAACATCTACGTACTTCAGCAGTTTTGCATGCTGTGGTTGTCCCACTGGATGACGATTGCTTGTGTTGCGATGGAAACGTCGTGATCTATCATTTTTCTACGTGACTTTACCGAAAGAACCAAAGAGTATGGGTTCCTGCAGTCACGAAAGCTTTAAATCAAGATCTACGTACAGTTGTGTCTTGAATTGCACATTTGAACACAATCGTAATGGACACATAACACGTCTGTAGGACTCGGCGGGGCATGTAGTATCCAGGCCTGCAGTAACACAGCCTGAAGGAAATGTTTGGCATGCACATCATCTCACCCACATGTGGGACAGACACGGTGAATGAGCTTCCCTGGATGGTCAACATTGTCCAAGTACTGGTGAAGTTGCCCACACTTGTTTTATGGGGAAAGCCCAGTGATACCTCTGAGTTTTTTTTCTCTCAGTAGGGTTTGCATTCAATATTTATAAATGTCAAAGCTTTAGGCAACAGAGATATTTCAAAGTCAACATCCGTGTGCTCGTTCTGATATGAAGCATGCTTATGGAGAGATTGATGACCATCTTGCAACCACTCATTAACATTCGAGCCATGGAGGTCGAGCTTATTCTTAAAAGGACAAAAGAGATAGAAGTGTGACAGTGCCAGATTTAAGCAGGAATTCTGCGTGGTGGCGCAAGCAGAGTTCATCTGTTAAACGTGGTGTGAATGTGCAACAGGGGTGGTATGGTGGTGATTGTGGATGTTTTGCAATGTAGATGGTGCAGCCTTCCATGGAGAGCCAGATGGAATAGTTTTGTTTGTTAAAATGTAATCCTAACAGTAAAATGTGGAAGTGATGTTATATTTCAGTGTTCCTATATCAGCTTTTGAGAGAGCTCACAGGCGACTCATTGATATTTTCAGGAAAGATAATTATGTTTCTGATGAAATAGTTGTGGCTGAGTGAGTACAAATGTCTCATTCTGTGCCTGAGTTTGAGCATTGTAACCGTGCTGTTTGTGCTGTGGGTGGCTGCAGTGCCTGTGCTCTCAGAGCCACCAGCTCACCTGGAACACTTTCTGGAGCTCGGGCACGCGGTTTTTTAACTGGAGGCGGCTACTGCTGCTGAAGTTGCGCTGGGCAAGCTGCCTTAATACCTGCGTTGTTTGCACACGAGGCATCACACACACACAAACAAAAACAAGAGTGCATTGGATTAATATTTTAGTGCCTATGCATTGCAAAACCAGCCATTATGTGTTCAACAGTTCTTTTTGCCATGTTGTGTACAATGCCACACTTGCTATACCCACTGAGAAATGACGTACAGCTCTGCAAATAAGCCATTCCTAATTTTATAAAAACGCAGACAAATCAAGAGCAGTTGCATGTTTTCCAAGATATTGTCAGACACTTGTAAGATGTGGCTAATCATTAATATCATCATCAAGTTGTGGACGTAATCGGACGGACTTTCATCCCTGCTGTGATGGTGATGATGCATTCAGTTTCGTGTATGTGTAATTTCTAAGCCATATTTCTCAAACTATAGAAGATTAGAGTCCATACGTGTTATGCACAGTGTATCTAAAGACCAGCAACCCAATTATTGGACATTTTGTAGGATTCATGAGCTCATATAACTCAACTGTTCCCTGGATAAGCATCACATCCCCAGATAAATCCAGGGATGACAGCTATCAAAGACACAGCGTTGTGCCATGCGGATGTGATCACACGTAAATTATGTTAACAATCTGCACTTTGCTCTGGCAGCCCAAACGCACGTGTTGCACTGGAAATTGAAGGCACACACGTACGTGGAGTGATGCAGTGCCCCCTGCTGCCACCTCCAGAGCTGTGTGCGCCATGGATGAATGGCACCAGGCGTGCCGCATGCGCACGTGCTTCTAGCCCCCGCAAGCCTTGTACTAGGTATCATGCAGCACCAAGCGCTTTCCTGTACTTTGTCCTCATCCAATGGTGAAGGAAGGCCTGCCCATCCCATGTTGGTGATGGGGGTTGTTGTTTGACCATACTTCACCACATTGGTCAGAGATATAGTGAAGGGCCGGAGGACCCACAGCTGGTTCAGATATCACTTGTCGTGACCAGGCAGAAAACCCAGGACGCTGGATTTGTAGCGGTGATAGCTAACCGCTGTTCCATAACTCCATCCACTTCCTGGAAAGTGCACTGTGCACATGCACCTTTTGAAGCATCCCCAAGGACACATTTTAACCTTGTGATCTAAACCTTTATTTCCATAAATGTAATTGAAAAAAAAATACTTACCCTAGTTATGTGAGAATCTACCAATGTCAAGATAAAAAGTTTATCACGGCCATTCTACCTGATATCACGACATCTTTTGCTATCACTTCCATCCTTCGCTATGCATCTGCCATCCAACGTATACTCTCACATTATCAGACCATTTGTGAGTTTATTAACCCAGTGCTACTGAATGTGCGAAAATTAGCAATTTTTACTTTTATCGTTAAAATAAATGTCTTTAAGCCCTCTTCCCAATGCTTAACTTTACGCAAGTGAACTCAAGACTGATCACGTCAATGATAGCTTGACCTCTGCCGAGATATGAGTGCATGCTTGCTGGGTGTGTCCGTCCCATGTTAAGCTGACAGACTCTAGATGCCCTGATAATACCAAAACGGATTTTGCTAAACGAGTATGATATCAGCATTTTCTGCTTCTGAAGAACCCAGAACGCTGCCCTTTGTTTCAAACAGTGCTTTACATTTCGATTTAAAGCTTTCGTGACTGCAGGGATTCATCTTCTTGGTTCTTTCGGTAAAGTCACGTAGAAGGGACAGACCTGGTCTTCACCTGAGGACGGCTGCTTGCGTTGTGGCCGAAACGTCGTGAGAATTATTTTATTATGTTTAATTTTTATTATTTTATTATTTCCCTTCTACGTGACTTTACCTAAAGAACCAAGAAGGTGCTTTACATTATCAACATGAACACACAAAAATAACATTAAGTACCAAGGGAAAAAGCAGTAAGCAATCAAATATCATAAACAAGTGCAAGCTAATATATTTTTACATTTTCTCCCTTTAGCTCCTGGTCAAGACCATAAAACACAACATTCCAAACAAAAGAAGCAGTCGGTGATAAGTGCTACCCAAATAAGACAATGGCGGGAGCAGCATGTTCACGTGGATCATTTACGAAAATGCGGGAAATGATTATAGAGGTCGGTAAGAGGCAGGCCGCGGCAGGGAGGATGCGGAAGTCAGAAGCCAGTGGGGCAGGCCTCGATTAGGAGCGGAGTCTCTTAGACGGCGTCTATCTGTAAGGCTCGAACAGGAAATGTTATGCACCAATCAAAAGCTCAACCCGTGAGGAATAAAACTGATCTCGGTTGGCAGCTCTGAGCCAATTGCGGATATTCCATATTGAAATGGCAAGGGGCAGTCGCTGTCCTCAGGACGACCACTGCTGACTTCCCACAAAGTGGTACCAACTTCGACCGGCCGATGTGCCGAGTCGTACTTGTGCGGGCCAGTAGTGGACCACCGAGTCCCCGAGTCCCACGCTCACAGCAGCCCGGGTCACCACGGGCGCCGGGACGGCATGACCTTGTCTCCTTCACGCCGCTCTCTCCCGAAACATATTTTTACAATCTCATCCCATACCCCGAATTTACGCAACATAGTCCTACCCTCAAAACACCTCCAGTAGGATCCTGTTACACGGATCCGGAGCGCAAGGAGAAATACCATGCGTATGAGGCGAGACTAAGGTGACATCACCTCTAATGCGACCCGTCTCGTGATCTTCACTCCGAGTCTGGTTCGGGCTCGAATGGGTGACCGCCAGTGCATTCCAGGTGGTGTCGTTGTTTAAAAAGGTCGTGAAGGTGCCAGGAAATGACAATACCGTATCGAAATGGGTAACGTCCACATTCCGTCTGCCCAAATCAAGATTGGACTGAATGTCGGGGTTTGTTATCCCCTCGTATGCATGGCGAGTTTCTCCGGGTTGTCCGGTTTCTTTCCACACCAAGTCAAACACTCATTCGTGGAATTTAGGCTTTCACTGCTACGCAATTGCGATTAGAGGTTCACGTTAACAGCCCAACGCCATCGTCGCGATGTTCATTCGTCCATGTGGAGCCAGGGCCCATCCGACACTTGGCGGCTCTGAGGCGCGCAAACGACGCGCGACCCGCGCCTCTCCTGCGGGAGGCCCCGCCGCGACCCGGGAGCAGGGCACCGCGATACCGCGCGGCCCGCCCGCCCGCACTCAGCTCCGAGACGCGGACCCCGAGGACGCCGCCGCCGCCGTGACCCACGACGGCGCGGGGCTCGCCGCGGCTTCGAGGGTGGAAGGCCGGAGAGCTCGTGGACACAGCGCCGCGACCCCGCAACGGAGCGATTTCTGTGAGAGTAAGGGAGGGGGGAGAGGAGGAGGAGGAGGGGGGGCAGAGCGCGTCCGCGCCTCTCACCACGAGGCTCCGCATGGCGACTCCGCGTGCTGCTGCTGTTGCTGTGCGACTCCGCGCGGCGACCTCAGCGACAAGGACGAGACAGACGGAAGTGACGTCACGGATCCTGCGGACGTGCAGGACGGACGTGACGTCACGGGGAGGTCGAGGCGCGCGCAGTGCGGACGTGACGTCAGCCAAGCAGGCTCGGCCGGTGAAACCGGTTTTGTTGTAATAACCGGTTAATCGCAAATGAACACCGGTCACTGATTAGCAGCACATGTAGGGTTGTCTTGAGCAATAAACATGACCTTACCTCACTAACTGACCAACGCAGGGAGCTTCCGTGGGGTAATAGCCAACGTGCCATGAAGGGATATTGCCCGAAACGTCGCCTATTGCATTTCCTTTGAAGGCCTCAAATGCAGTGTAATCGCGGTCTAATAGTTGGCAAACTCGACTTGCAGATCCCTTAGCCACTGCTATTGCTTTAGGCAATATGTTCAGGAGCTAAATGCCGATGTCTTCTCGCCACAACGAGAGGGCTTCAGGAGAGTGCGGGGTTCTTATTTATTTGACTCCGTCAGCAGAGGGCAGCCCGGGGTTCCTGCTGATGCCCACGTCTGGGCAGTAACCCGGGCCAGGTGCACCAACTGCTCCTCCCTTCTAGCCACGCCCCCCACCCCCCGTTCCATTCCGTGACGACCACATTCAGATAAGCCCCTCCCCCCTCCCCTTCACTTGTATTTAAGAGATTGGATCTTTGCTCACTTGATACAGTCAATTTAGCTGTGACGGTCCCACCTGATGACGGAGACTTGTGCTGCCTCCGAAACGTCGTGATTTATTATTTTATTTCTATTATTTTTATTATTTATTTTCACGTACGTGACTTTACCGAAAAAACCTAAGAGTATGAATCCTTGCAGTCACCAACGCTTCAAATCTACTGTATGGTGCACAGTTTGGGTTGCATCGGATGTGTGAATGTTCTGATGCAGTTAACCGTTACGCCAGTCTTCGAGGAAGACGATCTTATTCCATGAAGTGCGATGTCTTGCACGGGCGGAGTTTGGTGGTGGGTGGTACATGGGGACAACGCCCCCCAGAACTGGACACCTTTATTAATTTATTTTCAGTAGTTTACAATTAAGATAAAAAATACATTACTATTTGCATATTCTTGGTTCTTTCGGTAAAGTCACGTAGATAGAAAATAAAAATAACAGATAATACAAACATTTAAATGTTTTGAGTATTCTTATTTTATTTTCTGTAATTTTTATTTTCTACGTGACTTTAGGGGTCGTCCATAAATGACGTCACGCACCTAGGGGGGGGGTCAGACATTTGTGACGATGTGATGAGGGTTTTTTTTTTAGAAAAGTGACGTCACATCAAAATGCGCAACTTTAAATATGAACACGTTCTACTTAATTACTTTTTAATGTTTGTTCCTACAACACGAGAGTGCAGCGCCACATTAAATATGCACTACAATGACAATAGTTTAAAGCGATTTGAAGCGTGTTTTATTTTTTTGGAGGGGCAGAGCTTTTTGTCGCCATATTTGAGGTGGGGGGGGGGTCTGACTATACTCTTAGGTTTTTTTTAGGGGGGTCTGACGTTTTGTGACGTCGTGACGAATGGGGGGGGGGGGGTAAAAATCGTCCAAAATCGCGTGACGTCATTTATGGACGGCCCTTACCGAAAGAACCAATAATATGAATTCCTGCAGTCACGAAAGTTTTAAGTAAAAAAAATAAGTATATGCACCCGCGATTTCTAATGTCAGGAACGAAGTGAACCCCTGCCCCCTCCCCCCCCCCAAAATAGAAGTGAAACTCCGCTTATGATGTATTGCTATTGAATGAGGCGTTTACGCTGTCCACGTTCAACTCTTCGCCAACAGCAGCTTTCTGCTGTGGTGGCCCTCCAAACCTCTCTTCTCCCCCCTCCCCTCCCGCCCTATTGAAACCCGAGGGAGCAAGCTCTGCTCCCAGTCGCGTGGCCTTCCCTTGCGTGGCCTCCTCCGCACGTTCCAACGCAGGTCAAACCGCGTGGCGCGTGACACGTGCGTGCCGTTCTCGTTGTTTTCACCACGTGACTGGACCCCGGTACCAACATCGCCGCGCCCTTCCGTGCCCCACGTGCGGTCCCACATCCTGGATCGGTTCCGGTCTCATCCGGCACAGGTGCCCGAGATCTGGTCCACATCCGGTTCCGGCCCCCACATCCGGTCTCGCGCACCCTGGCGGGGCGGGCCGAGGAGCCGCCTCAGTGCGGAGCGGAGAGCGGGGCAGCGACATCGCCAACAACCACCACCAACAACCACCACCAACAAGCACCAACAACAACAAGCACCACCAACAAGCACCAACAAGGTCGCCAGCGCCAACAAGGTCGCCAACAACATCACCAGCACCAACAACATCTCCAACAACATCGCCAACAAGCACCAACATCACCAACAACATCACCAGTATCATCAACAACATCACCAACAACATCGCCAGCACCAACAACATCGCCAGTATAATCAACAACATCACCAGTGTCACCAAACAACATCGCCAACATCAGCAGCGACATCACCAGCATTGCCATCACTACAGCACCATCATTATTCGTCACATTGCCATCGTTATCCTGTTGATTACCATCGCCAAAACTACCATCAGCATCTTGGACAGCCATGCTCACAATTTACCTCACCATTATGTCCATCATCATCATCATGACCGTTTCCATCGTCACCATCACCGTTACCTTCATCGTCATCCATGGGTGGTCACCATCATATTCACTATTATCATCACCTCTTCATTAACCTCGTCACCGTTGTCACCTCCACCCACCGCGATTTTCCTCCTGGGGCTGCCGCGTTCTGCGTGAGGCGCCGATGTTGTGCGAGGAGCCGGAGGCTGCGATGGGTTCAGTGACGGGTCGGGCTCCCACGTGTAGCGAGTCCAGTGAAGAGCTGCGAGTGAGGAGTGTCAATGGTGTATTGTGAGTAGCGAGTGAGGAGTGTCAATGGTGTATTGTGAGTAGCGAGTGAGGAGTGTTAATGGTGTATTGTGAGTAGCGAGCGTTATGTTTTGTATTTACCCAGGAAAACCTCACCGAGTCTCAGGGCTGTTGTGCAGGAGAGCCCTGTCGAGTTTTCGCAGTAGGGGGCGAATGTGCTGGGTTTCATCCCTATTGACTCATTTCCAGGTACATTTCGTTATCGAGTTACTTGCATTGTGGCTGTAGAGATATTCTCCGAGACTTTATGTAACAAGAAAGGTTTTTTTTACGTTTCGGTATTTATGGTTTCAACTCAATTGTGGTGCAATACATCATTAAGGGTCCATAGTCCTTCGCTTCTGCATTGCAGAGGCTCATATCAGCACTCACGCATGTGTGATCGTATCTCGTGCAGTCGAGTAACGCGAGGCTGTGTTGAGGAATGGGGAGAGCTGTCCTCGCTCGCATCGCTGCTCTCGAGGAAGCGACGTCTCTCTCGCTCTGCACGGCGCGGAGAGCGCTGGGGTGGGGTGCAGCAGAAATTCATATTTTGAATAGCTTCACATAAAACCTTCATGAAGCGGTTTCCTTGTTTAGCAATCTCCAGCAAGCCGCTTGATGTTCTGACTGTTACCGCTTGTCGATGACCACATCGGCAGGAATGCGCCCAATCTCGTCAACCCTCATCAGCTCTCGGAATCTGAACAGGTTGGAGCCTGGATATCGCTCGCTGGACGGGTGACCACCACGCACAAAGAGGCTGTCTTGTGGGGAATGTGAGACTATGTGGTGGGCAGCAGCAGCCCGTGCAGGAAAATTCCATTGTTGAACTGTTCTTGTACACTCTTACATTCATCCTCCCCACCTTTACCAACCGTGGTGAAGTATGGTTAAATAACCCCATTAACCCACACGGTTTTGGGAGCCCTCACCCAGCGGTGGATTGACAAACAGGATGCACATGCATCATCACCTTTTCTTTCGGGAGTTTTATGAAAGTGACATCTGCCAAGCAGTGCCCAGTTGGGATTACGCACAGCATCATCACCTCCTACTGAGGCTCTCCTGGGTAAACAAGAGTCATACAAATTACAAAACTGGGCCACTCACAAACCTGATATCATCTCTCGGGCTACATGGTTGCTCTGCAGAAGAATGGCCTGTGGCGTCTACTGTTGCTCTAAAAATTGGGTTCCTTGTGCTGCCCGAGTTGAAAATTACTAAATTGCGGGGCCATGTGGCACAGTGGTCAGCAGGTGGACTTTCAGTGAAATCTGATGTTTGTAGTGAACTCCTATGCTCCCGCCTCAATGCTCTCCACCGTTACCAATCCACACTGACTAGTGCCGGGGAATGATGGTCAAATAAACTCCCATGACATGCAGGGCGTCGGCAGGGTCTCATCCAGCAGTGGAGTGACTAAAAGATGTCTCCATGTGATGTTGACCGCGAGGGTGAAGGACCTAATGACCTTGGGAGGACAGGGTTGGTGGTTGCAGTGCAGCACCAGCAGGTGTTCATCGATATCGTGGCTGTGAGCTTGACCTTTCTGCTTGCGGGTTTGTGTGCTGAAGGATTGTGTTGGGCACTAATCCTGGTTATGCGTTGAGCCGACCGTGGTTCAAAGAGTCCTCTCGTGGGGAAGGGGGTTGGCTCTGAGCCAGAGTAATCTCTCACGAGTGTCTGGAAGCGGAGAACACGGGCTGCTTGGCACCCGCAGTGCGACACGCCGTGGGGTGACGTGGCGTTGGAGAGGCATGCTGGCACGGCTAGCCCAGCGCTTTGGCGACATCTAAATAACGCAGCACGTTCATGCAGAGCTCACGCTGCATGATTAATCACACAGTCGCACGTGGTACATATTTAATCAGCAGTATGGAAGCCGATGGGCAGCTGTCAGGTCAAAGTTTGATTTGAATATTTGCAAAAACATCCTTTCTGATCTAAGTTTGTTCCCTGTTGTGGGCAAACCCACTGAAATCGTGTTTTAAGTTTCCTCTCGGGTGAGTCCCGATTGACAATGCAAGTTGTCCCACTTCAGCGTCGTTCTCATTTGAGTGTCTACGAGGGTTACGCCTCCCCACCCTCCATCACAAATGGAAGATGGAGAAAGCTGGTGCATTTATGCTTTTTAACCAAAGTTGAAAAGCATAAAACAGCAAATTTACAAACAATGGTGGAAAAGAAAACGCTGTGAACTTAAAACATACCAAAAAAATGCATGGGTAAAAAAATCCCATTATGTAAATGAGCAAGAGAAATTAGCTTAAGCTGCCAAATCTTGACAAATTACTAGCTGTGCATAAGACTGGTGAAATAATGAAATGCAGAGGAGCTGTCATCCCTGCTGTCTCGTATAAGAGCACCAGCATTGCCGTGCGGGCTGACGTTCTCTCCGTGCCCATTTGGGATTCGCGCGCGGTTCCTGTGAACTTCCCTCTGAGCGACGTTCCCATGTGACCGGGGACATGGCGCGCATCACGAGATGCGATGCACGCTTGCACCCTGCTTGCAATTACCGAAAAACAATGATGGTAAAAACCCCCACAGGCAGCTCTGCCTGTACACGTGGGTTATGTCACCCGGCCACACATGCCCAGTAATCCTGCTTATCCTGCGATATACGATCGCCGTGTTCCATCGCGCACGCCGCACGGCGCGGCGTGCGTGATGGAACGCTTGTTGCTTTCTATGGTTACAGTCCAGGCCATGAGGACTGCTGCACGCGTGTTTATGTAAGTTGAATTTATTTTGTTCTCTATGTAGCCAACCTTACTAATTGGAGGTGCGGGAGGTACGTGTGCGTGCACACGTAGCTCGAGAAGCCTCACACATTTGTGTCAACAGGATCAGTTATTTGTTATGGGTAATAGGGATTAAAACAAACTCGATGAGTGGTGTGGTCTGTCGATGGCCCTTGGAGAATTGCTGTTGGGCATGCATACTTTTAGAAGCGTGAACACTTGTCTACATGTGCGTCCGTGTGCGGATGCCGGGTGATGTTAGTGTACACGTGTGCTTGCGTGTCCTGTTGCACGATATCCTGCGCGTGCGCCTTGAGTGCCTGTGCTCGTGTGTGTGCGCGTGATGCGCAGGAGTGTGCTGCCAGGTGCATGAATGGCCATGAATTCCAAGGCGGTGATCAGCAAGGAGGTGTTTGGGACAAATGACGAGCGTATGCTGGCTGCCATGCAGGTGAAGCGACGTGGCAAGAAGCGCATTCCCTTCCTGGCAACAGGCGGCCCTGGGGAATACGTCACCTACATCTGTGTGTCAGGTACTCGCCCGCACGGGGACTGTCACCTCCATCTGTATGTCAGGCAATTATATATATCACTTGGCTGTGGCCAGGAATTGAACTTGGGTTTTGCGTGGCGCCGTGCGTTAAGCACTTTGCACCGCACCCACTGACACGCGCAAACTCATACGCACGAGCATACTCATCGCGTTGTAATGGACGCATGGCATTCATATACGAGATGACTAAATTCTGAATACACCCTTTCTCCACATACACAACGGTGAGACACTTGTATAGTGTATTATGGATTGGCATAGCACCTACATGCGCTGTGCAGGAACAGTGGCAGTATTTTGTCGAGAGGCAGTCGTCAGTCGCAGGCGGAGTGAAAGAGGAGTCTTGAGCCCGGTCTTGAACAGGGCTTGGGAGTTGCGAGCATTGGATGTGCATACTTACAGGCATGCACATGACCATGCATTGTAAACTGGAATTATTGAAACAGGAGAACATCTGATCCATTCTGATCTCGTTACATTCCCAGGCGTAATTTAACATTGAGGTTCTGCTGTTTTTCTGGAATACTTAACTTGCTTTTTCAAAATATTTTTTCTTTGTATAATTTGAAAAACTTCTTTTCTTAACTGCAACCCCTGTTTGTTAGCACGGCCGGCAGAACTGTGATTCTATGGGAGCTCCATGAGACCCAACACAGATGTAGTAAGTATATGGGAGGCTTGACGACAGGATCGGAGGCACACTTGTTTATTACACCAACACAGTAATTACAGGTCACTTGGCTACAGGGATTGCACAACAGCTAACCCCTCTAACCTATGCCCATTCCTCCACTACGGGGCTAGGGGAGGCTATCTGTCCCAGCCTGGTTAAGCTGGGATCCCGGCACCCTGAGTCTCCAGACCAGCTTAGTCTGGGCTCTCGGGGCCACGCCACCGGCTTGCCCTGGTCGGCTCTTATAAGGACAGCGAGCCAGGGGAGCTCTGGGGCCTATTCTAGCAGGTCTTCCTTCTTCTCTGGTTAAAGCTGAGCCCCCGACCTCGAGCCCTCGAGCTCATCACCTTTTATAGGACTCGCCCCCGAGGGGGGGCCCGTGGGGGATGCACATGCGGACGTCGGTGCGAGCGCCACCCTTGTGTACGGCCGTAACCCCGCCCCTTGTGTTTGTTGGCCATCCGTGGCCATGCATAATCACACCTCAACATCCGTAGCCATGCGCAATTACACCTCTACACAGGCAAGGACTGACATCTGCTCTGTGTCGCCCAGTGACAGGGAGCTGATTTTCCATATCCCGTCGAGATCATGAGACCAAGACGAAATGAGTGGTCGTTATCCTAGCCGTGGAAGTCCACGTGATTGTCACACGTTGTACGCCTTGCATTCTCCTCCATTCTCGATGCGTGGCTCGGCATGCCTGCAGTGTGCGACCACATACGTGCTCGGTTACACGCTACAGGAAACATGTAATTGGGCGTTTAATTGCATGCTCCCAAGTCTCTAGAGATGCTGATTTGAGAAGCCTGTAATGTACTCGGTGTGTGCTCTCAGTAATTGCACGTGTGTAATAATGCTGGGCGATTCACGACCGCCCACGTGTGTACAGAGCAGACACAAAAGGTGCGTGGACCTTGCAAGCTATGGTGTTATGTGCCTGGTTCGGTGCACGTCATTTTACATCGCGCGTACGAAATGCACCTCACACCCCGAAGGGGGCGCAGTTTGCCTGTTCTGCGGTATCGCAGGGCGCAGGAAGTTGTTCGCGTTCGCCAGCTCACCTTATCGCGCCACATATCTCCACGCAAGAGATAAGGCTAATGGAGCGCTGTGTCCGGGTGACATCAGCTGCCCCTTTTGGGAGGTCTCACGCCAAGTCACGCATCTCACGGAACCCTCGGGAGCCAGAAGCACGGGGAGGGGGACAGCTCCCTCCATGTGAACATCACGCAGACCGCACAGAGTGAGCAGGGCCGGGTTTGCAATGGAGCCACAGCGAGACCCGGCCCTGCGTGTAAGATTTAACAATGTATAGGTGCATTTTACAACTGTTTTATAGACGATTAATTTCTTTAAGATATATTAGTTTCTGGCAAATGATGAGGCAGGATGACATGTTGCATTTTTGGTTTCAATCTCTTCATATTTTGTTCACGATGTTTACAAAATGTTTTCCCGACGTGCCCACGGCGTGTGTATACCCAGTAACGAACCGAAAACCGACGCAAGGGTTCATCACGAAGGTGAAGCAGTTTGATGGGACGGCTGGCTTCGTGAAGCGCACCACTTGGGGACTCGAGCAGCTGCGGCAAGTCAACGGCATCGGCGCTGAGCAGGTCCGGCACTCGTGGCAGGCACGGCGCGGACAGCACACACACAGCACACACCACACACATCCAGCACACACACAGCACACACACAGCACACACACAGCCAGCACACAGCCAGCACACACAGCACACACAGCACACACACAGCCAGCACACACACAGCCAGCACGCACACAGCACACACCACACACACAGCACACACCACACACACAGCCAGCACACACAACGCACACACACACACAGCACACACACAGCAAATACCACACACACAGCCAGCACACAGCACACACACAGCAGACACACAGCTAGCACACAGCAAGCACACAGCATACACACAGCACACACCACACACACAGCACACAGCACGCACACAGCACACAGCACACATACAGCACACCCCACACACACAGCACACACACACAGCCAGCACACAGCACACACACAGCCAGCACACAGCACACACACAGCCAGCACACAGCACACACACAGCCAGGACACACCACACACACATCCAGCACACACCACACACACAGTATACACCATACACACTATACCTAGCAAACTATACGACACACGTGATGTCATCCGTGGGGATGGAGCGATGAAATTGGCACGTGTGCAGGTGTAAGATGGATTACTACATTGCAATGACCATGACACGTGGTGTTTGCTTGGGGAGGCCTTAATCCACCAGTGGATAGATAATGGCTGAAGATGAAGTGTATTATGAAACCAAACCCTTGTACAGATATACAAGAGACTTCGATAAACGTTTAAACAACTTGTGTAAGTCTCGAGATTAATCTGCTTCACGTAACGTGGGACCTGATCAAATAAAACTTGACATTGGGTTCCTATATATGTAGGCAGGGGAGTGGTGGCACTGAGGTTAGAACATTGTGCTATGAACCCAGTGACCGCTACGGCTGATATCTGTGGTGAGCGATATCTGAATTGGCCCTCTGCGATACTTCTCTTCACAAACCTGTACCGACTAGTGTCGTGAAGTATGGCCACGCAAATCAGGCTGACTGACATTGTGAGGATGCATTCGTGTACAGCAGCCAGCACCAACAGCACCGTGATGCCATGCAAGGTGCATATGTTTGTGTCGTGTGCAGGACTGTCCGGAGCTGGATCTGCTGTTCGATAATGCCCAGGACCAGTGGGTGGCCAGCTCGACGTCCGAGAAGAACACGTTTTTGCAGGTGCTGCACAACACGTGCCAGCGGTACCGTACCAACGGCATGCCCGCCTTCACCAACGTGCCCGCCCGCCTCATCTCAGGTGAGACGGGCACCTGAGATACGAGCGCGCCATTTCGCAGTGGCCGTGCGAATGGCATCTGTGTCGAATTTACTAAATTGTCATTTGTTGTCATTATACCGTTTGTTTTTACACAGGAAGGGCCTCACAGAGTCTCAATCCTCTTTCAGGATTGTCCTGACATATTTTCACAGTGAGCAGCAACATTGCTGCTATGTGTAATCCCAGTTGAGTGATTTGCAGGTAGTTTTCCAGCGTTCTGGTGTTGAACCATTTCAGAGAGGCAATTGGGTCGCCCCAGGGGGATTCTCATGGCAGGTTTCCATGATGTGGGGTCTGCGTCCGGGATTCAGCAGAGCTTCCTAACCATTGCGCAAACCCATTTCCACTTGCCAGTCCCCTGTGCAGGCCTCGAGAATAATCGTCCACTTGACTAGCCTTGAGTGGTCCTTGTTAAGCAATAAAACGCAACAGCAGCCTCCCAAGTGCCGATGCTGAGCACTTGGCCAGTACTACGCCCAGCTGCTTTTGCATCGCCAGAGCCGAAGTAGACACACCACACCAGATACCCACTGCTGTCTGAATTTCATTGCTAAAAAAAACCTTGAAAAACTCAATTGGGACTCCACAACATCGCACCTGACTGCCAAGACTTGGCAGGACCTTCCTGAGAGAGATTTAAGAGTCAGCGAGGCTCTGCTAGGTACGCAAGCTGATTAAGAACGAAGGCCTCGCCATACACTTTCAGTCATGTGTGTTAATTGGCCATACTTTCACACTTTGGTGTGAAAGATGTCAAATACTGCTTGGAGAAAATTAACAGAAAACCTCCTAGCTTGCCCAGGAGCACCGCAGGGCTTTCCAGCAAGCATTCTCGACTCCAGTGTCACACAGCTTCCCGTAGTTACCGACCGTCAGCTGCATTGGCTACATTCATACATGAAGAGAAAATAATTGATCACCATGGAAAGGCGGAGGGAGCATGGGGATTGGTGAGGACTCGTCCAGAGGGAGTATGGGAGTACGGCGAGACGCGCTGGTGCTGCCGCTTACAGTGGCTGTCATCGCAGGTCCCACTGTAGTGCACGCACAAGGGCAGCGTGGGTCGAACCTTCACTCTGGTTGTCTTGAGCTACGACTGCGCCGCCGAGACCTGGAACGAGCACTGCCACGCTAAGAGCGCTGGGTTCACCTTCCCTTCAGGTTCCAATGCTCAGAGGCAGGCTTTTTATCTTTTGAAACTGTAGGCCAATTCTAAAAATAGTTTTTAATGCCAAATTCCTTTGTGCGCATGCCCTGCGGTGTTGCAGCGTCTTGAGATGCAGTTCTATTTGGACGCTGCACAGATTGCAGTGTGCAAGGTAACAATGTGGATGTCTGACCCTGTTATAAGATCAATTCAGTGAACACGGAGACTGAGATTATTGTGTCTGTTTGCGGTGCACATCCGTGTGGTGTGCGAATGCAGGGGTGAGTATCCTGGGCTCTGCGGCGGACAGCATGAGCAGCGCCGTGGCGATGGCGAGCCAGGCGCTAAGCGAGCGTGGGGAGCGGCTCGGAGAGGCCGAGGACCGCACGGCCGAGATGGCGCAAAGCGCCCAGCAGTTCGCTGACACCGCCCACAAGGTCAGTCCCAAAAGGTCGCCACCTCTCCCTTCGTTTGCCTCTCCCTTCGTCACCCTCTCCCTTCGTCAGCATCTCCCTTCGTTAGCCTCTCCCTTCGTCACCCTCTCTCTTCGTTAGCATCTCCCTTCGTTAGCCTCTCCCTTCGTCACCCTCTCTCTTCGTTAGCATCTCCCTTCGTTAGCCTCTCCCTTCATCACCCTCTCCCTTCGTCACCCTCTCCCTTCGTTAGCCTCTCCCTTCATTAGCATCTCCCTTCGTTAGCCTCTCCCTTCGTCACCCTCTCTCTTCATCAGCATCTCCCTTCGTTAGCCTCTCCCTTCATCACCCTCTCCCTTCGTCAGCATCTCCCTTCGTTAGCCTCTCCCTTCGTCACCCTCTCTCTTCGTTAGCATCTCCCTTCGTTAGCCTCTCCCTTCGTCACCCTCTCTCTTCGTTAGCATCTCCCTTCGTTAGCCTCTCCCTTCATCACCCTCTCCCTTCGTCACCCTCTCTCTTCGTCAGCATCTCCCTTCGTTAGCATCTCCCTTCGTCACCCTCTCCCTTCGTCACCCTCTCCCTTCGTTAGCCTGTCCCTTCGTCACCCTCTCCCTTCGTCACCCTCTCCCTTCGTTAGCATCTCCCTTCGTCACCCTCTCTCTTCGTCAGCATCTCCCTTCGTTAGCATCTCCCTTCGTCACCCTCTCCCTTCGTCACCCTCTCCCTTCGTTAGCCTGTCCCTTCGTTAGCCCTTCCCTTCATTAGCATCTCCCCGCATTAGCCTGTCCCTGCATTCGCCTCTCCTTTCATTAGCCTCTCCCTCCATTAGCTGCACGCTTCATTAGATTCTTCTCAGCCATAGTCGAGTTTAATGGGTCACTCATAAATCTGGAAAATTGGGTTTAAAAAAAAATCTTATCGTAAGCGCTCTTTTAATGTTACACTGGATGATTGTGTTGCTGTGGGACCCATGCAAAACGGAATTGAAGAATGCTTTGTTCCTTCAGCAATAAAACCTTACCTGGTTCTTCGTATACCATGATGATTCCAAGGTTTATAGAAATACCTTGGCAATGTCAAATGCGCACTGCTTTATAACTATTATTTAACTTGTATTGAATTCTGGTCTATTTAAATCACGATGTAATTTACTTTATAGCCCAATTTGTAATGTGTTTCTATTTACTGCAGATAGTTTGATCTGTACCTTGCGATGGCACGGCAGTCCCAAGCCGCGACATTTGTTTTGAATATTTGTTGGATCGATGACGCTCGGCATTTAGGAGAAGACCTTGAAAGGCGTCGATCGGGGCGACTCCCCCCATCACGGCGGGACACGCACTCACAACGTTCTCCCAGCCGCACTCGTGTCTTTACGGTGCAGCGCCGCTTAAAGTGCCAGTAGCCCGACCAGGTTACGCAAGGCGTGCATTTATCGATGTGTACAGTGCTTTACAGCCACACATCTATACATTTCAAAACGTATACAGTATTGTACATCACATTACAAGGTCATGGCTTAAAATAGAATGCCTTGACCTACACCGCTCTTCTCAGCAATGTGAAGCCAAGCAATATTAACGCGAAGCTCACGTGATTCGTTTTTTGGGGCATGACTGGCCCCGCAGTAGTTCCGAACCCACGGTGTAATGAGCCGCTCTCTATATCGGCCGTCTACTTTTCCCGTTTGAGTAAGGGTGTCGTCATTCAGCCTCTTATTGGGCATTGGAGTTAAAATCAGGAATTCTGTCCAACAAATGTTACATTATCGATGTATTTTTTTTTCTGGTCGGTATATATATAGGAGCATAGAGCTTGGGCAATTGTTGGCGTCGGCTCACAGCTTGGCTGGCTTCCCACTTGTTGCTGGTTCCTTAGTGACTGTGAAATCAAATTTGAATGAACGATGATGCGATATAAAATTTACATTATTGTAACTCATTAACTGTTTGGCATTAGGGAATTAACATGTTTTCTTGCGGTGTCATTTACAAGTGGGCGGCTTCTGACTAAAGGCTCGTAGTTGTTGTCGTGTTCTTGAGATTTCACGTTTCTGTGCTGCTGTCTCACTTCCCTGTCCCTCGCCTTTTGCAGCTCGCGGAGAAGTACAAATGCTGAGAAGTGCCTGGAACCCACCCAGCTGTAATGCACACGCACACGTGCATGCATACGGCCATTTACACGCATGCACGTGCATGCAGTCGATGCCTTCGAGCCGTGCCAAAGACGGAAACATGAGGACGCCCGCATGCACAGAAGATCTCCCCCACAGTTTCTCCAGGCCGCTGTCGACATGACATGTGACCTGTTTGCGAATTTTTAATTTTGTAATTTAACCACCGAGGAAGCACATCGACATATAATGCGTTTACAAGTAAAGCACATGTGATTACCCAGCAACTCTGCGCCTCGTTCTTGCGGTGCAGACCCTAGGCGTATGATTGACTATTAAATATATATATGGAAGTCGGTCACGGTAAGGAGGGCATTGTGCGGACACAGGCGCATCTTCATTAGCGTGGAGCTGCAGCAGAGGAGGGAGTTTTCCAGTGGCTGCCGCTGAGATAGTGCCAGCCCAAGGCGAGATCAGGGCCGTGAGATTGCACGCCGAGGTTGAGAACGCGCACGGTTCCGTACAATAAAATAATCATAATCTGCAAGCGACATCCTTTGGACAAACAACAAACCTGCTTTTACCGCCCTGCGTCCATTCAGACGATGATAGTAATGTCACAAAGGCCATGGAAAACTGTTCTCAGGGGCCACCACGTGACTTTATGTAGTTGATGTAAATGCCTACTGCTGTGAGTTGGTGCTGTCAGCAATAACCTGTTGTGGGGTGACATCGGCAGTGGGCTCGCTGCCTCAATGGACATTCATTCCTCGTGCGTTTACATGGCAGTGGCGGCACCCGGTGTGCCTGCCTCCATTTCTTCCTGGAACACCGGCACACCAGCTTTATGTTCACCGCTGATTGCACAAACCAAACACTTAAAATTAATGACGTAATCTTTTGAAGCCCTAAATATGCATTCAGACTTTATGCACTGACACAATCACAAATTTCCAAAACAGCGTTGCTTCCGTCGAACTGGGTTGTCTTGTGGCGTGGGGGAGCCACGGCTGCCACTGGAGTTCAGAGCGGTCCGAGTGTTCGTGCCGTGCGCTATCGTTGAATTAACACTGAATTTGCACGTGCCAGATCGCCACAACGGAATACTGAAATAGACTTGTATGACAGGAAGCCTGCCCGTAATCCAAAGCAACTAAAATAATAAAATCCGACCGAACTATTGCGTCGCTTTGTAAAACACTCGTGTAGCTCAGGTAATTCAGCGGTGTCTTACCCTCGGCTTTATGAGACGGTCGTCATCTCCGCACGCCCTTCCCCACACCCGCGTTGTTTACAGCAGGACGCGCGCAGCGGCTCCGCGGAGCTCGCGCGCGTTACGCGAACCGCTCATCCGCAGTCGAGTCGGTGCACGCGACATGCACGCGTGGTTTACACGTGCATATCAAAGTAAACACCGTATCGGATCCTGTTATTTTGGTCACAAATCCTTTATACAAATGACACTGTCAGCCCACCAAAGCAATAATGAATGAAATAAGTTACATTGTGTTTGGAAACTCGGCGCTGGAAACGTATTTCTGGTTTATGATCCAACATGTACTGTACAACGCTTTGCTACCGTGTAGTATTGTGCAAGTATATATGTGCCATTGACTAACGTTGTCTCCGTTCGCCATTCGTTTTGATTCGCTAATGCCACGGTGCATACCAAGAGCACAGACGCTAAGGTACATGCGTAGCGAGGTCGCAAGCCCGCTCGTCTCATTGTAAGATATTGCTGTGCTTCTGCCCGTCGACAGGAGCGCATGGTCATCTCAGCCCCGTCGTCTTAAGACTTGCCATCACAGCCACGTCTTACAATGACGTGAATTAGCTGTGATGTTTGAGGGAAGCCGTCATGGGCAAATCTCGAGACGAAAAGGCTCAGGCGACCATCCAGGGAAAGTGTCCGAGGTCACTTGGCCCTGCATCGTTGCTCGTGGTCGATGTGCAGGGAGAGGGCGATTCAGAGCTTGTGCTGCCGCCGTGCGCCCACGACGCGCGCCCCGAGAGGGCCTTTGATGAAGCCCTTTTAACGCTTTCCTTATTTGCCTGCTACTTGTGTTTTTATGCAATTGTATTTTTAACACTAATTAAATTTTGTCTAAGAGAATACAATGACAGCTCGAGATGTCCGCATTATATTACGGAATTTGATTTCGCAAGTGCATTCTACGGGATGTCCGCAAACACCGCAGGTCTATTGATCTCCGTGCTTTGTGCCTTTGGGGGATTGTCCTGAGTTCGAGAAGCGGCTGTCGGCAAACCAAACGACGACCCGAGTTCGTGACGTGGTTTTTTGCTTCACACAAGACTAATGCTTGAATAATTTCCAACCTTGTTCTAATTTTTTTGTAAAAATGTTGCAAACCTTTATGATTGATGCTGTACGAGCCAATGTGTGCCAAATAAAATAACGTGTTGAGACGCCACGTGGCGCCTCCCTCTCCTCGGGCCCTGCTGCCCCCCCCCCCTCGGCGCACGCCTTGCGAGTGCACAGTATTGTCTTGATAGTACACGGTATTGTCTTGAGAGTACACGGTATTTTATTGAGTACACGTTATTTTTTTGCGAGTACACAGTATTGTCTTGATAGTACACAGTATTGTCTTGAGAGTACACGGTATTGTCTTGAGAGTACACGGTATTTTATTGAGTACACGTTATTTTTTTGCGAGTACACAGTATTGTCTTGATAGTACACAGTATTGTCTTGAGAGTACACGGTATTGTCTTGAGAGTACACGGTATTTTATTGAGTACACGTTATTTTTTTGCGAGTACACAGTATTGTCTTGAGAGTACACAGTATTGTCTTGAGAGTACACGGTATTTTATTGAGTACACGTTATTTTTTTGCGAGTACACAGTATTGTCTTGAGAGTACACAGTATTGTCTTGAGAGTACACGGTATTTTATTGCGAATACACAGTATTGTCTTGAGAGTACACGGTATTTTATTGAGTACACGGTATTTTTTTGCGAGTGCACAGTATTGTCTTGAGAGTACACAGTATTGTCTTGAGAGTACACGGTATTTTATTGAGAGCACACAGTATTGTCTTGAGAGCACACAGTATTGTCTTGAGAGCACAGTATTGTCTTGAGAGTGCACAGTATTTTATAGAGAGCACACAGTATTTTATAGAGTACACAGTATTTTATAGAGAGCACAGAGTATTGTATTGTGAGTACACAGTATTGTATTGTGAGTACACAGTATTGTCTCGGCGTACCAACGTGTACTCGTCTGGTCACTTGTCCACAATCGGCCTGCGGCTGACGACATTCTCGCTCCTGCGGGGAGGGCTTCTCGACTCTCCACGTCTCGCCCGTCGCCCCATGTGTGTCCTCTTCCCCCCTGCCCATGTGTGCAGATACGTCTGACTCTATTGTATGTAGGGTGTGTAGGTATATATGCCTGCAAAGGATATTATTCTTTTTTTGGGTTGGGTGGGTGGGGGGTGAGAAAAACATTTGGTGGGGGTCGATAATTTTTGGAAACCTATTGGATCAACTTCTTACCCCGACATCTGGGTCGGGGGGAGGGGCCACTTTCTACGACTTTTTGCACGTGGGGGCAGTGAATTATGACAAGGGAAAAGCGGCGCAACTGCGTGCTCCCGTGAAGCGGAACCCTTGCACCATGGACTGGGGTAAAGCATTGATTGTGAGCTGTACCTCTGGAGATCGAGCTTCGATTCTGGATGGTATTCACCTGGTTTGGTGTCTGGCGTCGAGTGCTGAATTGGGGGGTTGCTTGAGGCGCCATCTGGTGGATTGTGAAGGTGGCGCGTGGGGTCCCATCGTGGCTTCATCTGGTGAAGAGTGCTCGCGACTCTCCACCCGTGAGCTCGTCGTGTGTCCGACGAGAGTCTGGCTGCCTGTTCTCCGATAGGAACACTTCTCTTGCCGCTGCATTTGCACTGCTCGATGCCGCTGAGTGTCTCCTCCCGCCACACTCCAGTGCGGGTGCCTGACGGAGACCACTGCAGGCGGAGCTGACAGCTACTTACTTTGATGCATCACTCAGCGCTGCTGCTGCAGATGTCACTCGCAGCCAGACCCAGCCTCTGCAGGAAGGACGGATCACGGCCAAAAACGAGCCCCATTAGGACGTCACCGCCAAGATGCTGCATGATGCGTTTTCACTTGTAAACAATCTAGCATATTTACAAAGTAACGTGTAGAACGCGGATTGCCACAATAGTGCATCCAGGCTGCTGCGTAGGACGTGGTGTCTGCAAGGCATGAATAATGTGCCATTTGGAAGCAGCGATAGATGTATGTGACACTTGGTGTAAATCATTTTGTAAATCATATTGCTCAGGTTTGTGGTTTGTAATAAAAACATGAAACCAATCAGCTGTGGGAATCACGTGGAAAGCACCCAAGGCATTATATTACAATCGACCGATTTTTTTTGGCTCTGCGGCACAAGTGATGCTATTGGTTTAAGGTGACACGCATTATATGCCAGTTTTTTTTAACATTGTCTTTGAAACCCTGCACAGTAATGATATTGTTTGTGGTTATTGTAGTTGTACGTTTTTCAAGCGCAGTGAAGCCTCACCACCAGCTGCACGTATCCTTCAGAGCTGTGACCTTCGCACGCAACGCGCTCACCGCACGCAGGGCGCGCAGCCTTGAACGCTGCGCGGCTGTCCCACAGCTGTGCGGGCTGCACTCGCGCGCATTCCCCCCATGGGCGAGCTCTGCCTCCCTTGCTGGAGGCCAGCGGTGTCTCAACTCCAGTCCCCCCCTCCCCCCACGGAACAGCCTTCCGTGAGTACAAGCCACGAGGTGCGTGCAGCTGGCAGGCGCTTAATTTCGTTATGAGTAGAAAAAGAGGATGGTCCGTGGGCGATCGTGAGAGGGGGCAGCTTTGGTAGTTGGGTTCAAATGTAATGAGAAAAGGTTTGTGGTGAGTAAAGGACTGTGCAGGATGGAGGCGGGCAAGACAGTGATGGTGAGGTGCAGTGGCGTTCACGTCACTGGCCATGGCGCCTTCTTGACCTTAGGCGACCGGTGACCTCTTGCATGAGCAGAGGGTCGAGCCGTGCTCGCGTGAGTGATCGACAGAAGGTTCGCAACGTCTCTGCTACAGAGAATTTACTCGTTCCATGAAACGAGCCAGACATATCGACTCCCAAACACAGCCACGAGTCCACTTGAATAAGCATGGAACAATTAGCAAATCATCAAATCAGTGAATAAACCCATGGTATGTACGTGGAATTGTGCTCCTCAGAACAAATTATGTTGAACTATGCACATGTTATGCTCATTTGTGTTAATGTACCTTCAGGGTAATTGAACAAGACTAACGAGAAGGACAATAATGCATGACATATCGAGACCATATCAATGAGAGAAAGAAGCGAATCGATTCTTGAATGCCGTTTTGAGGCCGAGCCGTGAGCCCTGCTGCTGCTGCACGCAGGGACCCAGTGGCAGGCCCCCAGTGGCAGGGCCCCAGTGGCCCCAGTGGCAGGCCCCCAGTGGCCCCAGTGGCAGGCCCCCAGTGGCCCCAGTGGCCCCAGTGGCAGGGCCCAGTGGCAGGCCCCTAGTGGCCCCAGTGGCCCCAGTGGCAGGGCCCAGTGGCAGGCCCCCAGTGGCCCCAGTGGCCCCAGTGGCAGGGCCCCAGTGGCCCCAGTGGCAGGCCCCAGTGGCAGGCCCCAGTGGCCCCAGTGGCCCCAGTGGCAGGGCCCCAGTGGCCCCAGTGGCCCCAGTGGCAGGCCCCAGTGGCAGGGCCCCAGTGGCCCCAGTGGCCCCAGTGGCCCCAGTGGCAGGGCCCCAGTGGCCCCAGTGGCCCCAGTGGCCCCAGTGGCAGGGCCCCAGTGGCCCCAGTGGCAGGCCCCAGTGGCAGGCCCCAGTGGCAGGCCCCAGTGGCCCCAGTGGCCCCAGTGGCAGGGCCCCAGTGGCCCCAGTGGCCCCAGTGGCAGGCCCCAGTGGCAGGGCCCCAGTGGCCCCAGTGGCCCCAGTGGCCCCAGTGGCAGGGCCCCAGTGGCCCCAGTGGCCCCAGTGGCAGGGCCCCAGTGGCCCCAGTGGCCCCAGTGGCAGGCCCCAGTGGCAGGGCCCCAGTGGCCCCAGTGGCCCCAGTGGCCCCAGTGGCCCCAGTGGCAGGGCCCCAGTGGCCCCAGTGGCCCCAGTGGCCCCAGTGGCAGGGCCCTGCTGCTGCTGCTGCACGCAGGGCCCCAATGGCCCCCACCCCGTGGTCACCAGGAGGAGCGCGCTGGGACTGTCGTCAGCAGGGCGCCCTTGTCAGCCGTCGTGAACACGGCGGTCGCCCACTCGCGTGGACAATGGAAACCCTTCTTCTTTAAACCGAAACAGAATATGGAGAGGTGGAGTTGATGACACGCTGGAAACAGCCCAGACGCAGCACGGCCACCCAGTCACTCGAGGCCGCCAATTCACTCGCGGCCCGTGCGGAGGCAGCACGCACGGAGAGCCACGAGGAGCCGCTCGGCCCGCGCTGCCCTCAGCCGCCTCGTGCCCGAGTTGGCCGAGGGCAGCGCGGGCTGTGAGCAGCAGCAGCAGCAGCACTAGCCTTCAAAACGCACCACCACCACCACCCGATGTGAATACACGGCATAGCGCTGTTAATGTGCACGGCGTAGCGCTGCTAGTGTGCACGGCACAGCGCTGTTAATGTGCATGGCGTAGCGCTGTTAGTGTGCACGGCACAGCGCTGTTAATGTGCATGGCACAGCGCTGTTAATGTGCACGGCACGGCGCTGTTAATGTGCACGGCACGGCGCTGCTAGTGTGCACGGCACAGCGCTGTTAATGTGCACGGCGTAGCGCTGCTAGTGTGCACGGCACAGCGCTGTTAATGTGCATGGCACAGCGCTGTTAATGTGCACGGCACGGCGCTGTTAATGTGCACGGCACGGCGCTGCTAGTGTACACGGCACAGTGCTGTTAATGTGCACGGCACAGCGCTGTTAGTGTGCACGGCGTAGCGCTGTTAATGTGCACGGCACAGCGCTGTTAGTGTGCACGGCTTAGCGCTGTTAATGTGCACGGCACAGTGCTGTTAATGTGCACGGCACAGCGCTGTTAATGTGCACGGCGTAGCGCTGTTAATGTGCACGGCACAGCGCTGTTAATGTGCACGGCGTAGCGCTGTTAATGTGCACGGCGTAGCGCTGTTAGTGTGCACGGCACAGCGCTGTTAGTGTGCACGGCACAGCGCTGTTAGTGTGCACGGCACAGCGCTGTTAGTGTGCACGGCACAGCGCTGTTAGTGTGCACGGCACAGCGCTGTTAATGTGCACGGCACAGCGCTGTTAATGTGCACGGCACAGCGCTGTTAATGTGCACGGCACAGCGCTGTTAATGTGCACGGCACAGCGCTGTTAATGTGCACGGCACAGCGCTGTTAATGTGCACGGCACAGCGCTGCTAGTGTGCACGGCACAGCGCTGTTAGTGTGCACGGCACAGCGCTGTTAATGTGCACGGCACAGCGCTGTTAATGTGCACGGCACAGCGCTGTTAATGTGCACGGCGTAGCGCTGTTAATGTGCACGGCACAGCGCTGTTAATGTGCACGGCACAGCGCTGTTAGTGTGCACGGCACAGCGCTGTTAATGTGCACGGCACAGCGCTGTTAATGTGCACGGCACAGCGCTGTTAATGTGCACGGCGTAGCGCTGTTAATGTGCACGGCACAGCGCTGTTAATGTGCACGGCGTAGCGCTGTTAATGTGCACGGCACAGCGCTGCTAGTGTGCACGGCGTAGCGCTGTTAATGTGCACGGCACAGCGCTGTTAATGTGCACGGCGTAGCGCTGTTAATGTGCACGGCACAGCGCTGCTAGTGTGCACGGCACAGCGCAGCACAGTGAGTGTGCCCCACGCCGGGCTAAGAATAGAAGCAGCAGCAGCAGCGTCTCTGCGCGGTTCACGCGTTCGCAGCTCCGCGTTGTCACCGCGCTCCTAATGAACCCACGGCACCGCGGCGTCATTCGTGACAAGATTGCCTCACGCGCGTGTTACTTATTCTGCACAATTATAATGATGATGATGATGATGATCGGTATGACGTTAACGCCTCCTGCCGACGGCTTTGCCATGTGGGCAAGTGACGGATCCATTCCGGGTTTTCTGGCGACTCCGCTCAGCAGCCTGCACGGAGGCTCCCGTGCCCCGCCGCGACTCCCCGTGCCCCGCCGCAATGATGGTTCGCGGCTGATTGTACAACTTGGCAACATGTTAATTGCGTGGCTTGTTTTCTGTTTTTTTTTATCGACGCATGGCAGGGCTCGACGCAGAAGGTTGTGTTAAAAATGTTCTCAAGGAACGGGCTGAACTTGTGTCTTCTCCGTGCAGCGGCGGCGGCAGCAGCAGCAGCTGCCATTGATTTGTGTTCTGATAAAGCACCGGGGAATTCAATTACGCGATGCACTCGCTTGTCGTGCCGACTATCACAAGGATGTGCGCGCTGCCCAGCGATGCTGTCCAATTATTTACGGCCGGTCTCAAGGACCACAGCGGTGCAGCACCGGGGCGGCTAATGCAGTCACAGGCAGTAGCCCCCCCCCCATCCCCGTTCTCACTCCGCCACGCACGAACCCCGCACACCCCTCTCGCAGGGGGAGACCCGCACCCCCAGCACCCCCCAGCACCCCCAGCACCCCCCAGCACCCCCAGCACCCCCAGCACCCCCCAGCACCCCCAGCACCCCCCAGCACCCCCCAGCACCCCCCAGCACCCCCCAGCACCCTCCAGCGAGCCCTGTGCTCACGGCTCGGCCTCGGAGCGGCTGCGCGCACACGGGAGCGATGGGTTCTTGAGCGAGCTTCGTCACCTTCACGTCGCCCCCACGGCTCCGGTCCCTGCCTCCTCCGCTGGTTCCACATCCAGTCCCGGATACGTTTCAGATTTAAAGTCAGCATCTTCACGGCATACCTCTACCCTCCCATCTCACTCAATACCCCCCGCACACACTCTCCTACCTCTCACTCAATACCCCTCCACGCACTCTCCTACCTCTCACTCAATACCCCTCCACGCACTCTCCTACCTCTCACTCTATTCCCCCTCCACGCACTCTCCTACCTCTCACTCAATACCCCTCCACGCACTCTCCTACCTCTCACTCAATACCCCTCCACGCACTCTCCTACCTCTCACTCTATTCCCCCTCCACGCACTCTCCTACCTCTCACTCAATACCCCTCCACGCACTCTCCTACCTCTCACTCAATACCCCTCCACGCACTCTCCTACCTCTCACTCAATACCCCTCCACGCACTCTCCTACCTCTCACTCAATACCCCCTCCACGCACTCTCCTACCTCTCACTCTATTCCCCCTCCACGCACTCTCCTACCTCTCACTCAATACACCTCCACGCACTCTCCTACCTCTCACTCAATACCCCTCCACGCACTCTCCTACCTCTCACTCAATACCCCTCCACGCACTCTCCTACCTCTCACTCAATACCCCTCCACGCACTCTCCTACCTCTCACTCAATACCCCTCCACGCACTCTCCTACCTCTCACTCTATTCCCCCTCCACGCACTCTCCTACCTCTCACTCAATACCCCTCCACGCACTCTCCTACCTCTCACTCAATACCCCTCCACACACTCTCCTACCTCTCACTCTATTCCCCCTCCACGCACTCTCCTACCTCTCACTCAATACCCCTCCACGCACTCTCCTACCTCTCACTCAATACCCCTCCACACACTCTCCTACCTCTCACTCTATTCCCCCTCCACGCACTCTCCTACCTCTCACTCAATACCCCTCCACACACTCTCCTACCTCTCACTCAATACCCCTCCACACACTCTCCTACCTCTCACTCTATTCCCCCTCCACACACTCTCCTACCTCTCACTCTATTCCCCCTCCACACACTCTCCTACCTCTCACTCAATACCCCTCCACGCACTCTCCTACCTCTCACTCAATACCCCCTCCACGCACTCTCCTACCTCTCACTCTATTCCCCTCCACACACTCTCCTACCTCTCACTCAATACCCCTCCACGCACTCTCCTACCTCTCACTCAATACCCCCTCCACGCACTCTCCTACCTCTCACTCAATACACCTCCACGCACTCTCCTACCTCTCACTCTATTCCCCCTCCACGCACTCTCCTACCTCTCACTCTATTCCCCCTCCACACACTCTCCTACCTCTCACTCTATTCCACCTCTACGCACTGATTGTTTTTTTTATATACAGCGCCGTCGCTCATGCAAATCGCATCTCACGTTTGCCGAGTAAAGGAACCACGGACCAAGCTGGAAGGCTGTCAGTCAGCGAGCCGGCGTCGACAATAGTTCTGCAGTGTTCTGCATGTCAAGATGTTTTCAGCCAATGAGTGAGTGTTTATTGTAGATGTGGCAGGATACCGGAGCACCGGAGAAACCCCGCGCATAGCGAGGGGGCAACACGAGCCCGTACAGAAGGGACAAATGATGTCAGTCCACCTCCTCGGGTACTGCGTGAAGCTGGCGAGCCCGGGGCGCGGCACCGTGATGCACACGGGAAGGAGCTTCACGACATCTGTGCAATCCACCAACTCGTACTGCCTCCACAGCGCTGGATGCCAGCCACGTGCAGAGCCACCACCGCCCGGCCAAGAGGTGGCGACAGCTTTGGGATGCCTTCATCCAGCAGTGGATGGATTACGGCTGATGACGAATCCTTTAGGTGACTAGGAGGTGAAAAGCTATGACAAATGAGGTCGTGGTCTGTAATTTGACACGTGTCGCCAAGATGGAGCATGCGCGGAGTCTCCTAATGGGGAGATCCGCTGCTCGCAAGTCGCGATCCGTCACGCGCGCGCGCGCACGGCAGGTGCGCGCTGCTCGCCGCCCCGGCTCCCACGGAGAGGTCAGGCCCCGCGAGAACACATTTCTGCAGCCGCTGCCCATTCTGCTGACAAAGCGAAATGTGGCTGTTGCAGGGGAGATGCCTATCGGCGGTGGATGCCAAAGTCTCTATGAATTATGCAGAGCTGTGAGCACCGCGTGCCTCGCCCGAGTTTCACGAACAAATCCACGTCCAGTGCAAGCGGGGGTTCGACTCACCCTCGATCAGCACGGGTGGCTACGTACGGTGCGAAGAAGTTCAACATACATCACCATACATTGCTGGCACAAGAACGCTTGGGATTTGGTGCAGAAGGACAGTACCCCCATGACCCACATGGGGCCCACAACTGCTTGACATTGAGTCCATATTGACCCCCTTTGAACCCACACGGGCCAACACTTGAGCTCCAGAAATCTCCATTGAACCCACGTGGCCCACATTTGAGCCCCGCATGACCCACATTGAGCCCACGTGACCCAGATTCCGCCAACGAGGCCCACGCGTGAGCCCACGTGGCCCACGTGGTCCACATTGTCTTCGGGTTTGGGTGATTTTGGGGGCCAGACAACGCCGTCTCGGCGTCTGTTTGCGTTAGAGGGCCTATCGGAAAGTCTGAAGCCGTGGCACCACGTGGAGCTGGTGCACCCTGCATGCCGGGGACCCACGTGTGGTTATGGACGCACTTCGTGTGTGCCGCTTCACTTGGAGTGGGAGGGAAGGGGAGGAAGGAGTCGATGACGTCAGGGGTTAGAGGGCAGGCTCCCATCCCGCCAGCTCACCTTGGCTGGGCGTTATCCGCGGCCAGGGACTCCCGGTGGGGGAGCATCTGCTCGGCCACTCGTTACCGTTCCACGCGTTAGTCCGAGCACGTTAAGAATTCGTATTCATCTCCACCGCCAGCGTCGAGTGCCGCTGTCGATTTACAACTCTGTCTCTATATCAACGATTTCACCGTGTGGGTGAGAGTCGTTTGCGTTATTGATGTCTTTGGAAAGAGAGTCTTGGAATGGCCGTAGTTTTATAGAAGAGTGATCGAAGCTGGATTTAAATTTTCTGGGATAATTTTACAATTTTAGATTTGTGAGCCATGAAACCAGGAAAGAATGGCCACGACAAATGTCACAAGTTTTACTTCGTAATTTCCATATGAATGCTCTATCAGCTGCTGGATGGACACGAGGGTGTCGTGCTAACTGGCTCGGTGCATGAGCGCGCTCCGGAGAAATATAGCGAGTCGCACCCCCGCAAGTCGACCGGAACTGAGATGAACATTTTTCATCCACCTTGCTTGCCGCGGTGTCAGGCGCACTCGAACCGACTTTGTAATCCACGATGGGATGGTGGTGGTGGTGTTGTTGATGATGCGCTCAGTTTGTGTGTGCGGGTCGAGACATTTTTCCCCATTAACGAGCCATATTCCAAAAAAACTACAGATAATTACCGTCGACACGATACAGGAAATGTATCAGTAGCACGATCTTTAAACGTTCACTGTGAGGCTACCAATTTGTGGAACTACCCAATTAAAATACAAGATCATACTGGAGATGTTCTGTACTCCCATGTGGTGGGTTTGTTTGCGCTTGGAGGTGCCTTCTGGGCGCGTTGGGACCGCGAAATCCTCCAGAATCCGCCGGTTTCGTGCCTGGAAGCTGCTGCTGCTGTGGAGCATTCGCTGTTCAACGTAGTCACAGACCAGCCACGTTTTAGGAAAGTTCGAGATGTTTTTAATGAGAAAGAGCGGTTACTTATGTTATTGTGATGCAAAAAATATGTGTGTGTGTGTGTGTTGCCCGTGTGGTTTCCCAACACGTGCCCAGCTCATGCTGCACCCGCAATGCCGGGGCTGCGCCCGCAGACGCCATGGGGGGGGGGGGGGGGGGGGGTCTGCCGCTCACCCACGTGGGGTTCGTAGCCACTGCAATGATCCCGATTCGTGTCCATGTTCGTCGTTGGGTTAGGCCACGTGGTAGGCTTATGCCACTCGATTCCTCCTGCTCAAGCTCTGAACAGTTTGGGCAAAACGTCGTCCCACGTCGACGTTGAATTCAACCGCGAGAAGTCTCGAGCCACCACCGGACAGCAACTGAAGCTTTATCGGTCAGAATTTGATCAATACATTGGCACGTGTGTAAATAATAATAATATCTTTGTAAACTTGACAATCTTGTCGGGTGGTGGAATCTTGGCATAAAACCACCACCGACTGGCCTAACCCAACAAGAAACGTGGGTGAAGCTACCACCCTCTGACTCGGCAAGTAACAGTAACATATCGGCCTGAAACCATTAACACGACAATGAACAACACATGCGCTTTTTGAGACATCGCCTATAAAACATCGCCTACTCCACGCGTGCAATCGGTCCCACGGCTCCGAACCCCTCCGACTCCTCGCCAATGCTCGAAGTCTTCTTCAGTGCTGCGGATCCAGTCGTTTTGTACGAATTATTGCTTAATATAGGCTATTAAAATGCAAAGATTTAGCTTGAATTAAGAAAAATAACTTTTCTGTTCCCATTGGCTCCGAAGCGCGTGCATAGAGCGCGCGCGGAGCCGTCTCCGCGTCGCTGACGTCACAAAGGGCTCATTCTTCTCGTCCGGAAGCGACGGCGACTCCTCGTGGCGCGGCTCGGCCCCCGCGCGTGATGGAGCACGTGGCACGCGCGCCGTGCTCGTGCCACGGTGGCCGGCAGCGTTTGCTGCACGTGTCCTGGACTGCCAGGGGGACGTCCTCTTGTTGAGGTAGCTGCTCTCCTGGGAAATGTGTCATCATCTCGGGACAGTACACGTCCCGGGGTTTGTCATGCGTAACAATAACAACAACAACAACAGCAACAGCAACAACGTTCCACTCGAGACATCCACAATGTCTCCGCTCTTGCGGTCTTGTGAGAAAATAGTCTCCGTATTCTTCCCATGATATGTCACAGATGTTCGTACCTCTGAAGTGGCGACCCTATGATTCGATACACACGCGGTAGCACCAGTTCTCGAGAACTAGAGAAGGGGAGCGCGCATATCACCACCCTGCACTGCAGTTGTGTTCAAGCGCGGCGAGCGCGCGTCACAAGCACTCACGCGTTAAATGTGCGGTGCGTTCGGTGCGTTCGGTGCACGGCCTGACCGCTGTGCGGTCATCACGGGCCGGTGGAGCCCGGCACTGCTGGGACTCGTAACCGCAACTTAGAATAATAATAATAATAATCACCGGCCGTGCTGTACGGGCTCCCGGTAGACACGGGACACATCGAGGTGGCTGCTGGACTCGGCCCCACCATCTGCTGCTTGCGAAGCGACTGCCCCTCCCCGTGCGCTGACCGTGATCGCTTTGTTGATGTTCCGGGCGATCGAGGGGCACCGCGAGCTCGCCTCCCCCTGAAGACGATCAGAGGTGGGGGCTGCTACCTCCTCGGCGCGAGAATTACACACTTGGTGCTTCTCTGGAATATATATATTTTAAACCCAAATATACAAAAAGAGATAGGGAAGCAAATGAAAGCAAGCGATTGAATACAAAGCGACATATCATAGAACTGCAATGAGCGCGGAGAAAGCGTTGCTCATGTCACACGGCGCCTCGCCAGACCGGGCACGTTGTGGTCTGTCGCCGCGCGCCTCCGAATATCCCCCGAGCAGCCGCGCGATGAGCTGTGGAACTCGGCGTGCAGTCAAATGGCGCATCGAGGTCGGCAGCCCCACGACGACCGAGACCGGGTGGGGGGGGGGGGGTGGTGGCGCGTGCCCCACGCGGTGCCCTGCCGGTCACTCCGCGTCTACCCCCCCCCAACCCTCGATGCGTGGGCTTACTGTGCCCCCCCACCCCACAAAACACGAACACGATGCCCTGGCAGCCTCCACTGGGAGCGACACCAGCACGACACGGAGTCGTGCGTTATAGACAAAGACCCCCCGTATAGCCTCAACATGTGTTGTGTCTCACAGGTATGTCGTGTGTTACGGGTACTGTGTGTTGTGTTACCTGCACAGTACGTGTTAATGGTACCGCGTATGTGATGCCAACGTGGGTTGTGTCGCGAGAGGCAAGCGGGCACGCGGCATCGTCAGAGTTCGGGAGAAACAATCCCGGCGGAGACTCCCCGGGTGTCTGTGCGCCTCTGTGCGCCCGCACTCCGCGTGCCGCCTGCCGGGGAGGGGGGAGGGGGAGGGGGGGGCTCGTTCGGTAGCCCGCGCGGTGAGAGGAGGGCGACTGCTCTCGGGCGAGTCTCTCATCACGAGCTACAAGATGTGCCGGTGCACGGGTCGATGTCACCCTCGCGCCTGCGCTGATGTGTCACGAACACAGATACCACGGGGCACTGTAAACGGCAGAATGTGGAATGAAACGGTGAGAAAGGCTGCTTGGCACTGAGAAGTGGCGTAGAATTTAGAGGGGTGCAAATCAGAGCCTAGCCCAGCCCGCACCAAGCAGCGGGAGCCCCCCGTGGACAGAGCCCCCCGGGGACAGAGCCCCCCGTGGACAGAGCCCCCCGTGGACAGAGCCCCCCGGGGACAGAGCCCCGCGTGATGCAGCTCCTTCCCTCCGCCCCGCCCCCTGTAAACACAGCTCGCACGTCACGCGGCTGTCAAGTTTCGGGGAGATTTCTTGGAGTAGGTAAAACTCGGGGCAGGTAAAACTCGGAGTAGGTAAAACTCGGAGTAGGTAAAACTCGGGGCAGGTAAAACTCGGAGTAGGTAAAACTCGGGGCAGGTAAAATTCGGGGAATACTCCGAGATTACTCGGGGCAGGTAAAACTCGGGGCAGGTAAAATTCGGGGTATACTCCGAGATTACTCGGGGTAGGCAGTAACGACCCTCAATTGACCATTTCCTGAAGCCGGCCAGTCCGCCGAGAAGCTACAGACTTCCATTCAGCGCCGTGTCAACAACAACAACACCACCACCACCAACACCACCACCAACACCACCACCACCACCCTGTTCTCACTGTGCATCGTGCAGGTTCACGGCGACGAACACAGACGCGGGAAGTCTCTCACCCTCAACACACTCACCCTCAACACACTCACCCTCAACACACTCACCCTCAACACACTCACTCTCAACACACTCACCCTCAACACACTCACTCTCAACACACTCACCCTCAACACACACTCACACTCAACACACACTCACACTCAACACACTCACTCTCAACACACTCACTCTCAACACACACTCACCCTCAACACACTCACTCTCAACACACTCACCCTCAACACACACTCACTCTGAACACACTCACACTCAACACACACTCACACTCAACACACACTCACACTCAACACACTCACCCTCAACACACACTCACTCTCAACACACTCACCCTCAACACACACTCACACTCAACACACACTCACACTCAACACACTCACCCTCAACACACTCACCCTCAACACACACTCACTCTCAACACACTCACACTCAACACACACTCACACTCAACACACTCACTCTCAACACACTCACTCTCAACACACTCACCCTCAACACACTCACTCTAAACACACTCACCCTCAACACACTCACCCTCAACACACTCACTCTCAACACACTCACTCTCAACACACACTCACCCTCAACACACACTCACACTCAACACACACTCACCCTCAACACACACTCACCCTCAACACACTCACTCTCAACACACTCACCCTCAACACACACTCACCCTCAACACACACTCACACTCAACACACACTCACCCTCAACACACACTCACCCTCAACACACACTCACACTCAACACACACTCACCCTCAACACACACTCACCCTCAACACACACTCACTCTCAACACACTCACCCTCAACACACGCTCACCCTCAACACACACTCACCCTCAACACACGCTCACCCTCAACACACACTCACTCTCAACACACTCACCCTCAACACACACTCACCCTCAACACACACTCACCCTCAACACACACTCACCCTCAACACCCTCACCCTCAACACACACTCACCCTCAACACACTCACTCTCAACACACACTCACCCTCAACACACACTCACCCTCAACACACTCACCCTCAACACACACTCGCCCTCAACACACACTCACCCTCAACACACACTCACTCTCAACACACTCACCCTCAACACACACTCACCCTCAACACACACTCACCCTCAACACACACTCACCCTCAACACCCTCACCCTCAACACACACTCACCCTCAACACACTCACTCTCAACACACCCTCACCCTCAACACACACTCACCCTCAACACACTCACTCTCAACACACCCTCACCCTCAACACACACTCACCCTCAACACACACTCACCCTCAACACACAGCACACACAGCACACACACACCACACACACAACACACATCAAACGCACAGCACACACACAGCACACACACATCACACAGCACACACACAGCACACACACATCACACAGCACACACACAGCACACAACACACACACAGCACACACCCCGCACACACACAGCACACAGCACATCAGCACACACAGAGCACACACAGCTCACACACAGCACATACACATCACACAACACACAGCACACACACAGCACACAACACACACACAGCACACACCGCACACACACAGCACACAGCACATCAGCACACACACAGCACACACAGCACACACTCACCACACACTCAGCACATTGACACTCGCCACACCGCTGAGTATGCCGTGTGGTGGTCTCACGCTGCGGCAATTGGACACGCGCCGCCTCGGGCACGCACTGCGCATCCACGCGGGCTCCGAGCCCCCTCCCGCCCCCTCCCGCCCCCTCCCATCTCCTCCCGCCCCCAGCAGCGCTGCACCCGCGTGCCGCTAACCGCAGTGTGCGGTGCTGCACGGCGGTGAGGAGGAGGACGAGGACGAGGGGTGAACCCCGGGCCGAAGGTCACGGGTAAACGATCACAAATGCATCTCCCGCACGCGATATGCGTATCTTCACGCGAGGAACTGTTGTTGGTCGGCAGGAGCAAGCCAGCCAAGATGCGAGACGATGCGGACGCGATGCTGGAACGGCATCCGAATAGAATGGACGCTTGTCTGGAACCGTGGAGTTGCGTGTGGAGGGGCTGGCCTGGTGACCCCCCAGGGGCTGGGAGATGTCAACTCTCTCGCCTGGTGACCCCCCAGGGGCTGGGAGATGTCAACTCTCTCGCCTGGTGACCCCCCAGGGGCTGGGAGATGTCAACTCTCTCACCTGGTGACCCCCCAGGGGCTGGGAGATGTCAACTCTCTCGCCTGGTGACCCCCCAGGGGCTGGGAGATGTCAACTCTCTCGCCTGGTGACCCCCCAGGGGCTGGGAGATGTCAACTCTCTCACCTGGTGACCCCCCAGGGGCTGGGAGATGTCAACTCTCTCGCCTGGTGACCCCCCAGGGGCTGGGAGATGTCAACTCTCTCGCCTGGTGACCCCCCAGGGGCTGGGAGATGTCAACTCTCTCGCCTGGTGACCCCCCAGGGGCTGGGAGATGTCAACTCGCTCGCCTGGTGACCCCCCAGGGGCTGGGAGATGTCAACTCTCTCGCCTGGTGACCCCCCAGGGGCTGGGAGATGTCAACTCTCTCACCTGGTGACCCCCCAGGGGCTGGGAGATGTCAACTCTCTCGCCTGGTGACCCCCCAGGGGCTGGGAGATGTCAACTCTCTCGCCTGGTGACCCCCCAGGGGCTGGGAGATGTCAACTCTCTCACCTGGTGACCCCCCAGGGGCTGGGAGATGTCAACTCTCTCGCCTGGTGACCCCCCAGGGGCTGGGAGATGTCAACTCTCTCGCCTGGTGACCCCCCAGGGGCTGGGAGATGTCAACTCTCTCGCCTGGTGACCCCGCAGGGGCTGGGAGATGTCAACTCTCTCACCTGGTGACCCCCCAGGGGCTAGGAGACGTCAACTCTCTCGCCTGGTGACCCCGCAGGGGCTGGGAGATGTCAACTCTCTCGCCTGGTGACCCCGCAGGGGCTGGGAGATGTCAACTCTCTCACCTGGTGACCCCCCAGGGGCTGGGAGATGTCAACTCTCTCGCCTGGTGACCTTCCAGGGGCTGGAAGATGTCAACTCTCTCGCCTGGTGACCCCCCAGGGGCTGGGAGATGTCAACTCTCTCACCTGGTGACCCCCCAGGGGCTAGGAGACGTCAACTCTCTCGCCAGGTGACCCCACAGGGGCTAGGAGACGTCAACTCTCTCGCCTGGTGACCCCCCAGGGGCTGGGAGATGTCAACTCTCTCGCCAGGTGACCCCACAGGTGCTGGGAGATGTCAACTCTCTCGCCAGGTGACCCCACAGGGGCTAGGAGACGTCAACTCTCTCGCCTGGTGACCCCGCAGGGGCTGGGAGATGTCAACTCTCTCGCCTGGTGACCCCACAGGGGCTAGGAGACGTCAACTCTCTCGCCTGGTGACCCCCCAGGGGCTGGGAGACGTCAACTCTCTCGCCAGGTGACCCCACAGGTGCTGGGAGATGTCAACTCTCTCGCCAGGTGACCCCACAGGGGCTAGGAGACGTCAACTCTCTCGCCTGGTGACCCCGCAGGGGCTGGGAGATGTCAACTCTCTCGCCTGGTGATCCCACAGGGGCTGGGAGATGTCAACTCTCTCGCCTGGTGACCCCACAGGGGCTGGGAGACGTCAACTACCTCGCCTGGTGACCCCGCAGGGGCTGGGAGATGTCAACTCTCTCGCCTGGTGGCCCCGCAGGAGTCAGTGGGTTCGACCCCGACACCTGCTGCTGCTGGAGTTTGTGGTGTCTCTCTCTCTCTCCCTGTAGTCGCGTGGATTTTTCACCGGGTCCTCCGGGTTTTCTCTCCGCATTTAGCTGCTATACATTTCCACGTGATAAGCCACTTTGTTTGCTATCATTTGTGGCCAGGTCGCTCCTGAAAGAAGCGATATAGCCCAGTGAACCTTCCCTTGCAAAGTAAAAGGAATAGCTTAGTTTGATGGCTGAGCCCCTGGCCCAGCACGTTGGCTGCCCGTGGCGGCTCCCCCCGACTCGTCCCTGGACGCTGATTTATAGCGGAAATATTCTTCAAAGTGATCATCAGCAGCGTCGCCTGTTGTCATTCACGCTCAGCATCACGCGGCTAACAGTCGGCCACGAGCGGACAGGAGGATATTGACAAACACCCATTCTCTCACACACAACCACCCACACACACACTACCCACACACACATACACTACCCACACACTACTACCCACACACACTACTACCCACACACACTACCACCCACACACACACTACCCACACACACATACACTACCCACACACTACTACCCACACACACTACTACCCACACACACTACCACCCACACACACATTACCCACACACACTACCACCCACACATTCACTACCCACACACTACTACCCACACACACTACTACCCACACACACTACCACCCACACACACACTACCCACACACACACTACCACCCACACACTACTACCCACACACACTACTACCCACACACACTACCACCCACACACACACTACCCACACACACTACCACCCACACATTCACTACCCACACACTACTACCCACACACACTACTACCCACACACACTACCACCCACACACACACTACCCACACACACTACCACCCACACATTCACTACCCACACACTACTACCCACACACACTACTACCCACACACACTACCACCCACACACACACTACCCACACACACTACCACCCACACACACACTACCACACACACTACTACGCTCACAAACACAACATTCACAGACTCAACCCCTACAGACACAATATTCACAACAAAGCTCACAGATACAACCGTAACAATACTCACAGACACAACATTCACAACAACAACTCTCACAGACCCAACCTCACAGACACAGCCCTCACAGACACAACATTCACAACAACTCTCACACACACAACCTCACAGACACAGTCCTCACAGACACAACATTCACAACAACAACTCTCACACACACAACCTCACAGACACAGCCCTCACGGACACAACATCCACAATAACAACCCTCACAACAACAACCCTGACAGACTCAGCCCTCACAGACACAACATTCACAACAACTCTTACAGACCCAACCTCACAGACACAGCCCTCGCAGACACAACCCTCAGACTCATCATCCACAACAACAACCCTCACAACAACAACCCTGACAGACACTACTCTCACAGACACAACATCCACAACAACAACCCTCACAGACACACCTTCACAATCACACAGCAGTGCCTCACCTAGCGCAAGTTTCTCCGCTATCAGCAGGGCAGTAGTAATGACAGAGGGGGAGGGATTAGTGGTGGCGTACTGGTTGGCGCACTGCTCTATTGATGAATGATCCAGTGTCTCAAACGGGATCTCAAAGCAATCAAGAATGGTTTCGTTCCTTCCGTCGATTACCGGAGCACGTAGCCACGCTCGCTGCGCTCTGCGTCGCGTCGCGTCAGGGGAGCGAAGTGCGCAGCGGGAGAGACTCACGCTGCGAGGATGGCGCGGGGCCTCGGAGGATGACCCCCGTGAGCCCCAAGCGAGCCGCGTTCCCGTGCCCAGAGGCTCTCCCCCCCCCCCCCCCCCCGCGTCAAAGCTGCGACCCAAATCGCACTCACGTGTTCTCTCTCGATCGGCGATCTACCACGCGTCGAGTCATCTGTCCCTAGCTTTAGATTATAAATGAATAATATACTTGACTTTCCCATCCTTGGTCAGTACCCAACCCCCTACAGCTCACGGGTCGGCAGCGACAGGAACGAGGGAGGCCGCGCGTCGCTGGCCGTCCTCGTTCCGTCTCTCCGTGGGTAGCGAACGCTCCACCCCTGCGTGGTGTCTCACAGTGGAGCGCGGTCGCGGTCACTGCTAATCCACCCACCAGCACGCGTCTCCCCCCATCAGGGCTCCAGGAGCCCAGCATTACTACCGAGATCGATAAAACGACGCCACTCTGTTCCGAGTCGTCGTCCAATGGCATGGCGCGGTGTGGCGTAGTGTGGCGCGGTGTGGCGTGGTGTGGCATTGTGTGGTGTGGCATGGCGTGGTGTGGCATTGCGTGGTGTGGCGTGGGGTGGCATTGCGTGGTGTGGTGCGGTGTGGCATGGCGTGGTGTGGCATGGCGTGGTGTGTCGTGGCGTGGTGTGTCGTGGTGTGCTGTGTCGTGGCGTGGTGTGTCGTGGCGTGGTGTGGTGTGTCGTGGCGTGGTGTGTCGTGGTGTGTCGTGGCGTGGTGTAGCGTGGTGTGTCGTGGTGTGGTGTGGTGTGTCGTGGCGTGGTGTGTCGTGGTGTGGCGTGGTGTGAAGTGGTGTGGTGTGTCGTGGCGTGGTGTGGTGTGTCGTGGCGTGGTGTGGCGTGGTGTGCTGTGTCGTGGCGTGGTATGTCGTGGTGTGGCGTGGTGTGGCGTGGTGTGCTGTGTCGTGGCGTGTCGTGGTGTGGCGTGGTGTGGCGTGGTGTGCTGTGTCGTGGCGTGGTGTGTCGTGGCGTGGTGTGTCGTGGTGTGGCGTGGTGTGGCGTGGTGTGGTGTGCTGTGTCGTGGCGTGGTGTGTCGTGGTGTGGCGTGGTGTGGTGAGCTGTGGTGTGGCGTGGTGTGGCGTGGTGTGGCGTGGTGTGGTGTGCTGTGTCGTGGTGTGGCGTGGTGTGTCGTGGTGTGCTGTGTCGTGGCGTGGTGTGGCGTGGTGTGTCGTGGCTTGGTGTGGTGTGTCGTGGCGTGGTGTGTCGTGGTGTGTCGTGGCTTGGTGTGGCGTGGTGTGTCGTGGTGTGTCGTGGTGTGTTGTGTCGTGGCGTGGTGTGTCGTGGTGTGTCGTGGCGTGGTGTGGCGTGGTGTGTCGTGGTGTGTCGTGGTGTGCTGTGTCGTGGCGTGGTGTGGCGTGGTGTGTCGTGGTGTGTCGTGCTGTGTCGTGGTGTGTCGTGGCGTGGTGTGTCGTGGTGTGGTGTGCTGTGTCGTGGTGTGGTGTGGCGTGGTGTGTCGTGGTGTGGTGTGCTGTGTCGTGGTGTGTCGTGGTGTGTCGTGCTGTGTCGTGGTGTGTCGTGGCGTGGTGTGTCGTGGTGTGGTGTGCTGTGTCGTGGTGTGTCGTGGTGTGGTGTGCTGTGTCGTGGCGTGGTGTGTCGTGGTGTGTCGTGCTGTGTCGTGGTGTGTCGTGGCGTGGTGTGTCGTGGTGTGCTGTGTCGTGGTGTGTCGTGGTGTGGCGTGATGTGTCGTGTCGTGGTGTGGTGTGGCGTGGTGTGGTGTGGTGTGGCGTGGTGTGTCGTGGTGTGCTGTGTCGTGGCGTGGTGTGGCGTGGTGTGTCGTGGCTTGGTGTGGTGTGTCGTGGCGTGGTGTGTCGTGGCTTGGTGTGGTGTGTCGTGGCGTGGTGTGTCGTGGTGTGTCGTGGCTTGGTGTGGCGTGGTGTGTCGTGGTGTGTCGTGGTGTGCTGTGTCGTGGCGTGGTGTGTCGTGGTGTGTCGTGGCGTGGTGTGGCGTGGTGTGTCGTGGTGTGCTGTGTCGTGGCGTGGTGTGGCGTGGTGTGTCGTGGTGTGTCGTGCTGTGTCGTGGTGTGTCGTGGCGTGGTGTGCTGTGTCGTGTCGTGGTGTGGTGTGTCGTGGCGTGGTGCGGTGTGGCGTGGTGTGTCGTGGTGTGGTGTGTCGTGGCGTGGTGTGGTGTGTCGTGGTGTGGTGTGGTGTGGGGTGGCGTGGTGTGGTGTGGTGTGTCGTGGTGTGGCGTGGTGTGTCGTGGTGTGGCGTGGTGTGGTGTGGCGTGGCGTGGTGTGGCGTGGTGTGTCGTGGTGTGGTGTGGCGTGGCGTGGTGTGGCATGGTGTGTCGTGGTGTGGTGTGTCGTGTCGTGGCGTGGTGTGTCGTGGTGTGGTGTGGCGTGGTGTGTCGTGGTGTGTCGTGTCGTGGCGTGGTGTGTCGTGGTGTGGTGTGTCGTGTCGTGGTGTGTCGTGTCGTGGCGTGGTGTGGTGTGTCGTGGTGTGGTGTGTCGTGGTGTGGTGTGGGGTGGTGTGGTGTGGGGTGGTGTGTCGTGTCGTGGTGTGGCGTGGTGTGTCGTGGTGTGGTGTGTCGTGTCGTGGCGTGGTGTGGCGTGGTGTGTCGTGGTGTGGTGTGTCGTGTCGTGGTGTGTCGTGTCGTGGCGTGGTGTGGCGTGGTGTGTCGTGGTGTGGTGTGCTGTGTCGTGGTGTGGCGTGGTGTGGCGTGGTGTGGCGTGGTGTGGTGTGGCGTGGTGTGCTGTGTCGTGGTGTGTTGTGGCGTGGTGCGGCATGGCGCGATGTTGCCTCTCCTGCGCGCCTGGTTCGTGCTGCTGGAGACGCAGTGCGAGGCGCGCGCTCCTCATTAGCGGCGCGCGGTGTGCGCGCAGTGCCGCGGTGTGCGCGCAGTGCCGCGGTGTGGGCGCAGTGCCGCGGTGTGCGCGCAGTGCCGCGGTGTGGGCGCAGTGCCGCGGTGTGCGCGCAGTGCCGCGGTGTGGGCGCAGTGCCGCGGTGTGCGCGCAGTGCCGCGGTGTGCGCGCAGTGCCGCGGTGTGCGCGCAGTGCCGCGGTGTGGGCGCAGTGCCGCGGTGTGCGCGCAGTGCCGCGGTGTGGGCGCAGTGCCGCGGTGTGGGCGGAGTGCCGCGGTGTGCGCGCAGTGCCGCGGTGTGCGCCCAGTGCCGCGGTGTGGGCTCAGCTCCCTGACGAGGCCAAAGGGAAACGTGCGAATGGGTGTCCTCGCTGCAGCGGGGGCGTGGGGGGAGGGGCTGGTATTACTGTGGGGGGCAGACGCGCTGGTGCCATGACTTGCGGCCCCCACAGCCAGAGCCCGCAGCAGACACTGGGCATGAGCTCTGAACACGTGACACGAGTGAGCTCGTGGAGAGAGAGCGCGAGCGAGGGGGAGAGAGGGAGACGGGAATGGCAGTGAAGTCGGGAGCCACTCCCGCAGCCTTCCCCAGTCCACCAGCACCATCATCAGCGCCACCCCCTTGCTCTGTCAACAGCGCAGCAGCCAATCAGCATCCCCGAACAAGGTCAGCCCCACACCCCGAGTCTCACCCTCTCCCTGAACCCTAACAACCCCACCACGAACTACAACCACCAATTCTCACCCCTCACCTTTCTCATCCCCATTACCTCCGATGGTGGTTAAGTCGCAACAACACGGCCGCACCGCCCCACGGCGATTGTCTGCCGCAGTGTTTTTGTGTGTCTGTGTGTTTGTGTGTTTATGTGTCTGGGTGTTTGTGTGTTTGTGTGTCTGTCTGTTTGTGTGTCTGTGTGTTTGTGTGTCTGTGTGTTTGTGTGTTTGTGTGTCTGTGTGTTTGTGTGTCTGTGTGTCTGTGTGTTTGTGTGTCTGTGTGTCTGTGTGTCTGTGTGTTTGTGTGTCTGTGTGTGTGTGTGTTTGTGTGTTTGTGTGTCTGTGTGTGTGTTTGTGTGTGTCTGTGTGTTTGTGTGTTTGTGTGTCTGTGTGTTTGTGTGTCTGTGTGTTTGTGTGTGTGTGTGTTTGTGTGTGTTTGTGTGTTTGTGTGTGTGTGTCTGTGTGTCTGTGTCTGTGTGTGTGTGTGTCTGTGTGTTTGTGTGTCTGTGTCTGTGTGTTTGTGTGTTTGTGTGTCTGTGTCTGTGTGTTTGTGTGTCTGTGTGTTTGTGTGTTTATGTGTCTGGGTGTTTGTGTGTCTGTGTGTGTTTGTGTGTCTGTGTGTTTATGTGTTTGTGTGTCTGGGTGTTTGTGTGTTTGTGTGTCTGTGTGTTTGTGTGTTTATGTGTCTGGGTGTTTGTGTGTCTGTGTGTTTGTGTGTTTATGTGTCTGGGTGTTTGTGTGTCTGTCTGTTTGTGTGTCTGTGTGTTTGTGTGTGTGTTTGTGTGTCTGTGTGTTTGTGTGTGTGTTTGTGTGTGTGTCTAAGGTGTTTGTGTGTGTGTTTGTGTGTCTGTGTGTCTGTGTGTTTGTGTGTGTGTCTGTGTGTGTGTTTGTGTGTTTGTGTGTGTGTCTGTGTGTCTGTGTGTGTGTCTGTGTGTCTGTGTGTTTGTGTGTCTGTGTCTGTGTGTTTGTGTGTCTGTGTGTTTGTGTGTCTGTGTGTTTGTGTGTGTGTGTTTGTGTGTGTGAGTGAGTGACACGCCGTGTCCTTTGCACGCAGTGCCGCTCCGCGCGGCTCTCTGCTGCCCAGCCCCATCGCTGCGGTGACGGTGGCGCGCATTGCGGTGAATCGCGTGACGCGGGGCCACCAGCTGCTGCTGCTGCAGCCCTGAAGCTGCTGAAGTTGCTGCTGCAGTAGCAGCAGCAGCAGCATGAAACAGCATGAAGCTGCTGCTGCTGCTGGAGCAGCTTCAGGGCTGCCGATGAACGCGCGCGCTGCTCTCAAAGTCAAACTCGGGGGCCAATCGGCGCGTCGCGGTAAACGCGCCCGGCCACGGGCGTCCCGGAGCGACCCCCTCACACCCCCCCACACCCCTCACCCCCCACAGCCCCCACACCCCCTCACACCCCCTCACACCCCCTCACACCCCCTCACACCCCCTCACACCCCCTCACCCCGCACACCCCCCACACCCCCACACCCCCCACACCACCCACCCCCACCCCGGTGTGCGCCGCGATCCCAAAGCCGCTCGTCTCCTTGCCCAGGAGCCCCCCTCGCCCTGCCGCCGCCTGACGGACGCGGTCTCCGAGCCCCCCCCGCCCCCAGTGTGACGCGCAGCGCACAGGCGCAGCACCAGCAGCACCAGCAGCACCAGCAGCACCAGCCCCACGGCAGCCCCACCCTGGGGGGGGGGGTCCCCTTCACGCCGGCGGCGTCAAGGGGAGGGGGCGGGGGCCGTGCCCGCTGGGAGCCGCTCGGAGCCAACTCGCCGTGGTGGTTATGGCTTTTGTATCTCGAGCTTCCGTGTGGCGTTTTTGGAAAGACCTAGGATTAGATCTAGGAAATCGCGAGCCGTATATATTCACAAGCACGTCGCTGCGCATAGATTAAGTATAGTTCAAGTCAACAATCGCGTTCCTTAAATATGATCGAGTTTAAAAACGCGGTCGGGTCGCGAGACGTACCCCGTGGCGATGCTTGCATATAGAGAACAGTACACACACAGTACACACACAGTACACACACACAATACACACACAGTACACACACAGTACACACACAGTACACATACACAGTACACATACAGTACACACACAGTACACACATACAGTACACACACAGTACACACACAATACACACAGTACACACACACAGTACACACACACAGTACACACACAGTACACACACACAGTACACACACAGTACACATACAGTACACACAGTACACACACACAGTACACACACACAGTACACACACACAGTACACACAGTACACATACAGTACACATACAGTACACACACATAATACACACACAGTACACACACAGTACACACACAGTACACACATTACACACACAGTACACACACACAGTACACATACAGTACACACACAGTACACACACACAGTACACACACACAGTACACATACAGTACACACACAGTACACACACACAGTACACACACGCACCATGCGACTCGCGCGGCCACAGCGGCACGAGATGTAAACAGCGGCGACCCCACGGGGGCTCCGGCCTCGTCGTACGCGCGCCACGCAGCGCGGGCCGCGCTGATGCCGGCGGCGGCGTCATCATCATCATCATTATTGTGACGACGACGCCGATAGCGGTGGACACCGTCACCGTGAGAATGGCTCGTCCCGAGAGGCCGGCGTCGCTCCCTCCTCGCTGCAGTGGCGGGTGGGGGGAGGGGAGGCGCTGTGCCCGGCCCCACGCGGCCCCACGAGGGCCCACGAGGGCCTGCGGGCAGCGGTCGCGGCCCACCGTCACACGTAGGCCGACTCGCTGGAGTGCGTGCGGCCGAAGCCGACGGGGCCACCCTGAGAGCGGATCTCGCCGATGGACTTGCGCCGCGCTTGCACGCCCTGCACCGCCTGCTTGATCTTGCGCCAGCCCAGGTGGTTGAGCTCGGCCAGGTTGAGGACGACGCAGAGGCCGCTCACGGCGAACATGAAGACGAGGAAGACGGTCTTCTCGGTGGGCCGCGACACGTAGCACTCCACCTCCTTGATGCACGGGTATCTGTCGCACTCGAACATGGGCGGCACGTTGAAGCCGTAGAGGAAGTACTGCCCCGTGAGGAAGCCGATCTCGAGCGCGTTGCGGAACACCACCTGGATGATGTAGAAGCGTGAGATGCCGTCCTGCCTGCGGCCCCTCAGCTTGCTCGTCCGCATCAGCGGCGTCGGGTGCATGACCTCCTTCACCTCGTGGCCCTCCGGCTCGCGCGACGAGTTCTCGGTGTTTTGCAGCAGGATGCCGTTCAGCATGGAGTTCTTCGTCTTCTTGCTGTCGTCTCGCTTCTCGGGCGAGAGGTCGTGCAGGATCTCCTTGTCCTGCAGCAGCAGCGCGTGCAGCACCGAGGAGCGACGCTCCCGCGCCTTGGCCGAGTGGTGGAGCGAGTAGGTGATGAAGCAGAGGCTGGGCGTGCACACCATGATGATCTGGAAGACCCAGTAGCGGATGTGCGAGATGGGAAACGCCTTGTCGTAGCACGCCTGGTTGCAGCCCGGCTGGAGGGTGTTACACACAAACATCGTCTGCTCGTCTTCGTAGACGGTCTCTCCCACAATCGCCACTATCAGGATCCGGAAAATAACCACGACTGTCAAGAGGATCCTAAGGCAGAGACACACAAGCGGTCTCCGTCACACCACCACCACCAGCACCACCAGTACCAGCAGCAGCAGCAGCAGCACCGGCAGCATCGCAGGCGCCCTGCACGCGACACTCGGCACGGCGTTAGCGCGGAACGCGGCGCGCGTCAAAGTTTCCCTCCCCGCGACCCCGGGGCGAAGCCGCGCCGCTCGGTGCGTGCGGAGCGGCGCGGCGCCTACCTGCCGATCATGGTGGAATGCTGCTGCACGGCAGCCTCCAGCAGTCTCTCGAGGATGGTCCATTCCCCCATCTTCCCCCCGTGCCGCTCGCCTCAGCGCGGGCCCGAGTGTGCTGAGAGCCCGGCACGCCGCCCGCGGCTCATCACGCAGCCACCTCGCCTCGCCGCGGCATCGCCTCCCCGGGAGCCGCGCTGCGGCGCGACCCTCCCACGACTCTGCCTCCTCCTCCTCCTCCTCTCACTCCTCGATTCGTTCTCTCCTCGCCGCGCCGGAGCGCAGTGCCCGCTATGCGGGTCTCAGGTGCCGCTATGCGGGTCCCAGGTGCCGCCGCTCCACGAGCCCCGAGCGCAGCCTCGCGAGCCGGGCGAGGAGGGCACGGACTCGTCGCCAAGACTTCTTCATTGCGCCGCGCGGCGTTTATTCGGCATCGTTAGCACCAGCGCCGCTCCTCCTCCTCCTCGTCCTCGCCGCGTGTGCAGCGCCTGCAGTGTGCGCGGGGTGTGCGGAGCGCGCGTGCTGCGGGTTGGTGTGAGCCGGGCATTGCGAGCCGCGCTCCTCGCGCTGCGCTAATTTATCTCCGCGCCGCTCGCCTTGACGGAGATGAAAGTGACAGCGGCGGCAGCGGCGCCACGAGGGGGCACGGGGCGCGGCGCACAGATGTTGGGGGAGGGGCGGGGGGGCTAGGGGGGAGGGAATGGGGGTGTTGGGTGTGTGGGGGGGGCTAGGGGGGAGGGTGTTGGGTGTGTGGGGCGGGGGGGGCTAGGGGGGAGGGAGTGGGGCGGGGGGACTAGGGGGGAGGGAGTGGGGGGTGGGGTGTGTGGGGCGGGGGGGCTAGGGGGGAGGGAGTGGGGCGGGGGGGCTAGGGGGGAGGGAATGGGGGTGTTGGGTGTGTGGGGGGGGCTAGGGGGGAGGGTGTTGGGTGTGTGGGGCGGGGGGGGCTAGGGGGGAGGGAGTGGGGCGGGGGGGCTAGAGGGGAGAGAGTGGGGGGTGGGGTGTGTGGGGCGGGGGGGCTAGGGGGGAGGGTGTGGGGCGGGGGGGTGTCGGAACCGATGCAGGACCCTGCGTGGTCGTGTTCGCCGCTCCAACTGAGTGCAAGGGGAGCGCGGCTCTCGCGCGACTTGGTCGCGACTCGGCACACGCGGAGACATTCACCGCATCGCCGCCTCGCCAGTTGCCCCCCCCCCCAACTCTTGCCACCGCACCCCCCGAACCTTCCCCTCAGCACCTTCGGTGCCTTTGCCGTCCGTGCCAGCAGCAGCAGCAGCAGCAGAGCCCCTGCGTCTCTGTCGGTCTCGTGTTCCCCGAGCCCCTTTACCCCTCCCCCGTCCACCCGCACAGCCCCCACCCCCCGGCACCCCCTCCCCACTCTCCCCACAGCGCGCGTCGCATCGGCGAACTCAGACTCCCCCCCCATTTCAGCATCTCGCCTCCGGTGGCGGTCCTGCTGAAAGAATCACCCCACCCATAGGAATGTTGAATTCCCACCACCGGATCGGTGTTGTGAACAAGGAGAAGTACACCCACCGCCTGGAGGTGTCTCTGGCTGAGTGGTGAGAGGCCGCCCGGCCCCGCTGCCCCCCCCCGGGGGCTCATCCCCGAGGAGGGTGCGCGAGTGGAGTGGGGAGCGGTGGTGCAGTGGTTAGCGCACTGCGCGACGAGCCCAGCGACCCGAGTTTCATTCCCGCTCACGACCAACACCAATAACGAGTATCTAGGTCGACTCAGTCTTAAATCAGTACCTGCTTGCGCATTTGTCAACATCAGCACGGGAGAGACAAAGGCGGCCGGACGCGGTGCTGACGAGCCACCCGCTCGGGCATCGTTCCGTCCTTCGTAGGTGCTGCTCGCTCACAGCACTTGCTCCAACAATCTGCTAAAGTTATACAGGGGAGCTGTGTCTTTGTGCGTGTGCTTGACGCATCCTGGCACTTCTCTATATTACATAATAGGATACAGTACTGCAATGCAATGGATGGGAATGGCTGCAGACACAACGTGCACGTGAAATGAACGCTGGGATGAGGCGGAAGGCAAGGATCATGCCGTGAAGTTGCGAGCCGGGGAATTATTTAAGGAATCCTGATTTATTCACGAGCGAGGCAGCGAGCTCCGGGATAAAAATAGAAACCGGCTCCTCCTCCTGCTGCTCCTCCTCCTGCTGCTCCTCCTCCTGCTGCTGCTGCTGCGTCTCGCGTCCCCGAGCCGCGAGGCGCAGCAGCAGCACAGGGGGCGGGGGCGGTGGAGAATCCATTGGTCTGTGAGGAGAGGCGCTCGTGTACTACTACTACACACGTGTGGTAGTAGTACACACACGTGTGGTAGTACACACACGTGTGGTAGTAGTACACACACGTGTGGTAGTACACGAGCACAGGATACAGCGTCACTGTGTCTGCATATGCGTATCGATGTCATGTAATCTCGACGCCAGATATCAATATTTAGTTTCCATTTCTGCATTGGGTAAACTAAATCTGGCACCTCTTGAGCCGCGACGGGCCAGCTCGGCACGGTCAAGGCGCGGCTCGGATGTGCAAGTGGAAAAGAGATGCGTGTGGCTGTACGGAGGCACGACATCATAAACATTATGAACGCTGCGCGCCGATTGGCCAAGCAAGGGTCCCTGGACATTGCGTCCACACCGGGAGAGGAGGGGAGCCGTTGTGCAACGTCATGTACTGCAGCGATGTAGCAATGTGCAACGATGTCTTTGAAGGTTATGATATCACCGGCTACAGCGCCTTAACTTGGAATTAGTTTTCAATTATTAATGACATTGACTGTGGGCAGGCAGCTGCACTGGTTTGGAGCGGAGTCCCATCCAGGGAGGACTCTGTGATTGTGGATACGCAGCGGGGGTCTGTGGTCGCGAGGATGGGGGCGGTGTTGGGGCTTAGAGGAGGGGGGGGGGGTCGGTGTTGGGGCTTAGAGGAGGGGGGGTCGGTGTTGGGGCTTAGAGGAGGGGGGGGGGCTATGGCGGGGGGGGGGTCGAGTTGGGAAGCGAGGGGCAGCGCCTTCGCAAAGGTCGATGAAGGCGGCGCTGTGCAGCGCGGGGTGGGGGGCTCACGGGGGGAGGGGGGATAGGGCCCTGTCGCCTCCACTGCTACAGCCCCCCCCCACCACGTGACCTTTAATTGGGGATGGACGCAGCGTGGAGCAGTGCACCCCCCTTCCCCGCCAGCGCGTGACACCGCGCTCATCACTGCGGCTGCTGCAACCCGCGCCTCGACGCGACCACGCGTCGCGTGCCGCCGCCGCTGCTGCTGCCGGTGGCGGTGGCGGCCGCGGGTCTCGGGGGACTCGGGTCCCGCAGGGGCCGCACCCGCCGCGCGCTCGCGGGGCTGGGGGCGCAGCCCCCGCGCTATCGCCGCCCGAGTTCGGCGCGCGGCGCCGCTGCCGCCGCTGTTGCTGCTGCTGTTGCTGCTGCCGCTGTTGCTGCTGCCGCTGTTGCTGCTGCCGCTGTTGCTGCTGCTGCCGCTGTTGCTGCTGCCGCTGTTGCTGCTGCCGCCACTGTTGCTGCTGCCGCTGCCGCTACTACTGCTGCTGCTGCCGCTGCTGCCGCCGCTGCTGCTGCTCCGCACTGCGGCACATCCAGAACCCCCCCCCCCCCCCTCTCTTTCTCTCTCGAGTCTCGGGCTCTGCGATTCCACGAAACTGAGAACGCCGCGAGCTCCCGGTGCAACGCGCGGCTCGCGAGCACCGCGCTCTCCTCTCGCTCTCCCCACGCTCTCCTCTCGCTCTCCCCACGCTCTCCGCACGCTCTCCCCACGCTCTCCTCTCGCTCTCCCCACGCTCTCCGCACGCTCTCCTCGCTCTCTGCTGCCCGCTCTCTCCCTGTGCGCTCTGTTGACTCCGTCTCCTCATTTGCATCTCCGTCTAAAAATAAACCCGAGGCTCCCCGTTGCCCGCGTCTCCTCCGCTCGCTCCTCGCTCAGACTGCGCGCGGAGCGAGCGCTGCGTGGCCTGGCTGCGTGACCTGGCTGTGTAACCTGGCTGTGTAACCTGGCTGTGTGACCTGGCTGTGTGACCTGGCTGCGTGACCTGGCTGTGTGACCTGGCTGTGTGACCTGGCTGTGTAACCTGGCTGTGTAACCTGGCTGCGTGCCCTGGCTGTGTAACCTGGCTGTGTAACCTGGCTGTGTGACCTGGCTGTGTAATCTGGCTGTGTAACCTGGCTGTGTAACCTGGCTGTGTGACCTGGCTGCGTGACCTGGCTGTGTAACCTGGCTGTGTAACCTGGCTGTGTGACCTGGCTGTGTGACCTGGCTGCGTGCCCTGGCTGTGTAACCTGGCTGTGTGACCTGGCTGTGTGACCTGGCTGCGTGACCTGGCTGTGTAACCTGGCTGTGTGACCTGGCTGCGTGACCTGGCTGCGTGACCTGGCTGTGTGACCTGGCTGTGTAACCTGGCTGTGTAACCTGGCTGTGTGACCTGGCTGCGTGACCTGGCTGCGTGACCTGGCTGCGTGACCTGGCTGCGTGACCTGGCTGTGTGACCTGGCTGCGTGACCTGGCTGTGTGACCTGCGTGGAATGCTCCGTCAGCGCAGTTGGTCATGAATTACGCAATGGAACAAAATAGCCAGGACTGCGGTGAACTAACACGGCTATAGCATCGCTGTAGCATCGCTGTAGCCGTGTAGTGGCGTCGTCTGTGACTCGCACCTCTTATCAGTCACCCTGTTATCCGCGATATGACGGGTAATGAGATTGACCTTCGTGCGGAAAGCGTGAGGCGCATTCTGTGACGGAAAGGGCATCGATGTGCAAAACGCAGGGACGTGAAACTCAGAACTGAATGAGTTAAACGCGATCATCATGATGCAACGTTATTGACGTCACACACCCGTTGTTAATCTGCTGCGGGATACGCTGTCGGTCGTGGCGGTTGTTTTGACCATACTTCACCACGCTGGTCAGTACTGTACTCTCAGAGTGTAGCTGCTGTCGTGAGGAACCTGAGCGTGCCGCGAGCCCCGATCACAGCCCCACAGCGGCCGTCAGCACGAGACCCCGGGGGTGTGTGTGTGTGGTCACGGTGTGTGTGTGCTCACGGTGTGTGTGTTCACGGTGTGTGTGTGGTCACGGTGTGTGTGTGTCCACGGTGTGTGTGTGTCCACGGTGTGTGTGTGTTCAGGGTGTGTGTGTGTTCAGGGTGTGTGTACACTGTGTGTGTGTCTGTGTACACTGTGTGTGTGTATACTGTGTGTGTGTGGTCACGCTGTGTGTGTTCATGGTATGTGTGTGCTCACGGTGTGTGTGTGTTCACGCTGTGTGGTCACGGTGTGTGTGTGTGTTCAGTGAGGGTGTGTGAGTGAGCGAGTCATTTTTCACAACGACAGCCCAACTGTCGGCCTTAGCCCCCACTCGTCTTATTCACGATTCCCAGCAGATAAGAGGATGGATGATCGCGACGTCGCCTTTGTGTCCGCGACAGGAGGCCGATCTGTTGTGATTGGCGATGTTTACACCGCCTCCTTCTCCGTGGCCGCAAATCGCACCCAGGACGACTCCTCGACTGACGAGCTGACATCGCGCCGATCTCACCCCTGGCCGTGCTATTCCATTTGCGTTCGAGCGACAAAGCAAACCCAAACAATCGGAGCCCGGGTCGAGAGGCATCGCCGCGTCTCGCGCGAGCTGGCCTGCACCTAAGGCAGGGGAGAGAATGAGAGGACGGGGAGATGCAGGAGAGAGAGAGAGAGAAGAGAGGGAGCCACGGGGCGACAGATGACGCGCCCGGGTGCGATGGCCGAGGCGGCAGCGGCAGCAGCAGCAGCAGTGAGCCACCCCGCGTGGCGCGAGGCGTTTTGAGCGAGTGGTTGCGAGTGGTTGCGAGTGTGCATGCATGTAGGCATGTATGGTGACCCTCTTTTCCCACCCTACGTAGCCAACCGTGCTGATGGTTGATGCGAAGCGAGCGCTACTCGGCTGCCCGGCTGGGCGAGCCACTGGACAGCAGCGGGGCGGGGGAACATCTCCCCACGCGGCGCCTCGCGTCTCGCTGTTGCCGCTGTTCCCGATGGCCACGTGAGGGAAGGGGGCCGTGCTAAGCGGCCCGCGCTGTCTTTCAACTTGGGGGGCGTCCATCACCGCGCCCCGCACGTGACCATGGCCCTGTCGGGGCTCTGCGACGTCTCGCTTCTCCCGAAGTGCCTCTCTAGCAGCCACCACCAACAGCAGCAGCAGCAGCAGCGACTGTGGCGAGATACCCGTGCGACATCTCCCACGAATGCGCCCCGCGCCGCGCGTCTCTGCGTCCTCGTCCCCACGCCGCGCCGCGTGCATGCGCGCCTACTGACATCGGCGCGTCGAGCCGTCCCCCGTGCTAAACATGCAGCTCACACCTCTAATTGGCGTTATCTGGCGTGCGCATTAATTTGGCCGTCTTAGAGTTTGAGAAGTAATTGGATAAACCCGTGCCTCGGAGCTCTGCGGGCAGTGCTGCTCGCCGCGGCTTTCGTGCCGCGTGTTATTTTCCCGTCGATATTTCTGCTCATTAACACCTCGTGGGTGGTGGAGCGCACACCGCGCGATGAACTCGGCCACCTGAGTTCTATTCCCAGCCACGACTCACGTCAGTGATGAGTCATCTCTGAACCTAAAGTGATCATTAATGCAGGAATGTCACATAGAGTAGCAGAACCATTTTTTGAGGGAGGGTCCTGCATCGGGGTTTTATTTAAAGATGTTTTCAGCCAATTTGACTAAAATGATGAAGCATGGTCAAACACCTCCCACGACGGACACGGCAAGAGGAGGCCTTTGCTCAGCAGTGGGTGGCACGGCAAGTCCCGTGCCCGCAGCGCGCTGCCGAGCGAACCTCCCGGTAGGGTCCTCACTGTCGCCATACATGGGGACCAGGGGGCGCAGAGGATGATGCGGAAACGTGCGGATGTACTGCAGCCGTTGTCTGGCTTGGCCACCTGAATGTGAGATCGTGGTTGTTGCCCTGCCTCCACATCAGCAGCAGCCACACTGGAGGGGAAGACTGCAGGCGTCTTGAGCGGCACTCGGCGAGACACGGAGTCGATCCGTGGGCAGAAGCTGGCATCTGCTGTGCCGGCCCTCCCGAGAGGCAGCGCCGGGCTCACCGCCGCTGCGCGGCAGGAGGCGATAAATGTCGCGGCGTTTCTGTAAATGCTGCACTCGAATATCAACGTGAAACACCGCACCCGACGGTGCAGCTGTCACGGGAGTTCTTTTTTATACCGAAGTTGACTCACATAACAGAGACCACTTTCGCCCACGGGGATATTTATGAGCTTGAGCTCCTCTTCCTGGAGAAGGTAGCAAGAGACGTCGCTTCTGCTGGCAGCTGGAACATTCAAGACGAGCCTCAGCAGTGCGATTGTGGCCATGCGACACAAGCTGCGGGCCGCAGCGTGAACCACCGTCGCCTGCGCTCCTTCGACGGAGGAGGAACAGCAAGACGACACCAACTCCATCTCTCCCTAAATCTTGACTTACAGCCTTCGTGACTGCAGGAATTCATGTTCTTTGGGTCTTTCGGTAAAGTCACGTAGATAGATTCAAATTAATAACAAATAAAATGAACAAAAACATGCGACGTTTCGATCACAACACGTGACGATCGCTTGTGTTGTGACCGAAACGTCGCAGTTTTTTGCTTATTTTCTGTTTATTAATGTGAACCTATCGACGTGACTTTACCGAAAGACCCAAATAATCTCTCTCTCTTTCCGCTGACATTGGCATGGAGCTCCTGAGCACGCAAGAAGAGAACAGCATGTGATGCTGGCGGCATGCTTACGGGTAGCTCTGCGAGTCTGTGACTGTGTGTGCAGCTCCTGCTTACACCAAGCAAGCAGGTAGCCATGTCACGATGCATGTGGTCGATGTATTAGAATTAATAATTACATTCACGGTACTTGTGTAGAATATAGTAATTTACGGTTATAAGCAGTTGATTTGCAAAGTATATGCTAATGAGTGATGCTATGCAAACGAGGCTGTCAGCATGAGCCAATAGAAGAATTGATGAGCGGGTGCGATGATTCCCGAGTGGTAGCTGCCCGTGGGATCGCTGGCGGTGACGCGTCGCTCCGTGCCGACATCCCTCGCCACGGGGCTCCGATGGGGGTTGCCGCTTGCGGTCCCAGCGCCTGTTGACTGCATCTGAGTACCACTCGCGCGCTTCTGGGGATGGTGCGCTTCGTGATTGTATTTGAGCGCGGGGTGGGGGCGAGAGATAATTATCCTGGCCACACGGGGGGATGGAGGCGAGGTTTTGGGAAAATTGCAAATGACGTCACGAATTCCCAGTCGTGGGCAGGAGAGGGACCTCGTGGGGGGGGGGGGGGGGGGGGGGGACGCGGCGATGCATTCGGCGGTGCGATCGGCCGGCAGCGAGCGGGCATTGAGGCGAGGACTTTGACAGAGGGCCGTGGTCGCTGAGAGCATTGGAACGGGAGTAGAGGGAGAGGGGAAGAGGTGAACAGAGTCCACGAATTGTTTTGAAGAGGGCGAAGTGCCATGTAGAAGGCCCATTGTCCGAAACGTCGCCTATTGTATATATAAAACTACTTTTAAGGCCACACAGTATTGTCGACGAATGTTGTGCGAGCGTTTAGCTTGCACCACTTTGCACCACTGCCAACGCTGCAGCATCACCAACACACGTCGGGCTTGAAGTGACTGAGTTGGTCTCGGAGTGGATTTGGAGCAATCTGGCGAGTGGGGTGACGTGGGTTACCCGCACTGCCGATTCGAGTGGTTGGCTACGTACGGTGCGAAGGAAGTTCAACATACATCGACGCACACACGTCACGTGTATAGGCGGCGGCGCTCAGGGCCACTCCGGGGGTTTGAGGCGTGGGATTGAGGGATGCCGAACGACGTGGCGATGTTCGAGGGGAGGCGAATTAGTGCGAACATGAGGCTCCTGGCGCAGGTGGAGCTGGAAAGTCGCTCAGGTGGAGGTGGGAGGTCCTGCAGAGTCGAGATCAATCTGTAGGCGATCAGGAGCTCAGGATCAGTGATTCCGCCGAGGTCTCCAATGCGCTCTGCCAGCTCAAGACAATAGTTCAGAAAGCTACGGATGACCACCAACAAACGAAAGTGATCACGCAAATATTATCATTATTTTCGGGAAAAGTAATGCATGAATCATGTAAATTCCATCTTCACCGAATTGTAACGTTCAGCAATTTAATTGCCTTAAGCTAAACACGAATAAACACATCGGCAATTACTGCGTAAGCCTGGCGAGTAATGGGCGACATTTTTCGCTGCAGGAAATGTAAATTGAAAGCGTTACAGATTTCTGCAGCGAGCCTTTGTGGCAGCAGCAGCAGCAGCGCGAGCGGAGCGCGCCGGAGCGGAGCGCGCGAGATCGATCGTCGCTGTAAACCCGCGCGAGATCGATCGCGGCACGCGGGGCGCGCGAGATCGATAGGGGCTCACGGGGTCAGCACACACACTCACACTCACACATTCACACACACACCCACACTCACACATTCACACACACACACTCACACATTCACACACACTCACACATTCACACACACACGTGTACGGTCAGCACACACACTCACACACTCACACATCCACACTCACACTCACACACTCACACATTCACACACACTCACACATTCACACACACACGTGTGTACGGTCAGCACACACACTCACAGATTCACACACACACACACTCACACATTCACACACACTCACACATTCACACACACACTCACACATTCACACACACACGTGTGTACGGTCAGCACACACACTCACACACTCACACACTCACACATCCACACTCACACTCACACACTCACACATTCACACACACACACACTCACACATTCACACACACACTCACACATTCACACACACACGCGTGTACGGTCAGCACACACACTCACACATTCACACACACACACTCACACATTCACACACACACGTGTACGGTCAGCACACACACTCACACACTCACACATCCACACTCACACATTCACACACACACACTCACACATTCACACACACTCACACATTCACACACACACGCGTGTACGGTCAGCCCACACACTCACACATTCACACACACACACTCACACATTCACACACACACGTGTACGGTCAGCACACACACTCACACACTCACACATCCACACACACACTCACACACTCACACATTCACACACACACACTCACACATTCACACACACACTCACACATTCACACACACACGCGTGTACGGTTAGCACACACACTCACACATTCACACACTCACATTCACACACACACACTCACACATTCACACACACACGTGTACGGTCAGCACACACACTCACACATTCACACACACACGTGTACGGTCAGCACACACACTCACACATTCACACACACACACTCACACATCCACACACTCACATGCACAGTCAGCACACACACATTCACATACTCACATTCACACAGTCAGCACACACACTCACACATTCAAACGGTCAGTACACACACTCACAAATATGCACACAGTAAGCACACACAAAAAGACAAAGATCCCCCTTATAACCTTAACAGACTGTTGGGGCAAGTGCTGTTAGCGAGCACATATGAAGGCCGTCACGGCACACGAGGGGGTGGGTGGCCAACACCACGCCCGACCGCCTTTGTCTCCCTAGTGGCGATGTTTTTACACACCGCACCAGGTACTCATTTGAGGCTGATTCGACATTCACACACATATGCACATCTACAACAACGGCGCTTGTGCCAAGCTATGTGCACTCTACACACGCACACATTCACACACCCACTCATATATTCACACAGTCAGCACACACAACGACCAAGACAAAGGCACCCCTATATCCATACAGACTATTGCGGAACCTGCTGTTAGTGAGCCCCTATGAAAGTCTGGCACGGCACTGAGGCCGCTTCAGATATAATTTTCCACTCTCCACTGGTGCCGAGAATGGAACCCAACTCGCAAGACTTAAAAGCGGACCCTAACAACGACTACGTTACCGCTCCACTCTCACACGCTCACACGCGCGCACGGTCACGCACCCTCTACAATTGGGAACACACGAACACACAGAGCTCAGGACACACAAAAGACACAGATACCGATGTCGTGTAAAGCCAGTGAGACGAAGCGGGCCTCCACGGGAGCAGCGAGGGTGCACACAGACCCGGCTGGAGCCCTGCGGCTGAGCGCTCCTCACGCCTCTTCACGGGCAGCAGCCAGGGTTGCGATTTCCGCATGGAAAATGCGGAAGGAGGGTTCAAATTTTCCCGCATTTTTGCTAAAGTCAACCGCAAACGGTGGAAAGACTACTCCTATGACCGCGCGCTTTTAACAACACGTTAATGCGTTCTATTGGAAAGGATACATCATGTACATGTGCTCGTAATCACGGCTCCGCATTTGAATAAAGTATGTGGTTCTTGTGCGGAAATGCGGAAATCATATATTCATTCCAATCAGTAACTCAAAGCCCTACGTGATGCTGGGCCTTGCATGTATCCTTTCCAATAGAACGCATTAACGTGTTGTTAAAAGCGCGCGGTCATAGGAGTAGTCTTTCCACCGTTTGCGGTTGACTTTAGCAAAAATGCGGGAAAATTTGAACCCTCCTTCCGCATTTTCCATGCGGAAATCGCAACCCTGGCAGCAGCCCGAGCGAGCAGCACGTGGCTGAGGCCTCGCTCTCTGTGACGTCATTCGGGAATGGTGAATCGTGGCAACCACAGGGGCAGAGGCGGCACTGTGCACACAGTCGACGCGCGTGCTGTGGGTCATTTAGAGATCGGTAAGCCGAGTGGTAGTATACGAATTGGTTTTTTACCCTTCTATCTGGCAACAAAACTGACACCTTTTTACAAGGAGTCATGTTTGCATAGACCGCAATACCTGCAGTCATAATACAAACAAAAGACATAACTCTGATAATATGCACTGTCCTTGGAGTTGATTGGTCCACACCCGAGACAGCTTTCCTTAGAGCCTAGTCTCACATGGGTTGGACCAGATGACGCCAAAAGGCGCCTCTTCACATAGAGGTTCCCATAGAGTATACGAATTGTTTCAAAGTCATCTCAAGGACAGTGGCGTTTTAGTTTCGTGCTGCATACTGAATTTTGCGAGAAAACGATGGTTTTTAATACCGTGGCAAAATTGTGACATCGTGTCAAGACAATGGGTAATAATTGGAGCTACGCGTTAGGCACTACACATGTGATGCCGATTGGTGCTCTTTGGCCTCTCCCTCCACCGTCGGACTCCACTCCTCCTCCCTCACCCGTTCCGTGCCAACGCAAGCAGCCTGGCGCAGGCACCGCCTCCCAGAACCCCTCCACCGTCTCGCGCGCGTCACCGCCAAATACGAATATTGAGAGGCCAAGAGGGCAAACTTCAGCCACTGTGCTCTTATAGTGATAAACAATAAACACCCCATTCCACACCAAGGCAAGCAAGGGAATATGCAATTCACAATGTAGGCGACACAATTATTACACAGATTGATTTAACAACTACTTTCTCTCGGCCTGAGAAGAAGCTATTTTTTACATTTTTTAAAAAGACTTTTTAATTTAATTCTCTCAGCGAGATATTAATGTAATTACGATTATAATGACCGAGGAAGGAAGATGTTCACTCTTCTATAATTAAGCCAGTTTGTTCCAAGCGAACGAAAGCGGCCATGGGGTAATGAACCTCATCTCTCGAAGCGATGGAAAGCGATGGAGAGCTGGGATCAGAATAAGAATATTTACTGGAGAGGCGCTGGGGCCGTCTCAGGAGGAGAGGGAGGAGCGGGCAGAGCGAGACCGCGAGGCGTGGAGAGGCACAGAACAGTCGGAGCGGAGAGACGTGTGGTGTAACACGCGTGTGGTGTAACACGCGTGTGGTGTAACACGCGTGTGGTGTAACACGCGTGTGGTGTAACACGCGTGTGGTGTAACACGCGTGTGGTGTAACACGCGTGTGGTGTAACACGCGTGTGGTGTAACACGCGTGTGGTGTAACACGCGTGTGGTGTAACATGTTCGGCATGATTAGTTTTAATCATGAAAGGGGTTTTAACACATTTGTCTATTTCTACTGAGAAGTCGTTCCAGTTGAAATTCGTTTCATCCTCTCGCTGAACCCTGTCCATGGTGACGCAATGAACTCTCGGCACAAAGATTTGCGTCGTTCATGACAATCGCGATGAATATTCTTCAAATGTAATTTGAGCGGCTCGTAATTAATTTACACGTTTAAAATACATGTATGTGATATTTAAAATGTTCGTCTAACAATATTAATTGGAAAGGAAATAATACATGCATACAATACATCCATCGTTAGAAACCTGGGCTGTCTCTTTTCGGTTTAAATCGAGCACCTCGTGCGGCTGGTAACGATCGGCCGCCGTGGTTCACTCGAGGCAGCTGGAGCAGCAGGATGGCCGGCAATAATAACATTTGGATTACATTTGGATTACATTTATATCGGGAAGAAGCTCGTGGAGTTGAGGCAATGGCGATCCCCCGAAGGGAACCCAGGAGGAACTCCGCATCGCCCGTTATGATGAGCACACACGCGCGCGCGTGCCCTTCATCATCATCATCATCAGCAGCAGCAGCAGCTATTATCTCTCCACTGCTGGATGAAGGTCACCGAAGCCGTCGTCATCTTGCACGACCTTGTGCGAGCTCATGGCTCCTTCTCCTCCACAGGGAGCAATCTCTCAAGACGAGTTCCTTCTCTGGCTGGGACTCTCCTATGAATCTCGACCGCCGGACATCGGTAATTTGGACGACGCGCGCTGCCCAAGACGAATTGCTTTTGGAGCGGTAACCTCGACGCCTCTAACACATGTCCTGCTGCGGAGGAGGGAGCTACTGCTGCTAGGAACACGTTGGTGGGTTGCTCGGTCAATGGCCAGGGTCAACGGCAGCGTGGTGTATTCCGCAAATATGGCCGACTGTGAGGGATGGCACAAGCCGGCGTGAGTAGGTTAAACGTTGAGTTTTATAAGGGCACCACGGAGTGACCAGCCATTCCCCACCCAGCCCCACCGCTTCCACCCCCACCCAGCCCCACCCAGCCCCTCCCCACCCTCCCCTCCCCACCCAGCTTCTCCCCACCCTCTCCACCGAGCCCCTCCCCTTCCTCCCCTCTCCACCCAGTCCCACCCCTCCCATTTTTGGATGCACGACGGACGGACGGACACAATAATCCTTTGTGGGCTGGTGGAACCAGGTGGTTTCTACCAGTATAACATGAACATCCCAGGCTACGTGCTTCTCTGCCTGTCTCTCTAGTTCCAAGCACACAGTCACACACCTCTCCACACTTCTTTGTGCACTTGTTCGTTTGTGTTCCACGTTTCGTCATATAGTTTCTGATTAACCGTATTCCAATCCAAATTAAAACATCTCACTGAGCATTTGTAAGTTGCTGATGCTGAGTGACTTTGCGCGCGTGTTTAGCGTGGAAGCGGAACACGATGACTTCGCGACCTCCTCCTGCATCCTCGTTCTGCAGCGGCATCTGCACCGCCTACCCGCGCGGTGTGACGCAGCACTGGGCATATGGTCAGGGATTCGAGCAAGGGAGCACTTGGAGGGACGGGTCCTCCAATGCCTCCGCTCGAGAGGGTCGGGGGAGATTGCAGGGGCGAGGCGCACGCCTTGGGCATCACCGAATCTTCGTGACGCGGACGCGTGACGCAGCGTTCCCGTCGTGGTGCGCTCCGAGCGGTATCGATGTACGCCGCGTGACCCACTGCGGCGCAAGGCTGTGGGCACAGGCGAAGTAAAGCAGAAGGCAGAGAGCAGTCACTCTGGGATCGCAGGCAATGAGCCGGAACGCCCATACGTTCCATCCCATTGACCATAATCTGCTGAAGATGCGCGCGTAGCGAAGAGCAACGGAGACGACCGGGGAACTCGGCAGGGCAGCTGATGGATGCGCTGTAGTGAAGCCACCCCGGTGGCGTGCAGGTGAGGAGCGTCACCTGAGCGGACCGCAAGGGTCAGCGCCTCCGTGCAGGGGAGAGAGACGCGGCAGCCACAGTGAGACTCGAATGTAACCTGTCCCAAAGGGAGCAGCCCCGCCTCGTTACTAAAGTCGCGTGGGAGTTCTCTCTTGCACTGACGGGCAAAGACAAAGATCCCCGTTCACACACTTGGGGCAGATCTCGACTTAAAGTGCTGTTAGCGAGCACGGATGAAGGCTGGCATGGCACACGAGGTGGTGGGTGACCAACACCACCCCCGGTCGCCCTTGTCTCCTTAGTGGCAACATTTACACACTGCACTAGGTACTCATTTGAGGCTGAGTCGACCTAGGGGAGGCTCTGGACCGGTTCAGTTAATCCTCACTGTTTTGGCCTTGAGCGGGACTCGAAATTTGGTCGCCGGGTTTGTAGCGCAGCGTAGCGCTAACCGCTGCACCACCGCTCCATACGGGCACTCTTGGTGAGAGCTGCACTGCCGATGTTCAGAATGCACCGAACCACTCTGCCGTGTTGTTATCCTATAGCCGTGTTGTTATCCTACTGCCGTGTTGTTATCCTATAGCCGTGTTGTTATCCTACTGCCGTGTTGTTATCCTACTGCCGTGTCCATCTAAGACGCTTGTTATCCAGCCACGAAGCACTGCCCATGGCTCGCACCTCCATCGCACTCGCCAAGTCGCTGCCTCGAGACCGCTCCTTCATGCAGCCTCGTGCGAGACACCCGAGTGGAGTCGTCATTGCTGGGCATTGGCTGTGATTGAAGTCAACATTGGAAAAAAAACATCAAATTAAGTATCACCTGTAACGTCACCACGGTGCAATACAAACCGTGACCCCTACCTTGTCTCTTCTGCGTAATTCCTATGCAGGGGTCGAGTGATGGTGCCATGGCCAGCATACTGCGCTATGTACTTTTTAGCTACTTAGATGCAATTCCCGACCACGGCTAAACCAACCCGCACTGACTTGCGTGGTGAAGTATGGTCAAACTAAGGCTCGGCACGCTTAGGCTAAAACCCCGCATGCACTCAGGCCAGATCGTCTCCCCACTCACTGGGACAGGGGTCATCTCCGCCACTGACCCCAGGCACCGTGAACACCCAGACACTGAAACATCACAAGCACCGTTTCTCACAAAGCAGTATTTATTTTATCAGCCCTGGACGGATGATAATCTGAGTCGACCTCCACTCTGGATTTGACTCAGTGGGGCACCCGCAGTTCCCAGAGCAGCGCGACGTGCAGACGGCCCGTCGTGGGGAGCGGTGGCGCAGTGGTCAGCGACGCACCGCGATACGAACCCAGCGGCCCGAGTTCGGTTTCCGCTGAGCGCTAAAATCGGTGACGAGTTTGTGACTCTCCTAGGTCGACTCAGCCTCTTGTGAGTACTGCACCAGGTTGCGGTTTGTAAAGATCAGCCCTGGGGGGGGGGGGCGCGTGGTGCTGACCACCCTCCCCTCGTGTGCCCTCCCGGCCTTCATAGGTGCTCGCTAACAGCACTTGCCCCAACAGTCTGTTAAGGGTTCACGGGGGACATTGGTATTTGTGTGAGTCTGCCCGCGTGTATGACTCCATCCATGCCGCGTCCGAGCATGCGAATGTAATTACGTAAGTGCATTTGAAAGGCAGTGCGTGGCTGTGCGTGTGGCTTTGTGTGATTGTGAGTGTGGGGCTGCACTTACATAATTGCGTGTGCCTGTGTAAGGGATACTATTTGCTCACCTATCGGTGTGTGCGTATTGCTGTCTTTGTGTGGATGTGTATGTGTGACGGTCTTTGCGTGGCTGTGTGTGTGTCTGTGTGTGTAGCTGTGTGTGTGTGTAGCTGTGTGTGTGTGGCGGTGTGTGTGTGTGGCTGTGTGTGTGTGTGACTGTCTTTGTGTGGCTGTGTGTGTGACTGTGGCTGTGTGTGTGTGTGTGGCTGTGTATGTGTGACGGTCTTTGCGTGGCTGTGTGTGTGACGGTGTGTGTGTGTGGCTGTGTGTGTGTGGCTGTGTGTGTGTGGCTGTGTGTGTGTGGCGGTGTGTGTGTGTGGCTGTGTGTGTGTGTGGCGGTGTGTGTGGCTGTGTGTATGTGTGACTGTCTTTGTGTGGCTGTGTGTGTGTGGCTGTGTGTGTGTGGCAGTGTGTGTGTGTGGCTGTGTGTGTGGCTGTGTGTATGTGACTGTCTTTGTGTGGAGGTGTGTGTGTGGCCGTGTGTGTGTGTGGCTGTCTTTGTGTGGCTTTGTGTGTGTGGCTGTGTGTGTGGCTGTGCGTGTGTGTGGCTGTGTGTGGATGATTAAAGACTCCCTTGCGGTGCGCACACGCTCAGCAGCCACGGCAGCTGACAGTGCAAAACCGTCTCGCTGACTGCAGGAAACGGGCCGCGCGTTAACCCTTGGCGCTGCGTGGGAACTGCGCGGACCGCGATGACGACGAGGGGGACGGGAGTCTTCAACCTTGAGGCTCGTGTCGCCCCACCGGGGGCTTGGCGCGCCTGGCGAGCTCCCAGCGTCGTCTGTGCCGTGCGACTGCTCGCAGGTCACCCCTGTCGCAATGCACTTGCCGATAGAAATAATAATATTAATATTCTGTCTCTTGTAATCAAGTAAACGAGTTTGATATGTCGAGAGTGGTTCACATTTCAACAACATTAAAGCACTTTGGGTGTTCATACGGAATATGTGAGTGTATTAACATGTAGAGAGGCGGTATGCGTCTAACAAGTTAAATATGTGTTAAATGTGCAGCCTGTTTAAAGTGTGGTTGGGCACGACGACCCACGTGCACACACTACGCATGAACGCAGTCATTGGGAAGTGAACATCACCACCACCACCACCGCGATGCGCCACGAGACGGCGGCGACGTGGGGAGGACTTCACCCAGCAGTGGATAGACCACTCAGCGGCTGATTAACGATGCTGATGACGTCCCGCCCAACAGAGGGGACCAGCCCCTGGTGCCAGGGCTGCCGAGGCTTGCAGGCCGGAGCAGTGAGCTCCATCTGAGCGGCGTCTGTCCCAGGCAGCGGCAGCTCGCTCAACCGGCTCGTTCCTTGAGAACCGCTTTGTGTGCTTAGCTCGGTGTCCTTCCGCACATCCGATTAGCACGGTTGGCTACGTACGGTGCAAAAGAAGTTAAACATCATACATACATACACGCGAGATCACAGCGAAAACAACGACGGGATTATTGCACGCTGGTAAGAACCTTTGGACAACATTTAATAACGTTCAGTTATCAGCGATGAAGAGTCAAAGTCAACGTGGCCTTCTGCTCCTCAACACGGATCGGGGTTGACCCTGGCCAGTGGCCAAGAAATTCCAGAGAGGACCGCGATATTTGAAAACATTGACTTCCCACAAAGTGGTGCTCATTTCATCAACCCGAGGGTGATGACGCTCTGAATGAATCCCCCCAACCGGGATGGAACTCGCCGCCTTCTGGTTTTGAGTTGAGAAATCGGCCACAACACTGCCCAGTCACCAGGCTACGAAAAATAAAATATGAAATCATAATCGCTAACCCCGAACACCATGAGAGGCGTTTAGTGAACTTTGTGGTTGCCTGCAAATGAACCACAGAGCAAGCACACTCGAGCCTGCCAATAGGCGACGGTGTTTGAGAAGACATTTCACGGAGAGGGCAGATACAATCATCACGAGTGCAGAGTCCATCCTCGTGAAGTGGGGGTTCGAACCCAAGCGATTAACGATGTGAATCAACAATACGCCTAAAACGCGGCAAGTTATGCAGAGGTTCATCTCCGCATGAGACCACGTGGTCTTCATTCATACGCAGGCTTTCACGGCCAATGTCACGATTCACGATCATCGAGTTGTCTCGGGCGAGCCATGGCGTGGCTGCCACGCCGGTGGGAGCTACGGTACCCTCCACCACCCGACACAGCCAGAGAGGTGAGCGACTCGGCATGTGGTGAACACGCGAGCGAAATGTTGGCGACGTTAGACGACGTTTCGAGCGGTGTTCCAAACCGTGACGTGAAGGTGCAAATTCACTGGAGCAGCGTCTCGCCCGACACCTATCGTTTTCACAGGGGCGCGTGCATTGCTGTGAACGCTTCTGGCATTTCACGGACATTGCCGCGCTCTGTGTTTGTTTCTCCATTGCACCAAAACATTTCCCTGGAGGGTCGCCCTGCAACAGAGCGGAGTCACTCTCAAGCCCTAAATAGCCGCAGCTGTCAAGGTGAGTGTTCCTCAAAGTTATTGGTGGTGTAAGGACATCGCAGCCTCGAGGTTACTGTAATTGCAAATAAGAATGTGTGTTTTTTTTTGGTGCTGAATGAACCTTAGGCGGGACCCCGGGGTCCCACAAGCCCCCGGCTCTCGCATAAACATGAAATTATAATGTCAACAAAAACTTTGCTCTTTTTCACCAATGGGTTTGAAGGATGGTGGCAAGTGTTGTCTTGTTAAACTATGCCTTTAAAACTGAAAACTACTTACCTGCAGCACCTCTATTTAAATACACTATCGAAAAAATAATTTACCCCTCTGTCAAACATCGTGTTTCTCACACAGGGTAGTAGTTCACCACACACACACACACACAGGGTACAAGTTCACCACGCACACACAGGGTACAAGTTCACCACACACACACAGGGTACAAGTTCACCACACACACACAGGGTACAAGTTCACCACACACACACAGGGTACAAGTTCACCACACACACACAGGGTACAAGTTCACCACACACACACAGGGTACAAGTTCACCATACACACACACACAGGGTACAAGTTCACCACACACACACACAGGGTACAAGTTCACCACACACACACAGGGTACAAGTTCACCACACACACACAGGGTACAAGTTCACCACACACACACACAGGGTACAAGTTCACCACACACACACAGGGTACAAGTTCACCACACACACACAGGGTACAAGTTCACCACACACACAGGGTACAAGTTCACCACACACACACAGGGTACAAGTTCACCACACACACACACAGGGTACAAGTTCACCACACACACACAGGGTACAAGTTCACCACACACACACAGGGTACAAGTTCACCACACACACACACAGGGTACAAGTTCACCACACACACACACACAGGGTACAAGTTCACCATACACACACACAGGGTACAAGTTCACCACACACACACACACAGGGTACAAGTTCACCACACACACAGAGGGTACAAGTTCACCACACACACACACAGGGTACAAGTTCACCACACACACACAGGGTACAAGTTCACCACACACACACACAGGGTACAAGTTCACCACACACACACAGGGTACAAGTTCACCACACACACACAGGGTACAAGTTCACCACACACACACACAGGGTAGTAGTTCACCACACACACACACAGGGTACAAGTTCACCACACACACACACAGGGTACAAGTTCACTACACACACACACAGGGTAGTAGTTCACCACACACACACAGGGTACAAGTTCACCACACACACACAGGGTACAAGTTCACCATACACACACACAGGGTACAAGTTCACCACACACACACAGGGTATAAGTTCACCACACACACACACAGGGTACAAGTTCACCACACACACACAGGGTACAAGTTCACCATACACACACACAGGGTATAAGTTCACCACACACACAGGGTACAAGTTCACCACACACACACAGGGTACAAGTTCACCACACACACACAGGGTACAAGTTCACCACACACACACAGGGTACAAGTTCACCACACACACACAGGGTACAAGTTCACCACACACACACACAGGGTACAAGTTCACCACACACACACAGGGTACAAGTTCACCACACACACACAGGGTACAAGTTCACCACACACACACACAGGGTACAAGTTCACCACACACACACAGGGTACAAGTTCACCACACACACAGGATACAAGTTCACCACACACACACAGGGTACAAGTTCACCACACACACACACAGGGTACAAGTTCACCACACACACACACAGGGTACAAGTTCACCACACACACACAGGGTACAAGTTCACCACACACACACAGGGTACAAGTTCACCACACACACACAGGGTACAAGTTCACCATACACACACACAAGGTACAAGTTCACCACACACACACACAGGGTACAAGTTCACCACACACACACAGGGTACAAGTTCACCATACACACACACAGGGTACAAGTTCACCACACACACACAGGGTACAAGTTCACCACACACACACACAGGGTACAAGTTCACCACACACACACAGGGTACAAGTTCACCACACACACAGGGTACAAGTTCACCACACACACACACAGGGTACAAGTTCACCACACACACACAGGGTACAAGTTCACCACACACACACACAGGGTACAAGTTCACCATACACACACAGGGTACAAGTTCACCACACACACACACAGGGTACAAGTTCACCATACACACACAGGGTACAAGTTCACCACACACACAGGGTACAAGTTCACCACACACACACACAGGGTACAAGTTCACCACACACACACACAGGGTACAAGTTCACCACACACACACAGGGTACAAGTTCACCACACACACACACAGGGTACAAGTTCACCATACACACACAGGGTACAAGTTCACCACACACACACAGGGTACAAGTTCACCACACACACACACAGGGTACAAGTTCACCACACACACACACAGGGTAGTAGTTCACCATACACACACACAGGGTACAAGTTCACCATACACACACACACAGGGTACAAGTTCACCACACACACACAGGGTACAAGTTCACCATACACACACAGGGTACTAGTTCACCACACACACACACAGGGTAGTAGTTCACCATACATAGTTGGTAGAAGTTCACCACGGTCCTGGACGAGCTGTAGCCCAGCAACAACCAATCAACCTCTCAGAGGTCGAAAGGCTCGAGACCAGAGGTTGATTTGGGAGCTTCGTTTGTGTTACGGGGATTGCGACTGTGGAGTCATCGTTCTCGAGTGCCCTGTCTTGGGATGGGATGGCTCAGGAACACGGGGAGACAGCGACTTAGTGAGGCAAAGCTGAAGACTGCACAGACGGTGGTCAATTGCATGCGCAGAATGACAGGCACAGAGAGGAACACACGGATTGGGGAATAAATGTCCATCAGGCATATCATCTTGACTTTAAATAAACGTTGCTTGAGCAGAACACCTCGGGGAAATGGTCATGGCCGATGAACAACGCTCGTGACAGCCACAGCATCGCAGGGCAATGGCGTGGGGGAGACATTCACCCAACAGTGCGTAGACCACGGCTGCTGGTGATGGAGTTCAAGACAAGTTATTGATTGTAAATGCAAGAGCAATTTGTTTTATGAAAGCGCCAGAGTGTAAATGGGGAATGTCTCTTGACATTTTTCGAGAGCATGTCTCTCCACGGCAGAGCGCGTGGCCTGCTGTCCGCGTCATTGGGGGAGCAGCCCCACGTGGCAGCCACGACGCGCGCTGGCCTCGCTCCAAGATTCTTTGCTAAAGAAATGCAAAAAATAAATTAACACACCGACCCAAGAGCTGCACACACACACACCGAGCACACGCGCCACGTGACACGCACAACGACTGCGCTGCGTCATGGAGATGAATGGGGTCGCGGTGTGGATCACACGGATCGCCTCCTCCACGGCCCCCAAGTGGAACGCGGCGGCATTCATCAGCAGCGCGGCGGCCCCGCTCACTGCACGGCGCCTCCGTTCTGCCAGCAGTCACTTGCTGCAATGTCTGGAGGAACACGCTGCAGTGTCAGCACAGCACTGCCCTTCATGCTCCTCTTGCTGGCATTAAAATAAGAATTATTTCGGAATGGCGAGTTTTATTGAAACACTTCAAACGAAATCTGCTGAACGCGCAATGGCTCGCTGGACACGCGTGGTGTGATGCTCATCCGCTCATTACGCGTCCCCAACACCATCGAGGTAATGCCTCCACAGCATCTCAAGGTACAGGTAGGAGGAGCCGCTTGAAGCCACGCTCCGTGTCTGGGCTACGGATAGCGCCAACGTTCAAGCAATGTCCCGTCTTATGTTCGTGCTCAGTTCGGACATCGTCAAACTCTATCAGGCATCACGCGAGATCCATTCCACTCGTCCCAGACTCCACTCCGCAGCCTCCTCAAGCCAATGGTCGCCACACGACCCGCAGTGTTCGCTGTCATATCGCGCACGTGCGTGGCCGCGTCTCCTCGCCCCTCCCTCCGTGCAGCCTTCGTGGAGCCGCTCCCCACACAGGCAGACTTCACGTGGCCGTCTTTGTCACCGCTGCAGGAACCAAAGCTGGTGATGCTCCCTCCCATCCATCTCTGTTCAATAGGAGGTCCGATGTTCCTCTTCTGCTGCTACCCCCCGTGCTTGTCCAATGCCTCTCACCGATCCGGCCTCCTGTCTCAGTGTCTGCAATCGAGGTTAAGCGACGAAAGCGGCATTTAGAGCACAATGGAAACTTCAAATAAACGACGCGAATCAACCCTGCGAAGTGAAATGTGCATTCTCAGATGTGGCTCGGACCAGAGGGACTCAGCAACTTCGAGTGATCGGGCGCGCTAACCACACGCGCGAAGATGGGTCGTTACCAGTACACAACAAGCCGTGCAAGGTGTAGCGCTTTGCCTAAATCAGAAACATAGCACGATTATAACACATTTGATGACATTATTGAACATATGCGTAACCACTGCACATTCAGGGGTATTCAAATAGCTTTTACTCGACGTCTGCAGAGGGACACTTGTACAGAGACGAACGTGCACGGACGATGTGTGCGCCTGCCCTCCAGTGAGTCGTAAACACCCTTCACAAGTCAGGGGATTGTGATGATGGTGCGGCGGTCACCGCGTTCAGCTGCACGCCACGTGCCCGGGCACGGCTCTTACAGCCCCTGCCACTCCCGACCCGTGCCATTCGCCATAGCACCACGGTCCACTTCAGCCCGCGAATCCGATATGTGTCCCTTAACCTTGCATTATTCAGCACCGTGAGCCTTACTGACAGTTAAGCAATTTCGTTTATGCGTTTTACGACTGTTAGTTAATGAGATGGCTTGCTTGGGGAATCGGTCCAAAACACATGCGCTTTCTCACTCTATACGCTATTCTACAAAATACACGCTTTGTTCAAAGTGTTCTTTCTCCCTGTGCGACGAAAGTGAATGGTTTCACTAAAAGTGGGAGCGTTGCTGAGAACACGTGCTGAGAAGAGGAACGCGAATGCCACATCGAGCAGGGCGCTCTCGATTGCGAGGATGCCGATCCAAATTGCATGGCACCCAATCGCTTTTCTGCGGAGATGTGCGGTGCAAATGAAACCAAATCATTAAATGTGATTCTCTAAGCGAACATGGGAACACGGCGGAGCGCGGGAGGGGGGAGAGCGGGGGTCGGTGGTGCCGTGCAGCCGCGGATCCCACGAGGGCGTCGTGGGGGAGGGGGGCGTCTTTCGGTCCCCAGTGACCTGGGCTTGACCTCACAGGCACCCCCTTGGGGGTGACCGCTTCACGGCAATGAAATTAAATGTGGAGCCGTTGCAATACCCCACACACTCGCTGCTAATATCCCACACACCCGCTGCTAATACCCGATAGCCGCTGCCAGAGCGCCTTGCTGGCATACGAATACTGAACCCATAGCACAAGACACACGGGCACCATTCATGGTCCCTTTTGGTGGATTTTTAAATGTAATTTCGCCCAAATTGTGCTATTTGCATTGTCATGAGACGAATAATCCATTCTGATGTCTCGTGGTGAGACGGAAGTGGATATCACAGAGCTACTTCTGAGATGTCGTAAAGCGATCACTGGTCTACGCAGTAAATGGTCGCACATTTTACCACTCGTCACATGACCATCAGATATTTTAATTCTCAGAGCTAGAATGTAGCCAAATTAAGCGTAAAATCAAATTGAATGTGATGTGTTTTTGTGTGCAGTTATTGGTGACCAGGCTGAGACCATGAACTTAAGAACAACAAGGTTTAATCACGGGCCTTTTTCCTGGGTCCAAACATAGCATCTCAGCGGCCACAGCCACGTGTTACAGGAGAGAAGTTGTCTTCACCTGGGGTGCACGCACCCCGTGGGGTGCAAGATGCCCCTTCTGGGGATGTGAGACGTGCCAGATTGTTCTAGAAGGTAAATCATCGAAACACAAATTGAGCACGGGCACGTAAGTACAACTTACTTTGTTTCATCAAACCGATGTGTTTATTAAGAGTATACATGTTTTAACGACTGAGAATCAAAGGGGTGCAAGGCTGCAGTAAAGGTTGAGGACCACTGCAGTGGAGGCACGGTTATATGTGCAAAGAGGTAATTTTGTTCGTGTCATGTCAACTACAATCACCGCGTCGCAGCTTTCCTCTTGTGTGAAGTGGAAACCCCTGTGCGTTACATTGCACCAGTGCAGGACGAAGGCGGCGAGGCAGAAGAGAGGGGAATGCAGCAGAAGGGAGGTGGCCACAAAAGGAAGGGAGCCTCTCGATTATTACATTTGTGAACAATCGCGACGCCAGCATCGCACGAGGACGCGCGTGATGAACGTGTCGCCTGGAATGAAATATATTCCAGAGGTAATATTGCAACAATACATCACTGATAATGAACATCGTAGAGCAAGTTGACAAGTTTCTGTAATCTGAGATATTGTAGATATGGAGGTGCTCCTGGAGCTCATGATATCCGTGATATATCGTGGAGAATGGAATGTAGCACTTGATTCAAATGTGCAATAACCTACAAAAGGCATAAATGTATTTCGACTGTCGTGGTGTCCCACGGCGCCTTCTGCGCAGAATTCACAGCACGGACTCCCCTTTGTCTGTGGCCTTGCTCTGCGTTGGCACAAAGTCATTCTCGAGTCCGCTGGGGATCCGCGTTCTGCAAGCTCGACTGGAATAAACAAAAGCACGACCTCCACTCATTACTTCTCCACGACCGCCTCCGTCAACGTAAATTTGATTAACTAAAGCAAGTTGTTGTTATGTGGAGGCGCAATGCTTGCACACAAAAACCAACTCGGCGGAAAATGAATGTTTTTATTATTTTAGACTAGCTGGCAGATGGTCTAGGAACGTTGGCAGACTGTAAACAAATTACTGTATTTGCGATATGATTTCATTTTCTTATTCCAAAATTTTCTTTGTAAAAAAAAATCCAATATTTTTTAACCAGATCAAACCTCCAATATTCAATATCTCAACATGCCCCACAACATTCAGGCTAATTATGACCCCATGAGATCAATTTACTGGCTTTGTAGGATAATGAAATTCCGAAAAAAGCACAAGTAAGCTGGTCATTAGGATGAACTGCTGCTCACGCACTAATAATGGAGAGGCACGGATTATAACCCCTGATATTTGGGTGCCATGTTTTCCGGGCTGCAAGCCGGTGCACGAGTATTTGGGTTGCGCGGCCATGCAGAGCCCTCACGTGCCGGGCCCTGCAGCACGGGCCCTGCCCACGCACGGGCCCTGCCCACGCACGGGTGCGGGGTGCGGAGTGTGGGCGCGGGACACGCGGTCTTGGGCACGCGGGCTGCTCGCGCTCCGCGTCTGTTGCGATCTGTGCTCACTCCCGCGTGGAGATGTCTGGGGGATGGGTACTGTATGTGGGATTTGAAGGGGAAACCGGTTTATCAGATATATGCGCACACACACCCCCAAGATGATTACTCAAACAATGCAGCGCCTCTCTCGAGAGTGATGCAATCGGTGAACAGCTGCATTTAATAACGGGATAATTAATTAAAGGATGGCTCTCCGCCTATATAAGGGGTTGGGCCAGAGAACTCGGAGCTGTCGGGTTGAGGGAGGATCCTTGGTCGCGGCTGGGTAGCGCGCCGCTGTGTTTGAAGCCGCTTTCATGATCACGTTTTACATTATGCAAGTGTAAAGTGAAGAGGTGGTGCTCGTACAGGATGGATAGCGAACATACTGTGGCCGGTCCTATGAGCTGCGAGTCCCGCCACCACAGGCGTGAGAACCACAGAAAGAGAATATAAAATAATATTTTTTTATAATAACCATTTTTGGTTTTCACACCTGATGATGATTGCTTGTGTTGCAATCGAAATGTCGTGAGACTTTTATTGTTTTAGTTTTATTATTTTATTATTTCCCTTTACGTGACTTACCGAAAGAACCAAGAATATGAAGCCGTGCAGTCACGAAAGCTTTAAATCGAAATGTAGCCAGGTTCTTAATCGGAGTGAGTGTACTGGTAGCCTATAATGTGGACTGTGGCCTAGTTTTTAAGCGGGTGAGCGTATTGGCAGTCTAATGTAGACCGTAGCAATGGTGTATCTGCATCGGCGATTGGGGAAACTAAACGACATGTCTTGGACCGTGTTCGTGAGCTCAAGGCAGATTTGGAACACGGTAGGACCAATACTTCTGCCGTGGCGGATCATTAATTTAATGCGGCTGGCTCGCGAAATGTATTTCTCGAAGACGATGGTACTTTGCAAGCCGACTGGCTATCAACAAAGATTCGTTCATGAAGCCATCCATATACGGAGACCATTTCAACCGAGAGGATGGTTATAAGCTCTGCAATCATTGGAAAGATGTCATCAACCACTTTGGGTCATGACTTGATTTCTGTGTTCTTGTCAACATCCACCATCAGCAGTGTGGGTGTGCGGAGCGAGGTGCAATGATTGCCTGGCCGCCCTTTGGTGTACTTGCTCGTCTTTCTCCGACATTAACATCAGCTACCTCTCCCCCGCCCACGCTGCTGACACACTTGGGCTACGCCCATCATCTCTAAACCTTTATAAAGAGTTCGCCTTTAGAGGCTAACCCCTCGCTTTCCTGATGGATGCTTGTGTTGCGGTCGAAACGTCGTGGTTTTTTATTTTATTTTTATTACTGAAAGAACCAGGATTAAGTCTACATTATAGACCGCCAGTAAGCTCTGATTAAGAACCAGGCTACAGTCTACATTAGTGTTTTTGTTTATTATTTTTATTCACTTTATTTTTTCATCATTTTCTATCTTCGTGACTTTACCGTAGGAACAAAATAATTTGAATTCCTGCCGTCACAAAAGTTAAGTTAAAATGATATAATTCACAACGTGTCTCCTCACGTTTACGTGCATGAATATTTCCTATTGCTGTGGCGATAAAATGTAAAGGAAGCAAATGTGCTTTATAATAACCATGGTAACACCGGTCAGTTACCAAAAGGAATATCTCTACCCTGATATGCGTGTTGAACACGTCTACAGCCGCCAGTAAATGTATACATTTTAAATCCATACATTTTAAATGTATACATTAAGCATGAGTACAGGTTTAGTGCCAGATTAGTGGGGGATGATGGCAGTGGTAATGCATCGTTAATACCGGATGAAGGCGATGCATGCAATAGCGAAGTGTTTTTTCGGTCAAAATTACTTTGGTATTGCCACGTCATTTTCTGGTGACACGACTCCAAGCGGCTTGGCACAATTTGTCGAAATGCTCCCACTCGCCTCAGCACTTTGGAGTCGGGGGGGGGGTAAACTTGTACCCCATCTATAGCCACAACCCAGATAATGTACCTCGCTCGTTACAGGATCGCATGTGAATGTTGTAAGCAAACACGATGTCCGCTGTGATTCTGCCAGGACGACTTCCATCGGTCGCTGAAATGTGACGAGTGGATTCGTAAAGCCAAATGGTATCCATAATCATTGTTTCCTGGGGGGTTTCGTAGCACGAGTTTTTTCCTCTGAATTCTTTTGAGAAGGCACGTTGCCCGTAGCCACCAGAAGTCCAAAGCAGATAATTATTGCATGCTTGAGACGGCATGCATGTTGAACTACTCTCGTGTATTTATACTTCGTCTACTTTCGCACTGTATGTACGTAGCCAGTGCATGGTATTTGGGAGGATTATCTGGGAAAACGAGCGTACTAAAATTGTCATTGTTAGTTGTATTCGGCCATTTGTAATTGACATAACTAATAACCAAACAGACGTTACCGGTACCACTGGGGCAGCCGCCCACAGACGTTGAACAGCGACTTGTGAATGGAATTGGGCCGACTGATCCACGACGCGCATGCCTGGCTGTGCTGTGGGTATCTGCATGCGTATGCAACACAAGCGTCCGTCATCAGGTGAGAAGCTTTCCCACCTGATGACGGACGCTTGTGTTGCGCCCGAAACGTCGTGATTCATTTTCTACCTACGTGACTTTACCGAAAAAACCAAAGAGTATGGATTCCTGCAGTCACGAAAGCGTCAAATCAAGATTCACAGCCTTATTGTCTTAAAATGTTTCAAATATGTATGCCGGAATTGTGGGACCGCCAAATTCTAAAATATTAGTTTTATATTCTTGGTTCTTTCGGTAAAGTCACGTAGAAGGGAAATAATACAATAATACAAATAAAACATATCTTATTATGTTTAATTTTTATTATTTTGAATATTAATCCATGCAGTCACGAAAGCTTTAAATAAAAATATTAGTTTTCGTTTAAAAACAGATTTAGTACTGGATTCCGAACCGTTCAAAACTCTGAAATACAAACTGTCACAGGCCTAGGTTAAAGCACTTCTGACAGACTCGGTTTATAAGGTTAGGTTTTAGATATTCCTATTTCTAAGCCAAGACTGGGCAACACTCAAAGTGCAGCTTCCCAGCTTTTCTAGAACAGGTGAGAGCCACAGTCAGTCGAAAGCTCTACATCAGATGTCCAAGCAGAAGGAGCTCGGTATGCTCTCTAGTGGTGGCATCAGAGCGGAACCTTGTAGAATTTGCCGTTGTGCATATGCACCTTCTGGCGGGACCCCGGGGTCCCGAATGAACGAATGTCAAAATCGTAATTAATTTGCTTTTTGGCGACTCCGTCCCACCCGCCTGGCGCGGATCGTTCTGTCGTCGTGTCCAAGCGCAGCGGCGAGGACGAATGCGCAGAAGAGCCGAACAAGCGAATGCTGCACTCCATGCTCGGGTATGGGCAAGATCACAAGTCTCATCCAAAGCTGCTCAAACTGCCTACACCACTTAAGTCCTTCATTTGTCATAACGGTGTGCATAATACAGTGAAACTGCTCTCTTATCTTCATTATTATTTGTGACCTACCAATGTCTGCAGCCAGGATCGATCGATGACAATCCTAATACCTGCAGATATTTAACAGATGAGATGCGTTGCACCGTTAATTCCTCCTATTTGATAATACTTCTCTTGTACGTATGCATCTGTGCAGATAGGTTTTTTTTGCGGTTAAGCCATAGTCCCCACATACCGCTCGTATCAATGCGCATAAGAGGAGCGGCGACCCACTACTCTGTAGAGTAACATTGGTATAAACGCTCGCTACAATATGAACATCGCGTTAGAAACGCGTTCTATTTTACCTTCTGTTTACAAAGTGTGTTCACAATCCACACTGAAAAACACGATGATTGACAGAGGGGTGTAAATTATTTTTTCGATAGTGTATTTAAATAGAGGTGCTGCATGTAAGTAGTTTTCAGTTGTAAAGGCATAGTTTAACAAGACAACACTTGCCACCATCCTTCAAACCCATTGGTGAAAAAGAGCAAAGTTTTTGTTGACATTATAATTTCATGTTTATGCGAGAGCCGGGGGCTTGTGGGACCCCGGGGTCTCGCCGTAAGGTTCATATTTTGCGCGGTATGTGATACATTCTTTAGACCCTTAAAAAGTTATACAAATAAGCGCTCGATAAATGGAGTAATTTCTAAACGCCTGGTGCGTGGTGGTGGGTTGGGGGCTGTGGCGAGCGGTAAGCGGGGGGACCACGTGGAGCAGCCGCCCTTTGTGTCGTGGGTAACCACGTGGACTCCCCACTCGGTGCCCCCGCCCTCAGCTTCTTGATGGTCTCCGTGTCGCAGGCCTGCATTGTGGGGGGCGGGGGGGATCCACCCCCTTGCACCCCTCGGTTCAACTCGGGCATGCGGCGTCGTCATCTCGTCGCTTAATCGTGGCCTTGCATTGTCACAGACTCTCTCTCAACTCGGCGATTCACAATCCCCTACTCTGCTCACGCAGGGTACCGTGTCCACTACGGAATGATTGCGCCCCAGTGGCTACCACTGGCACGGAGCGCTGTGTCGAATGAACGCTTCTCATTTACTTCCGCTTCTATACAATGAAGGGGGGTCCTCGGGACCAGTTCAGATACCGCTCGCCACGGGTGTTAACCTCGACTGGGAATCAAGCTCGGGTCGATGGCGGGGTTCATCGTACTGCGTGACAACTGCTGTTGCCACCATGCCTGTAACAGGATCTCATCTGACAATTCATTTGTAGAAACTAAAAACAGAACCTGACAGCCTGTTCTTGAGTTGAATATTCTCTGGGACGGAAGTATAATTAGGTGTCCATCCAATTAGTTTCCCAAGCTACCTGAATGAATGCCCCTTATTAGAATAATATAAAACTAGAAGTGACAGCCAGGCGATGGTGAACAATCTCAAATGCACCACCGTGCCCCTCCCATGCCCTGGTCGGCCTCGGGCATTTGCTCCGTATGAGTCAGGCTAACTGCTCCTGTCCGTCTCCTGCTCCGAGGCTTGACGGTAACGCTTCGCCGCCTATGAATTGCTTGACCCACTTCGTGCCACACTACTTTGACACGCGCACTCCGCCATGAATATCGGCATCCCTCCTACGCCCGTGTTCTCGGAATTCAAGCAGAGCTCCGTTTTAATTTCTGCTTTCGTCTTATTACCAGCAGCCTCTATGCAGCTACGAGCCAATCGGCGTTGACATGAAGGCCACCGCTCGTGATGCGCTGCTCGACGGTGTTTGCAGTCCGTACGCAATCCACACACACGGCTTGTACTTAGAAAAGAAAACCACTCGCATTTATTTGGGATGTGTTAAACGTTGCTTAGTTTTTTTGTCTTAGGCTGCAGTACTTACATACTAGTGGATAACCAAGTGCCTTCTGCCGACTCGTCAATTTTCTCAATCCATACTTGGCAGGCAAGGGATTAACGTAAACTGTACAGTCATCAGCCATTTAATCCTCTGCTGAATAAACACGTCTTTGCCGATATTGCTAGGAAATCGCCTTGCAACATTCAAAATCAGCATTTCCATGCTCAACCATTTAAAAACAAGCTGCCAGCATTATTGATGTTACACAACTGTCGATCATTGCGTTGATTTGTAAGCGTATACCAAGTGTTAAACTAGATCTATTAAACTTGTAACTATCGCCGCTGGTAAAAAAAAAAAAACTAAAAAGAAACGGTGAAAAACAGAACTGAGGTATGCCCGTTGAAAAAATGATTAAAGTATTACATTAGTGGAACAGATTTCCTACAATGCCTCTGAAATGCAAAACGATCAGAGGTTCCCCATCAGTGTCAACACACGTGAGTAGCCCAGCATGTAAGATGCCGTCACTTTTGAAAGTTATATAAACAGTGGACGAGTAATTATCTAAGTTTCCATTGAAGCAGCAGTCCATACCATAGAAATGAAATCGTGATCTATTTCGGTTTGCAATAAAGCTTTAAGATTCTTAAAGTAAATTTGTGATGACGATTTTAGAATCATAAATTTTCAAGTGGTGAACTTTGCGTAAGGATTCATGCAGGGTGTGGTAAGTAGTTGAAGTGAGTGCAGAGTGCACAGGTGACGACGCAGCAGGAGCCCGCCCTGCAGCAGGAGCCCGCCCTGCAGCAGGAGCCCGCCCTGCAGCAGGAGCCCGCCCTGCAGCAGGAGCCCGCCCTGCAGCAGGAGCCCGCCCTGCAGCAGGAGCCCGCCCTGCAGCAGGAGCCCGCCCTGCAGCAGGAGCCCGCCCTGCAGCAGGAGCCCGCCCTGCAGCAGGAGCCCGCCCTGCAGCAGGAGCCCGCCCTGCAGCAGGAGCCCGCCCTGCAGCAGGAGCCCGCCCTGCAGCAGGAGCCCGCCCTGCAGCAGGAGCCCGCCCTGCAGCAGGAGCCCGCCCTGCAGCAGGAGCCGCCCTGCAGCAGGAGCCCGCCCTGCAGCAGGAGCCCGCCCTGCAGCAGGAGCCCGCCCTGCAGCAGGAGCCCGCCCTGCAGCAGGAGCCCGCCCTGCAGCAGGAGCCCGCCCTGCAGCAGGAGCCCGCCCTGCAGCAGGAGCCCGCCCTGCAGCAGGAGCCCGCCCTGCAGCAGGAGCCCGCCCTGCAGCAGGAGCCCGCCCTGCAGCAGGAGCCCGCCCTGCAGCAGGAGCCCGCCCTGCAGCAGGAGCCCGCCCTGCAGCAGGAGCCCGCCCTGCAGCAGGAGCCCGCCCTGCAGCAGGAGCCCGCCCTGCAGCAGGAGCCCGCCCTGCAGCAGGAGCCCGCCCTGCAGCAGGAGCCCGCCCTGCAGCACCGACGAGGCCTGGCGCGCCCAGCAGCGGCTCCATCGGGACCGCTCCTCTGGCCAACAGGGGCCTCCCTGCTGTGTGCATCCCATCTGTTAGAGCCGCCTCCACGTCTTGTTTGGCAGCGCAGTGACGAATGGTCCAACTTGGACCGTTGCGGACTCTCTTTCAGGAGGGCCCTGGCCACGTTTTGGCACGATTGCTATGAACTGTATATTCCACTTGCGTCCTGTGCGGTGTGAACTTTTAACATTTTGATCGCGATGCAGGCACACTGGCCTATGCCTATGAATGACAGTGATCTTTAATGTCCACTGACGCAGATGGCACGTCGTATGTTTTGGTTACTACACCCACAGTATTAATTGGGGTGGCCACAGGATTTGAACAACCTTTGCAACGAGCAGCAGCTGCTGTGCTGCACTCCAACTGGATTAATGGGAACCAGGAGAGGAGCCGCCTCTTTACTGGGTGGCATTTCTGTGCCTTTTCTTTTCCTTATTGAGGTGGTACACATTAAAGGTGGTACACAACTCCCCAGCGATGTCCAAGCCAAGGCCGGTGAAAATTGGGAAGAAATTGAGAAATCCCAAGCCACATTGTCCATAAACGACAGCCACTTCACAATGGCAAATTGGTAATGACTTTAAAAAAGGGAAATGTAAACATGAGCATGGATAATGTACACTCGCAGCAAGTGCATGCACAGGATTAGAGGGATTTCAAATGTTGCCACAGGCTTTGCACTACATCAGAGGCCCCAGATGGTTTATGTCAATGAGCATGAAACACAGACTATTTAAGTTAAAGTTTAATAAAAAAAAAAAATGGTATTTACACACTGAAACAAAACATTATTTGGGCAAATCTTGACTTAAAGCTTTCGTGACTGCAGGACTCAATATTCTTTGGGTCTTTCACTAAAGTCAAGTAGATGGTTCAAAGAAAATAAAAATAAACTACGTTCTGATCACAACACACGCGTACGTCATCCTCTTTCCTCCTGATGACGATCGCTTGTTGTGATCGGAACGTAGTTTTTGGTTATTTTCTTAGAACCATCTATGTGACTACAGAAAGACCCAAATAATATAATTTGGGCACCATAGCTTTCCAGCGTTGACACAGGAGGCTGTGGTTACATGTACAGTACATGCGCACGTACAGTTGTCTTCACAAACCAGTTGGCGCCAGCCCTCGCGGTACATTTTCCAATCATGGTGGCCATGCCTGTTCATCTGTAAATCTACAGCGCAGCCACAGTGAATACGACTGCACGACACTGCAGAAAATGTATTTTACTCTCTAACATACGGTGTGTTGACTTTCTCCATCTAGTGGAAGAAAAAGGGGGTGAAGTTTGGGCAGTCTTCAGATGAGAATTCACGCGGCTTCAAAAATAATCTTGCGAAACTTGGAAGGACAACGATCTTGACTCTACCCATCAGTTGTGGTCCTCTGCAGTACTTCCGGGGCAGTTAGAGTCCAGGTCGTCACGGTCTGATGGGGAAACACTGTCACTGGTGATTTAGTTGTGGTCCAGGTGATAAAATGTAGAACATTTAATTTAAATGGATAATTTTTTTACTTAAGGATATTCACCGAGGACGATAAAAACTTTCAATTAAAATCGGAGTTTATATATATTTTTTATGACATAAGGGAATCGTAAAACACGAGGGATTTATGACATGTGACACTGCATTTGAGTCTGATTAAACCTTGATCTGTGGCTAAATTGCATCACAGTTGCAAAGGTTGAGAATTAAATTCCTCATTGGAGTTGCCTCGAGCTATTATCCCCTGGGGGTCAACTGGAAGAGCATAGTGGCTGGTGAACAGTGGTACACGTGTATACAGACTGATCCCTGCTATGGGAACGTGGCATTTGCAGTGCTGGCTCCAGGCTGCCTATGAAGAGGAGTGCCAACCCTTTACTTGATTGCATTTGGAGAGGCTGACTTTACCTCCTGCGGGTAGTTTCCTTGAAACATCAGCCAACAAGGAAGGACCTCTGTTTACTCAGATATGAGACTACTACTTCAAACACTGTGCAGGGGGACGATATCAAAGGTATTTTGCACGACTAGAAATTCCACATAGTAACAAATCAGTGTTATCCCTCAACATATGTACCGGTGGTTCAGTCCGAGTGACCAAGGTATGTGCTAGTGGAGACTATGGTGAGCTGCCCAATTGGCACCCCTTTGGGCAAGCGAGTGCAGCACGCACCTTCGTAGGAAGTGCCGCACCAGATGCAGTAGAAGTGCTCGGACCGAAGGTAGCCTGTCAGCTTCTGCAGCATCTCCTGCTTCTGCAAACGCTGCATGGGCACAACAGTTGTTAGTCGTGGGTCAGATGACATCCAGCGCCCGTTTCCTGAAGGCTGGAGCAATTTGTGTCAGGTGTCGTTGCACTGAACAGGCCACTGCTTCTCAAGAGCCCTGTGCCTCACCAAGTGCGCAGGTTTCCCTATCAATGCACTCAATTTCGACAAATGCCCTACCCAGAAATCATGATTGGCTCTGCTAATTGTCATGGAGATAAACATCTTCAGGGTGAAACAAGTTGCCATTTGCCTCATCTCTCCCGCACAGCTCTCTCTGTGGGCCGCGGTGATGGTAGGAGGCAGTGTTCATGGCTTTGTTGGCCTCACCAGAGAGGAAGTTTGTGGTCTGCACTGTTGCAGCACCAGTATAATGATCCTTAAAATGGCTGATCCTTAAAATGGCTGAGGAAATTAAATATTTTATTTCTGGGACACTTTTTTCCAGGGGTGTACTAAACTCCACGACTGGGGTACCAATCAATCCGAAATCAGTGCTACTCCACAATGTTGAAACGCAGCAAGCACGATTGCGCTGAAACCCTGAACGTTTGTATGCACCATAGTGCATCGTGAGTACAGCTCGTCAAGATGAGTCGATTGCCGCATCGCAGGCCATCAACAGATTAAAAATGACTGCATCACGGACATTATGCGAGAGCCGGGGTAGCGCCATGAGGTTAAAATGTTAGTACTTGTGACCATATTTACTGCCAGTTTTCAGGGGTTCAGAGACTACACGTAGAACCACATATCATCTGGCCAGACAGTGGATAATATGCTCACTCAGGAGGAGGAGAATCACTCTTGTTGTTTAATACAAAAACACAAGAGGAAGCAGTAACAGTTGGCCACCTCTGGTCATAAACTGTCCAGGAACTGGTGCTAGGCGATATGGGTGATAGGCGACAATGGAAGTCACTTTACTGGATTGTGGCAACGTGGCTTTTGTATTGAAGGTCCATATAAGCAATTTGGTATCAACTGTCAAACCTAAGCTTATATTCCACCTTGGCAGCGCGTGTAGTCCCAGCTGAGCAGCATTACTGATTTGGCTGTAGTGGGTCTGCCACTCGTCTGCAGTGGAAAATTAAATGTGATGAAGTGAAGGTCGGGTGACGTGCACCAGCATACTCTTTAGTTCTTTCGGTAAATCACCGATTTAATTTATTTTATACCTACGTGACTTTACCGAAAGAACCAAAGAGTATGGATCCCTGCAGTCACGAAAACTTCAAATCTAGAGTGCACCAGCATGCACACGAGAGTAGCACGCGAGAGTAGCACACATACGCCACGCACAGCCCCGTTACATCACTCTGGAGCTGCGAATCGGCAAACGCCTCGGCTCATGGACTCCACGCTCGTGAGAGGAGGGAGCGGCTCACGGCCTGCAACGAAACACTCACATTGGGTTGGTCGTCATCATCTTCCTCCTCATCGTCCTCGTCATCCTCATCTTCGTCTGGTTCAGGCTGCATCCAGAACCAGGGCTCCAGTGGCTCCCTCACCCCCTGCTCACGACATGCAAGGGACACGGAGAGCACATGTGTTAACACGCTCGTGTGCCGTACGGTTCACGGCGTGCTTCACACAAAGCACACGCAGGCACCACATCTATTTTTGTCATTATTACTGCAAATTTTTTTAACCAGTATAACTAATATAATCCGAAAGATTCATAAATGTGCATTTCATTAATTCCCGTTATTAGCAATGACTGGTAACAGGGCAGTTCCACAATTTCAGATGTATATTTCAGATCCTTGAATGATGCTCATGATCGTATCATCATTAAGTTATTTTTACTTGGGCATACTACCTCAATGAATTAGGGTCGTCATTCAGGATCGGAATAATGTGTCCAGATTGTTGGTAAGAGGAGAATGCTCGTATAATACCGCTGTGCCAGACGTACTGTCTTCCACGCTGCGATGGACACCGAATTCTCAAATAACAGTTGACACAAGTGCCTTCACAGATGGTTGTTTATCTGTTGCCTGCGAGCTGACCTACCAACAGCGATGGGGACTCCCTCGCTCAACTATTCTCTGTTGCACAGAACCATTGGAGGCCCCAGGAACCACAATCCCACGACGCGACCCCCCGCCCCGATTCCAGGAGCCGCCTGTCGTGCCCCACGCCGACCCCTGTACCTTCTGCTGGTCAAGTTGCTCGCAGGCTCCCCGGCTCTTCCGGAGGTCTTCCTCCGTCTGGCGATCTTCCAGCTTATTGCGCACGCGCGTCCTACACCGCGGGACGCAGAACGCACCAACGTCACGTGAAGCGCACCCATGCAACGACCGCCCACGCAAGGCCTATCCGTACAAAGAAGGGGACATGAGTCTTTTATCACACCCCTCCCACATCACCGTACGTTCTCTGTGCAATCCCAAGCACTGGAAGCATCGTCCCCACAAGTAGAAAAGCAGAGCTGCCTGCACGTCACAGGGTGGACTCTTGAATCTAGTTTAAGGCAGAGCACTCGCTGTGGCCCCACCAAAACAGCTCAGGTGAGTAACTAAACTAAAGCGTGATCATGGGTGTGCTTGTTGATCTTTGCCTACAGTTAAATGTATCATCACAAATGGTTGCTGTACTACATAGTTGTAATTGAACACCCCGATTTGGACAGTGCACCGAGACGTGATAAATAAAAAAAAAATGCAGACACCCTGTGGCGGAATTTGGTAGAACAAAGAGTTTTCTTTAAGTACGAAGTAATAAGCGGCTTCATTGATGTTGATGATGTGAGCACACACACACAGTGCGTGCCTGTATTCCTCCACCGAACACTTGGCTTGCTGCTGCTGCCTGCGCCGCTGGCGCTCCGCCACTTGTCGTTCCTTCTCCTTCTCCCGGCCCACTCCACCCCTATCTGCACGCACGCACCACCAGCAGAACCACACACACCACCAGCAGAACCACACACACCACCAGCAGAACCACACACACACGCACCACCAGCAGAACCACACACACTAAGTCTGGGCTCTGCCACATTTCAGAACATCCCATCAAAACTCTCCCAACAATTCCATCAAAGCACATACTGAGTGTGGGGGTGCATTACCATGCTGAAACACCACTCCCTATCAACAGCCCATGGCACTACAAATGAACGTCAGGATACACTTTGCCAAATGTATTTCTCCAACAATGTGAAGCGCTTGTGACAGTCTGTCAATCTTCCTTCAAGGCAACCATTATCAGACCCTGCATGTCCTAAAAAACGTGACCTTTCCTCGTGACCTTTCATGTGTAAGGTTGGGATTTGAACCCGGGTGTTCCCACTTAATCTCGCCTTCCATCAGGAATCTGCCTGATAAGGTACGGCCAACGCGAATCTTCTTCGCCTTATAAGAGTCCAATAACATTTTTGGCACCCATTGGGCACACAATTGAGAAATTCAACACATCAGAAATTATTGAGAGCACTGTTGCCAAATGTATCCCTATGACTGCTGATATTCGTCCTTACATCCTGCTTGCCTGTCACACACAACCAACCTCTCCACACAAGCAATGCTGGCTAAGTTTAATCCTCAAGTGAATTACCACTTGGGTCATCATCACAAACATGCACGCTGATTGCAGCCATGCCACCACCCATTGTATATGTTGCCACAATACTTGTGGTTGCTCATTAATTTGCAACCTATTTTCTGATAAATATCACTTGGATTTTCTCATTCAGAGGAAAATAAAACCAATGGCATCTCACTGCTCTTCTAATGTCCACGTGTTACAATAAGCTCTTCAAATAGCTCTATCATTATGAACCAATGTCTCTCCACTGCTGGATGAAGGTCTCCTCACACCATCGCCATCCCTCGCGGTCGGTCCAGTGCTGCTACCATCATCTCACTTGTGCGCAGAAACCCATGTCATCGCTCCATCTCTGTGCTGATCGTCCTCACACATCGGCCATTGACCCACCTAGCGATGGTTCCTATTGGAGCCCATTTACTTCTGTATTGTCAATACGATGTCTCCGATTCGCGTTTGTTCACTGTTCCACATATTCCTTTGTCCATCTCTCAGTGTAAATTCAAGCATGCATCTCTCCATTCTTCTTTGCGCACTTAAACAATACCTTATGTGCGTGTATCATTTATTTTGGTATCATCCAAGCTTTCTGGTAAGCCTAAGATTTATGTTTCATTTTCTATTCTGCAAGCACCAACACTGATATGTGCGTAGGGTCAGTGAGGTCAGCCCTACAGCTGTGAGATGATTGCAAGTTAAAGCGCCGATAATACAAATCCTTATAAAGAAAATGAAATCACCTCCGAACTCATCCCCAACACAAATCGCATACCTACATGCTCAGACATCTGTCCACTCAACTTCTCTTGGTAGCATGGTTTTGGTCAGGCATTTGAAATAACATTCGTACAATTTGAGCACGATGCAGACCCATGCCAGTGAATGTATAAATGTATATGTACCGCACACATGTGCAACCTTTGATTATTCTAAGTCTCTCCTAAAACCATAGCTGCTGCAATGCAATTGCCCTTAGAATATCCTCACTTTGCACTATTGTTACAGACGCTCTCTCCCCTTCAGATTGCCTGAGTATCCCTGTATCTCGGTCAAACCATAAATGCCATTATTCAGACAAAGCCGAATATAAATCCAGGTGGTTGAAAACAAAAAGAGCAGAGGGCTAGTGATTCACAATTGATTTTTGGGTCGGATGGGGGCGAGTGTCGACTGTGCAACGAAAGAATCACCATGGCATCCGCAGACTTGGCCACCGTTAGACCTCGTGACCGTTATTATTGTCATTGATTTGTGCCGATTTTGTTACAAAATCTTTGTGCGTGCACTTCTCTTTACCCCAGGGTCTCCCTCAGAAGAAACACGTCATCTGAATGAGCTTTCATGAGTTCCCAACACGATTTCCCTCGCCAACAAAAACGTTCCTCATGGCAAGGGTTACCCCACGAGTTCCCTTACACAAACTCCGACTCCGCAACGCGCTCCGTACCAACGCTCACGAGCCGGGCTCCCTGCAGTCGACCTCTGCCCGAGCTTTCTCGACCACCCACTGTTACCACACAATCCCTCACTTCAGACGACACGTTTGGCACGACACTCCAATCTCCATTGATACAACTGTAGATTAAGGTGGCATGGTGTCACAGTGGCAACACTTGTGGCTCACAGCAAGAAGGGCCTAGGTTTAATTCTCGAATCTGACTCCTGTCTGTGTGGAGTTTCTATGTTCTTCCCCTGTTCTGGTTTAATTTACCACATCAGGAACATACATGGGACTGGCAGCACTGTGTCCCTGGCCTGCATGCTGCTGCTCCTGGGTACACGCACAGAGTTAAGCGTGCGTATGGCCAAGAGTGGCTCAACCGTGCAGCAAACGCAATCGGCACTCACCTGCTTTGGGTTGCACTGGGATAGGCTCCGTGATGCCAGTGCCTGTGGTATCAAAGACAGAAAAACAAAATCACCTGTAAGCTGCCATTATAACATATCTACATGCATGGAGAGTGATCGCACAAGTCAAATACACCAACACGCCTCGTGACGATGAGTGTGATGATGAGGGAATCGAGTAGTTCCGTTGCGAGTTTGGCAATTTACAAGCTTGCAGGAGTGATGTCCGTGCAGTGTCACATGACATGTGGGGAAATGTTATCTCCCTCGCATGGTATACAACAGGAGGATGCGAGTTTGATCCCGACCCTGACGCATGTATATTTGGAGTTCGCGTGTTGTCTCTCTGAGTTCGCAAAGATTTTTCTCCGGGTCCTCCAGTTTTTCCCTCCACATTAGAAACATGCATTTTGATTATTTGGCTGCTACTATAAATCCCGACTTAGAATAAGCCACTTCGATGCACTAGCATGTGTGGCCACGTTGCCTCAAAAACAGAGCTCATAGCTCAAGAGGGCTTTCACCTGGTAAAATAACAGTAGTAGTTGGATGAGCGACCGCTATTCATAAAACATAAGAAAGTTGCAGCAGGGCTTTGTCATGAGAGTGCAGTGTAGCAAAATTAATTAACGTACTGTACTATGTTCCAACATACATGTGCCCCTCGCCTTCAACCCAAACTGACCAGCATGCTGAAGAATGGACAAATAACCCCCACAGCCCGGAAGGTGTGGAGAGATCCCTCATCCATGAGTGGAATAACAGATGGTCTGTACATGTGCTCTGTAAGGCTGCAGTAATGTTCACCAGGATGACACGAAGTGAGTGGCGGTGTGGCGAGTTGTGGGTGGGTGAACCTTCGTGCACGCTTTCAACACCCAGTGGTTCCAGTATCACTCCAGTGTCACTCCAGTGTTCACCAGAACCATTCCCCAGATTCTCAGTTCTCTGTTTTTTACTTGCAGATGTTCACTTCAATGCACGTAGCTTGTTTCGTGGACACTTAAGACTATCGGTCGTGCAGTCATCATCATCCTACCTATAAGAATAGGTTTTACCCTTTCTGGCAATAAAACAGGTGTTAAGATTTTGATTTAAAGTTTTCGTGACTGCAGGGATTCATATTCTTGGTTCTTTCGGTAAAGTCACGTAGAAGGGAAATAATAAAATAATAAAAATTTAAAACAATAACATTCTCACGACGTTTCGACTGCAACACAAGCAATCATCATCAGGTGTGAAATCCACAGCAAGAAAATTTCACACCTGATGATTGCTTGTGTTGCAGTCAAAACGTCGTGAGAATTTTATTGTTTTATATTTTTATTCTTTTATTATTTCCCTTCTACGTGACTTTACCGAAAGAACCAATAATAGGTGTTAAGATGTTAAAACACCAAACAGAAACCTTTTTCAAGGGATCCTGTCTGCATTAACCACACGTATTTGTGGTGAACATGCAACAAAAACATGCTCTGATAATATATGCATTGTCTTTGAAACGGATTGGTCCACACTCGAGACAGCTTCAATTAGAGCCTAGTCTCAAAGTGTTAGACAAGAGAATGCCAAAAGGCGAACAGCACAAAGGCAATGCCCTATCAGGGCATTCATAGCTCAGGGTGAGCAGCTACGATACGAGACCTCTCCTGCCTCCCGCTATCAATCCTTGCTTCGTGCGGACCGATACCGGCGCGTACCGCGGGCCCCCGGTGCCGCTCACCGGACTTGCCGAGCCCCTGTCCGGCGCGGTAGCCCATGCGCTGCAGCAGGGCGAACCCGCGGTTGTGAGTGGGTAGCGCCGAGGACAGTGCCGCCTCGCGGTTCTGCTGCTCCACCACGGCTCGCGGCACGTGCCGCGCGCGGTGCTGCGCGTTCAGCTCGTTGTGACGTCGCTCCAGGCGCCGCTGTGCCCTCACCGCGTGCGACACCACCAGCCCTGGCCGCTGGTCCTTCCTTGTGGGGATGAGAGATGCGCACAGATGCAGTCAACGCAGAGCTGTGCTGCTGGGTGATAATCTAAATGAAAATGACATTGCGTGCTTTCATGCCAATTATAACGGACGCACGTAATTATTTACTACCCAATGGATATAAACATATAATTGAGCACAGTTGATGCAACAGTAATAAGAGCTTTTGACTTGCAATGGGTTGTTGTGCTTAACTCATTCAGAGGGTTCCCATTTCTAATCCCAGTCAAGGGTTGACTCAGCCGATCATTCCTGAGGTCAATAAAATCGGTACCACTGTCGAATGATAACATTGCTACCATGTGATGAGCATGTAGGGAAGTAGATCCTGGACATTAACAACACTCGAGTGTGCATGGCCATTCAAATGGATGCCAGGTCCAGAGTCAAGAGACCTGGCATGCCACCTGCTGAGATTCAGAGAGTCAGAGAACTCCACTGGGCCATGCAAGGTTCAAATTTCGTTTACAACCAAGCAAACTGGTAATCCTGTTTCCTGCTGCACTGGTTGATAAGTGATCACGTCATATACTTTGTAAACAATATATAAAGGTTGATAAGTGATCACTTTTAACGCGAGTCTAGATTTTCTGTATGTACCTGTGCTATTGTGTTGACACAATCCCCCTTCACTAAGGAATCGGGGCGGTGACAAGACCCATGCAGAGGTGTACGGTTCGAATACCTCGGTCGCCCTGATGAATACTGCGGGTGCACTAACCATAATATGCGCGTCTGCTTCACTGCGGGATTAAGTATTCCGACATAGGACCCGGATACTGTGGCTAAAATGTGAAATGAAGTCGAGGGCCGTTTCAAGGCCATGGGCCAGGCCTAGTTTGAGGCTCAAGTCTAAGTTTGAGGCTCAAGTAGAAGTGGATTATTGTGTCGTGGGCCGAGAGAGGTGGGAGCCTGAACCTGGCCAGGGTCTCCCCGGTGGCTGGGAGTCTTCGCAGAGTGAACATTTCTGTTTGCCTCACAACCCGAGGTGACATTTCTCGCAAGGAAATCGTCTTTACATCCTCGCAGGCACCACGACCCGGGTGCAGGACACCCAGACACACAAACATCGAACTCGGCGCAGTGATCCGCGCACTCCGCTATTAACAGCCACAAACACTGAAGAGTTCGACTCCCAGCCGCGGCTAACACAAGTGGCGAGTGATACGGAGCCGGCCCCGGGCTGCAGTATGGCCAAACAACTCGCACGCACTCACACCGCGAAGAGGGAGGGCTCCATCTAGCAGTGGACTACCACAGGGGTGGCCACATCATCATCATCATCAACCTCCTCCTCCTCCTCACGGCGCAGTCGCCGCGCTCTCTGCGGGCCGCTCACCCCGCCTCGACGAAGGCTGCCGACATGTAGTCCTCATCCCCCCCGCCTCCTCCCTGCATGGCGAGGCGGACGCGAAGGCTGCGATGGGACGGTGAGGGACGAGGATGACGAGGGGAGGAGACGGTGAGGGACGAGGACGACGAGGAGGAGGAGGAGGCGGCTCGCGGGGCCTCACGACGCCATCGCGGCCACAGCAGCAGCAGTAGTCTCGGTGGGCGCGCCGCGCATGCCAGGCCAGAGGATTTACCTCCACGCCGGGCGGGGGGGAGGGACATACGCCGGGCGGGGGGGAGGGGCATACGCCGGGCGGGGGGGAGGGGCATACGCCGGGCGGGGGGGAGGGGCACACGCCGGGCGGGGGGGAGGGGCAGACGCCGGGCGGGGGGGAGGGGCATACGCCGGGCGGGGGGGAGGGGCATACGCCGGGCGGGGGGGAGGGGCATACGCCGGGCGGGGGGGAGGGGCATACGCCGGGCGGGGGGGAGGGGCAGACGCCGGGCGGGGGGGAGGGGCATACGCCGGGCGGGGGGGGCAAGAAAATAAAATAAATAATAGAGTACGACGTTTCGATTGCAACACAAGCAACCGTCATCAGGTAGAACTACATTTGAGAGAGAGACATAACACAGACAATGACACAGACAGACACACAAGCAGAAAGAGACGCACAGAGAGACAACATAGACACAAATATTTAAGTATTTAAGGCCTCGACACAGAGGCAATGGGTCTCTGTGTGTCTATGTTGTCTTTCTCTGTGCGTCTCTTTCTGCTTGTGTGTCTGTCTGTGTGTCTCATTATCTGTTTTGTCTCTCAAATATAGTTCTACCTGATGACGGTTGCTTGTGTTGCAATCGAAACGTCGTATTCTATTATTGAATTTATTTTCTTTCCACGTGACTTTACCGAAAGAAACAGTGATTCCTGCAGTCACGAAAGCTTAAAATCAAGTTTGTAGTAATTTAATTATTTGCAGTAAATTTAGCAATTGGATACTAAAGTGATTGTTGTTCAACTCACTGGTATGAGCTGTAATGTTTGTACATGCGGAAAGTTCATTTGTTTGGCTGTCGGGTGGTGGAGGGTGCCTAAAGACAAAGATTTGGCCAGATAATTACGTGGCCTTACTCAATAAGTAAATTATACATCGTACATTTTACTGAAAAAAGCCACCTGCGTGTTAAATAAAAAAAGCAGTTGGTGGCGCGTGGCAAAGTGGCGTGAACACATCTCCAGAATAAAACACGGAAAAGTATTTCACAAGCCCTGGTCGTTTATTTCACAGTTTTTAAACCAAATCTGAGATTAGACACAAATGTGGGAAACCAGACGAGTGTGGCCAATACACTTGACTCCCGGGGCTCTCCACGCCCGCGACTCGCCGGAGGACGTCAGCTGCCCAGGCTGATGCTGGAGAGGAGTGTGAATCGTGGAATGAGCTGCAGTGACAGCTGACACGAACGTTTTGTCAACGATGCAGCTCGCTACAAACATGATGGGAAACAATCAGCTCTTATGCAAAACGTGGCAAGCAATATTTTCATCACTCGAACCAAGTTTTGGTATAAGAGCGGTCTTCTTCTGCTGCGTACGGCTGACGGAGAGTAATATTGTGGAGCGATGACAAGGACGGACTTGCGTTGCAGCGCAGGGTGCAGACTGGCACACACCAGCAACCACACACCAAGTCTGCACATCCGAAGGGTCACCCCGCTTATATATTGGTTAAATGTAACAATTTTGAATAGGGAAAAAAATGTACCTGCTTAACCCTGGTTATAATTTGCGTTGTGAGGAATAACCCTAGTTTTACATAGTTTAGTTAAACTGGCTGCACTAAACTTGTTAATTGTCCTTCATATAAAAGGGCGACTAAAACAACATGCTTCCTACAAACGACCTCATCAGCCACCAGCTTTAGCGGGCATCTACAGCCTTTCAAGCAGTGCCAATGTGGCATTTCATGAAAGCCCCGGTTTGTAATGGCCGTCCAAACGATAGCTCGTGAGCCACATCCGTCCCGCGGACAACTCGTTTATACCAAAATGTACGAGTGGACTGTGAGTACACATTTAAGATGCACAATACAGTAGTGAGTTCAGAGCGGGATTACTACGAGACGGAGGACAACGCAGGCAGCCGAGGGGGTGTGTCTAATCTTCGCAGTTTCAAATCTAACATTCTGCATGCATCTCCCCGATGTCGGTGGCCTGGCACGTACACTCGCAAATCCTGGAGTTCGTCGAGTAGCCAATAGAGAATTAGTAAATATTTAGTAACTCGCCAATATTCCAAACTTGCAAATCCAGAAATTGCGCATCGCGAGGGTTTACTGTACCATTGAATAAACATATACCCATCATAGGAATGTGGAATTTTAATCACTGGATTTGGAGTTCAACAACAATCTTTTAAGGGAAATGTTTAGCTTGTTATTGTAACCCAAGGGCCAGAAAACCATCACAAAGTTCAACTCTTAATAAGAGAGCACTCTGTGTTTACTAAAAAGTTATTAAATGCCTACAATCCAAACAAGCAACATTGTCAACCAGATTCTCACCCATGCAAATGCAATTGTAAATGCCGAGTTTGAATTCTTGAGAAACAATGACTATCATCATCATACACGATAGACGTAGCGCCGTACCTACACGGCAGGTCTCTAGGCACTAAAAGGATTGACAGTGAAACCACAAGTCAAAATATAACACCAAAATTATAATCAACAACAAATTATAATCTATAACCTCAAGATATTCCACACACGAGAGAGGGACTCCACTCATTGGTGAGTGTGAGATGATCGCTTTCAGCCTTGATCATGCACTGTCCTGATCCAGTCTCTTTTTAGCTGGGTTGGGGTATTCTGGATTCTCAATCACTCCGGGGCCAAACTTTAGCTCGAGGAAGCGTCGATGGTTGTTTGGAGCGTACGCCAGAATTCCGGCAAACTGCATGCGCTCCAGTGGCTGCAGGAAGTGTTCGGGGAACTCGCGGTCCTGCGGGTGGCCCTGCATCCACGTGAGTTTGGTCATGGTGCCCGAGCTGGAGTGGAAGGGCCACAGGTCCACGTGCAGCCGGTTGGTGCGGCTGTAGTGCACGCGGTAGAAGTCTCCCTCACGCGCGCGCTCCCACACGAACCCCTCCTCGTCCTCCACGGGGCCCAGTGCTACGAACCCGGGCGCACACAAAGACAAAGAACCACCGGTATAGCCTTTATCAGAATTTTAGGGAACGCGCTGTTAACGAGTAGCACCTACAAAGGCCGGCACGGCGCATGAGGGGGTGGGAGGCAAGCACCTTGCCGAGCCACTTTTGTCTCACCAATGTTGATGTTTACACACTGCACAGGGTACTTCCTTGTGGATGCTTACACACACGCGCTCTGCCACGTTCGTACACCACAACGGCATGTGCACAACACCAGCTGACACCAGCTGACATTGGCCGGCAACTTGTGTTTCCTCCGGAGATCGCAACCACCACCCTAAGACCTGACGTGGTGCTCTGGTCCCGTTCACTCAAGAAGGTCTTCATCATTGAGCTCACAGTACCCTGGGAGGACTCAGTAGATGAGGCTTATGAGCGAAAACATCTGCGCTATGCCGATCTAGCTGCCGAAGCACGGCATCATGGCTGGAACACAGAAGTCCGACCAGTGGAGGTGGGCTGCAGAGGTGTTGTGGCAACATCTACAACCAGACTGCTTAGTGACCTGGGAATTAAGGGCCAGAGCCAGCGTTCGGCAATCAAAGCTGTATCGGAGGCGGCAGAAGGCAGCAGTCAGTGGCTCTGGATGAAGAGGAAAGACCCCAGCTGGGCCCCAAAGTGAGAGGGCCAGGAGGTATGCAGTCAACAATGCTTGACTCAGGGAGGAGGACGCCCCTGCCATGCATAGTCCCATGGGATGTTGGCTACCAACAACAAGGCAACTCCTATGACTAATTGGGAATGGGACGCAAGCGTAGGATTGATCACCCTGTCGCTGGCCGCCTTTGGGGAGGGTGTATAGTATGAAAGGCCGAAACACCCTAGGAACCAAAGGGTCACTACTGACGATGCGCTCCCCAAATTTCACCAGGCTCACTGTTCATGAACTCTTGGAAGTGCTTGCACAAAGGATAGTAACATCTCATCCTGTGTTATTTGGAATTACACACACGCGCTCTGCCACGTTCGTACACCACAACGGCATGTGCACAACACCAGGGACACAGCCAGGGACACCCACGCACCTGCCGCCCGCTTGAGCAGCTCGCACTTGGTGATGTCATCGCGGTACAGACCGAGATCCGCGTCGTAGTCCCAAGGGATAATGTCGCCGTGGCGAGCGGCTCCGAGCAGGCTGCCACCCTCGAGCCAGTAGCGAACCCCCGCGCGCTCCAGCTCGCCCACAACGCGTGCCACCGTGGCGCGCAGGGCGCGCAGGCAGCATGGCGGCGTCCAGCGGCCGCGGTGCAGATACTCGGGCGTGTCGTCCAGCACCGAGCCGAAGCAGCGCGCCGTGTTCTTGCTGCAGCCAAACCATGTCTCCTGGCCCGCGGCGTCGCGCACCTGTGCACCGAACACGTTGACACGCACGTCACAGCGGCACGCACGCACGCCACAGCGGCACACACGCACGCCACAGCGGCACGCACGCCACGGCGGCACGCGCACCCCGGCAGCAAGCGGACCCCGGCAGCACACACTTAGTTCCCTCCGCGTGGATGCAGCGGTTCCTGAGCCAGTTTGGACATAGGCATCTGCCTGGGACTCACAGGGGAATAGGAGTGTGACCCCAGCATTGTACAGCAGCAGCAGTTGATGAATCTGGGTGTAGTAGATGATGTGCGCTCATGTGCAATATCTCGAACATGCGCATTGACAAAAAACAAAATACTTCAAGGGGCCCGTAGAGAATGTGTTGCACATTCAGTGTACACAAGCATCGTAGCGCTCTGCAAGCGGTCGACTATTGGTACCAGCCGGATGTCCAGGTCCCGGTGCAGCGCGTCGAGCCGCGCCTGCCGCCGCTGCTTCGCCTTCCACTGCGCATGAGCGTCGGTCAGCAGGGGGTGGCGTGCGAGCGGCGCCACGTCGCGCAGCAGCCGCACGCGCCAACCCCGCAGCGCCGTCTGCAGGAACAGCGCCGTGTGCAGGGGCCGGGCCCAAGGGAGCGATACGCCGAGCAGGTCCTGGACACGCACGCGCAGGGACCGGAGATCACACGTGGTACGCATCTCGCGTAGCCTTGTAGGCCGTGGGCACAAAGCGTCGCAGGTCACCTCCCCACGAGCACAACAACAGCGGGAAGTGGTAACTGAACTGGGTATGGGCCTCAAGTAGGTAAATTCGGCCTTAAAGGAATACTTCATGCGGTACGTCAATGGCAGCGAATGGGAGATGAAAGTGGCAGGGCTGGGTCCAAGCGACATCACCCCACAGCTTGGCGCGCTTGATTGCACAGATGCTCATCAACAAAGGTTGCCCCGACAGTCGATGAAACCAAGCTCGGCATATGTGCCCTTGTGAGTTGCCAAGTCCAAGTGTAGACATATACCAGTAAAGTGTATTATGGTGAGTGCAAGTGTTGAATTTTGTGTGTGGCTCATGTCTGGTTTGTAATGAGTAATAGTGGAGCGTGTAAGTCGGTATTGAGTATTCGTGCACCAGGGGAGTGTGTAAGTCGCTGTTGAGTATTCGTGTACCAAGGGAGTGTGTAAGTCGGTGTTGAGTATTTGTGCACCAGTGGAGTGTGTAAGTCGCTGTTGAGTATTCGTGCACCAGGGGAGTGTGTAAGTCGGTGTTGAGTATTCGTGTACCAGGGGAGTGTGTAAGTCGGTGTTGAGTATTCGTGTACCAGGGGAGTGTGTAAGTTGGTGTTGAGTATTCGTGTACCAGGGGAGTGTGTAAGTCGCTGTTGAGTATTCGTGCACCAGGGGAGTGTGTAAGTCGGTGTGTGGCTCGAGCCCGGTCAGTACCGGCGTGCGGATGAAGATGACGGCATCACCAGTCAGAGCATCACACTCGTCAGCGCGCGTGGGCGCCCGGTACTCCGCTGTCCACTCCCTCACTCTCACCTGTACAGGCACACGTATGTCCGCACATCCACACAGCTGGACACACCTAACACACACACAAGGAGCGCATGCCAATACATTTGTACACACTCACAAGCATGTAATCATTACACCTTGTGCACAGCTGGCTGGGTGTCAATGTGACCAGAATGTTTGACAATCAGGCTGAAACCCCAGTTGGGGCTGATTTGGCTCATCAATCCATTGGGGCTGATCAAATGGAAGGATTGGATTTTGAGAGCCTGTATTTGGCCTAATAATGAGGATGAGCACTGCACCAGGCTATTCACTCGAGACACTTTGACTGAAGGTAGCACCACACACAACCACGCATGCCCACTGCCACACATCATATGCTCATTCAACTTGTAATGTACAACCTCTCGAAGCCAGACTTGGCAAAGCTAGGATTTGGGCTATACCGGAAAGGATCCCCAAAAATAAAAAAAATTACGAAGGCAAATAATTCCAGAAGCAACACCGATCACGCGCAAAGCCGGCCGTGCGTGGGAGGCACTGGTGTCGCCCAGTCGTTCCGTATTGGGCATCCAAGGGCACGGGTTCACCGATTGAATCAGTCCACCATGTGGTCTGCTGGTGGTGATCTTGTAATCTGTTTATGGGCTTGAATATTCTAATTGCTTAATTCATTCTAACATATTTGGAGCAAAATCTGTCATCTGCTGAGCCTTCTACATCCAGCGACCATCGCCCCTTTCAACGTTCTTTCACTGTGATGGAAACTCAGATGAAGCTGCAGCGATGTTTGAGGTATTATCTCATTGTGAATATTTAACAAATAACTAAGCATGCCGGATTGTTTTATCACCTAAAATATAATTGAATCAATCATCAATGTCTACTGGATCAATATATTCTGGCAATGCAGTAATTTTATCTGGAAGGCCGATTGGCTGAAGCGTTCCACGCTGTTTCCTGTGGACACCTGCACACGCTCTCCTGCCCAAGTACTGCGCGATGAGCGGGGCCGTGCCCCATTGTGGATTCTCTGCCTCGTCCCTCGACTTGACTCCGCGAGCACGCAGGGTCACGCGCGAGGCGGCGCACCGAGAGGTCGAGGCAGCGCGTGGGGACATCACCCCGCACGGGCAGCGCCACCATGCGCACGTTGCCCGAAGATCGGCCCAGCTCCTCCTGCAGGCGCCGCAACAGTTCCGCACCTCCCGCGCCGGACCACGCCACTCCGTCCGGCACCAGCAGCACGGCCTCCCTACGCAGCAGGCGCTCGGGGCTGGCCTCGGCAACGGCCCGCTCAGGGTGGCCCGACAACGCGACCAGGCGTGCTCCTGGAGGGATGGCAGCCGGTGAGGCCTGGAGACCCGAGCCCCGGCACGGGCGGTGACAAAACTAGAGGCCGACGGCCACAACGACGCAGGCCGACGGAGGCAGAGAACAGAGCGACAAAACAATACAGAGGACATACAAATACGAGGAGACGGAGACAGTTTATGGAAAAATACATTGCTTCAATCTATTTGGCTTTACATTTGGTTTCACAGGAGGTCTACCAAGAGAAGGGAATAAGCAATTGGCTGAATAGTACAAGTGCTATATGGTAGACCCCGACTGAATATTCCCATTTGTGGGTACTCATCACACTGAAACACTGGTTTTAGTTTTGATACATTAAAATCGTATTTCTTGAAATTCAGGCCCAGCTTTTCATAGCCTATACAGAAACGTGACTTAACACGTTAATTTCTTCACCCTTTGTATGAAGAGTGCTGGAGATAAACATTAGGACGTTTATGCAAAAGCTTTGTAGAGGGTGAATATATACTGCAGCACACTGCAAGGGCTTGTACAAATGGTAAAATTTGGATCTACTGTATTCACAAAGAGAATCCGACTCCATTTTCAAACAGGAGGCCGGAATCTGCTGTGCGAGTCTGCACGACCGATATGAACACAGCCTCAAACCACAACGCCCCCCGTGCAAGGAGGGGCCCGCGGTGGCACCTGGCGGCAGGGCGAGGGGCGGGTAAGGGTCGCGGTCCGACAGCACCAGCACCTCCCGCTCGGGGCCTCCGTCTGCCAGGAGACCCCGCGCCGTTTCCCCCACGCTGTTCTCAAACTCCTCGAACTCCCGCAGCAGCACCACCACGCCCGGGCGCCTCGGCGGGCCGGAGGCCCCCCCGGGGCCGCCCCCCTCGCGGCGCTGGCCACGCTCGCCGTGCTGGCGAGCCGTCCCGCCCCTCGGCGTGTCCGAGGTCCCTCGCACGGGGAGGCCTCGGCTGGCGGTTGACCTCGCCCCGGCCCGTCCGCCGCCCCTGCCTTCCAGCGCCGCCTTTGTTCGACCGCTCTCTCTCATGAAGTAATACATGAAGAGCAGGTTGAGAGAAATGGCGAGGGCCAGCAGCAGGTGGCAAACCCTCACGCGCATCGTGGCAAATGACGCCAGGCGGTGTGCTCGGCTGGGCAGCGAGGATGACAGCCAAGCAGATTGCGGCTGTGCGCACGGCGCGCTCGGCACGGACCCTCGCCTCACCGCATCGGCAGCTCGCAGCCGAGTATGAATTACAGTACGAGGTTTTGTAATCACGTCACTTTGAAGTAAGGTTTAAGTCAGACAAGTAAAATTGTCAACATTTGATGCTCAGTTCGGAGAATGGGGGTGTGCAAAATAAATCATACTACACTTGCACTTTCCTCATGACGGTGCGAATTGGATTTGAGATCCACTTGAAAAAAAATACCAGGCCATGCTGGTTGTTGCATGCTGGTAGTTCAACACAGCTGACAAACGTGAGCTATGGGTAAGGTTTTTGACGCTCGCTGAATGTAAGAGGTGGTGGCGCTTCCCTCCCCGGGCGCCAAGCGGTCACGCTGGCCCCACTGGGCAGGAGCCGCCAGTCGCTGCAGAAGCCTCTCCGGTCGGCTCGCAGCGCCGCGTCCTCCACACAGGACGGCAACAGCCGGTCACGTGCCGTATCCCCCGCACCTCGCGTCCTCGCGTCCCCGCGGCCTTTACTGGCTCTGGTCGGCACGCTCCATCAAGTAGATGGGAGCCAGGATGCGAGTCTGGCTCGTCTCAGCCACGCGCCCATTCACCACCATCTCGTCCAACACCATGTGCACCTTCTCCAGGTTAAACATGATCTGGCGTCGCCGTGTCAAGGACTCACCTAGGCACTTCACAGACAGTATTCAGGCCATACTCTCCCTCCACCCTCACCACCACTTTAGCTTTTCCCAAGTACATGGCAAGGTTTATAAACATTAAACAACTGTATTCCTTACACTTCACAGCCATGATCGACAGTTGCTTTTAAAACATTCCTGTACAGTTCCTGTACAGTTACGTCAGTTATCAGGTTATCTGGGACATTAGACATAAAAGCGTGAACATCCAAATAGCTGAGTGTTTACTGAGTAACACAAACACGACCGCGTTACCAGTCATTGATGTACACGCGTGTAAACAAACACGCACAGCTCCTGGGTCTACGACCGAGCTGCTTCTCCGGGCGTGCCTACAGCCACTCGCATCCGTGTATGCGCACGTTGCGTTATTCACATGCTGCAGTGGAAACTCCCACAACACGAACAGACTGGCAACCCTAGAGGCTTTACTAAGTTTGTGCTTGAGCATGCCACATAATCGGTTATACGAACAAAATCAGCACACAACCGAAACAGGAGTGCTTCTGATACCAGCCAGAACTTACTGCTCGTAAAGCATCGTGAGCTTCAAAGGATACGGCAAGTTCACACTGAAAGGATGAGACAACAGCATTAGAAGTGCAATGTTGAACTGTCCAACTCAAATAGTTACAAAATAGAAATCATTATCAAGCATGTGGATACTAAAATGTCTGCAGCGCTCATGTGACCCAGTCACACAACATAGAAATTCTACATTCAGTATTCTTACACTATTCTACGTCTATATCATCAGCATGAGAATTAATTGAAATTAATGTATCAAAGAGCAGTTTCAAGCACTGGTAATATTTACTGTGAGATCGCCCATGGTAATATGCTACATTTTTGGTTTTCTAAAGATTGTCTTCATCACCTCTTGGCTTGACAATTGCATCTCTCTCCATGATAGCCTCCCCAAACTCCTCACTTCCAAACTCCAAAAGATCAAAATGCTGCTGCCACTTGCACTCTTAAATAATACGAAATCAGCCCAACCCTTAAATCTCTCCACTGGCTCCCAATCCATTTTCACACCAACTATAAGATTGCCCTCCCTGTTTTCGCTCTGCTCCCCTTCATGTGTTCCCTGCGCCAGGGATAAAGGCTTTCTGGATAAACACTCAACCAACCTCCCTTCAATAGTAGGTATGCTCTTTCTCTGCTTTTGCTGATGCTGCCGCGTGGCTGAGTGAGACACTCACCACGCGATTGAAGTACTTGTCCAGTGTCTCTATGAAGTTGTGAATTAGTTCGTAGATCTCCAGCTCATTCTGAAACAACACAGCCATGCAGCATGAACAGAGACGCAGCGCAATGTCACTGTGATACCGCTGCGCACTCTGATACCCAATACAGATGATTAGTAGATACTTGGCGCTGAAATGCCTCTTCGTGAAGTTTCTGGTGATTTGAAAGATATGAAAGAATAAGCCAGGATAATGCAAGTGTCCTATTAATATTTTCAACCCATATGCAAAACTGTTGGAAGCCTATCTTTATATTCTTTGGGTCTTTCGGTAAAGTCACGTAGATACACTAAAGAAAATATCTTTAGTGTGGGTGCCTCATATAGACACAGCGATGTGTTGGTGAGTGATATCCATCGGAACTCGGACACTCACTCCATCCTCGCCGGGTACCGCGCAGTTAACACTTCCTCTGGCCACACACGAGATCACAGACTGCTCTTTACAAGCCACACGCACCACGGCAGCCACGCATCATTAAAGCGAATGCCTACTCATCAGGGCATTGTTCACATCCCCTGTTGGCAATATATCACCGCAGAGTTAGACAGCTTAAGGAGGCGTGAAATGAATGCTTTAAAATTATTGCATTTTGCTTTTAAATTCTGGCACTATCCTGCCACCTCACCAATGATGCACATCCTGGGTTTTAAATCCTGGATAAAAGCAGCTGCAAACCAGCACTGAGGACACAGGCTGCAGCACCGGGGTGGTGTTCGGTGCGAGCGAGAGCCCATGCCGGCGGTGGGAGTAGCGGGATGTGCATGAGGAATACTCAGTGGGAAGTTGCTCACCTCTTCCGAATCGATGCCCACGATGCAGTAGAGCGCGGCGTAGCGGCGTGACACCAGGCGATAGTCCTTGTAGTCCACGAACGAGCACTGCAACAGCCATGGGCACAACCCTGTGCATCACCACCCACCGCGGAGGCCCGCACACTCCGAGCAATGTCAGTGCAATCGCAGCCGGCATCAATAACAAGCAATCATCCCCACACGTGTCTCCGTATCTCCCCGTATCCCAGAAATTTCCCCTGGCGTCCTGACAACCTGCCTTCCCTCCTTTAAGTTCAGGCTGCCTACTGAGGCAATACCTCCCATGGCAGAAGAATCTTCTGGTGGACTTTTTGTGACCTCGTGGAGGCTTCTTCTGTGGGCCCTTGGGCGGCAGGTTGATAGATGATAGGAAAACCCCTGCCTGTCAGAAACAAACATTTGCAAGACTGCGGCGTCTTGCAGCTAAAAGAATGAGTGGAACTGAGTTGTTCACTCGAATTTCTGACAACTTCTCATTGCTCAGTTGCCCTGGGCCCCCTCACTGGCAAACTCGGGTACCAGGAGTTACTGGGACAGGAAACTCTGAGACAGGGGTTGGCCGACTGGTACTACCTGGTAATTCTCACTGTTGCCATGACTCTGTGCAAACAAGATTTGTTTGTTTACCCTGGTCCTGATCATTGCCCTCTGAACTGTTCTCATTACCCTTTTAAATCTACCGTATACATATTGCAGGTGAATGCGCGTGACCGCTTTTGTCTGAAGGTGTAATCTCAGTTGTGGTTCTCTTGGCAGGTTCACTGCGAGGGAGACACTGAGACAAGATGCCTGTACATGCATTATCCATATACGAGCATACCTATCATCACCCTGGAATGTCTGTCCTTAATGCTCGTGACGCCACTCAACATCGACCATACCCCCTAATTAATATTCATGAGCAGGTGACGTCCTCCAAATGGACACCCCCTCCCCCATTCATAATAATTAGCGGCTGACGTCACTCCCCCCCCCTCGGCGTCCCTTACAACCCTCACTACAAAGGCAGAGCCCTCACGTCACGCGATCTCCGTCACGCTGTTGTTGAGACATCAAAGTAAAAAGGACGTCGTGGTGAACAAGGGATTATAACCTTTAAATGAATGAAGTCTGTCACCGCGCCCTTACAAATTGCACACGAATGGATGCAATGAATATCAAGTCGTGGTCTGATTTTCGCTTGCAAGTTTCACATTTACTGCATTGCACCCGTCCTTGGACGGGCTAAAGGCGAGTTGTTTATATACTGGAGGTGATTGGGCTCCGTCTCGACAGCGGATGTTTGTACACACTTTTATTTAACTTGTGCTGCTGTCTGTTTATATTCTTTCATATATTTGACGCTGAATATCTTCGGATCTACGAAGCCTAACGAGCTGATATTTCTTGACAATTGAGATTTCATTCAAAGAACCGGTCCAGGGCTCGCCGATCCTGGGCCTCTGGACAATGATTTACGATTGTTATTGTCTGGATTGAGATCTTAGAATGAACATGTAATATACACATTGATTTTACAAGACTAACATATAAATATTTTGGTTAACAAAAAAACTCGTTGCATAAAGAAATTAAACATATAGAATGTGATTAATTCTGGGGTCAAATTAATGTACATTCTACTTGTAAGTGCAAATAAAAGTGTGTGCATTGAAGAACTAGTTTTTTTGCCCAACTTATTGTATTAAGCCTCGCCGAGTTTTAAGATCGTTGTCAAGAGGGTCCTGCCGCGCCGTGTTTCGCCAGCAGAGGGCGACGCTGCTACTGTGCGCGTGATTTGCAGGTACTGTAATTGTATGTGTCATTATTTTCAGCATTCGGATGTATATTTGGCCAATTCACTCATAATATAGGGATTGTTTGGTTAAGATCGCGTAAATAGAAATGTGTCGTTAAACCCGCCACCACCCAACACAGAGAACTAGTAAGGTTAGTAGTAATGCCAATGCGTTACCCGTGCAGCACACGGTGTGCTGGAGTGCACTGCGGCCCCACTGTGTGTGTGCAAGCGTCTCGCCGAGAGCAGAAACCGGAGAAGAGGCTCCGCACAAAAGGCGCCCAAGCCTGGGGAGCGAACCCACAGGGCCCTTCTCGCAGTGAGCCGCCACCACCACTACCACCACCGGTGGTGTGGTGACCACCAGTGGTGGTAGTGGTGACCACCAGTGGTGGTAGTGGTGTGGTGACCACCAGTGGTAGTGGTGGTGGTGACCACCACCGCGACTGCTGCCATCCGGACCCTCCTTGGTGGCCCCTTCACAGCTGCCTGGGTGGAGGCGCCGCGGAGTCTCGCGGGCCCTGCCCCGTGCCCCCACTGCTGCCCGTGCCCCTCCTGCTGCTGCCCGTGCCCCTACTACTGCTGCCCGTGCCCCTACTACTGCTGCCCGTGCCCCTACTACTGCTGCCCGTGCCCCTACTGCTGCTGCCCGTGCCCCTCCTGCTGCTGCCCGTGCCCCTCCTACTGCTGCCCGTGCCCCTACTACTGCTGCCCGTGCCCCTCCTGCTGCTGCCCGTGCCCCTACTGCTGCTGCCCGTGCCCCTCCTGCTGCTGCCCGTGCCCCTCCTGCTGCTGCCCGTGCCCCTCCTGCTGCTGCCCGTGCCCCTCCTGCTGCTGCCCGTGCCCTTGGCCCGACTGCTGCCCGTGCCCCCACTGCTGCCCCGTGCCCCTACGGCTGCCCGTGCCCCGTGCCCCTACTGCTGCCCCTGGCCCCACTGCTGCTGCTGCTGCCCCGCACCTGGTCGCCGTCTCCGGCCCCCAGCCCGGCCCGCGCCGCCGCGGCCTCCACGAGCCTCCTGCGCGCCGCCCCGAGGCGCTCGAAGTGGCGCGAGAGGCGCACGCGGCCCTGCGCGTTCACCAGCAGCACGAAGCGGATCATCACGCGCCGCCGCCTCCTCCTCCTCTCCCAGAGTCTCTCAGCGTCTCCCAGCGTCTCTCCGTGCGTCTCTCCGTGCGTCTCTCAGAGTCTCTCAGCGTCTCTCAGAGTCTCTCAGCGTCTCTCAGAGTCTCCCAGCGTCTCCGCGTGTCTCAGGGCCCAGCCGCCGCCAGGGGCCCCGGAACCAGCATCACGGCGGCGACTCCGCACCGCGGCCCTCGGCATCGCTCAAGTTTAATGTCACGTTTAAAGCTCAACGAATACAGTCCATTATTATGCGTCCATTATAATAAATTACAATTCATTGTTTACACAATTGTGTCACGCTTGTGCCCGATCTCGTGAGAGCTCGCAAGCCCAAAGCGGGGGCAGTGACGGGCGAGTGAGCGCCGCGCTGTGGTCATCAGAGGGCATTGCAGCCCAGTCGGTGTTCTACTCCCCACCTGCTCCACGGCGCCAGTTACAACTCTAAACCAACATCATCATCACTACTATCAGCAACCTGCATGCAGCCTCCTTGGTCATGAACACCAAAGATATTTCACTTAGGCCTAAGTCAAGATTTTCAGAGCTAATAATCCCAATATACATTGCGGAGTGTCATTTGAAGGTGGTATCTAGATTTTGGGAAACGTGGCTTATTAATGCAAGAAGCCAATGGGTTGACACTAAACTAAATGCACAACCGCCATCCCAGCGTGGACGTAACTTCCAGGCTTTGTGCGTACGCACGACACCGCAGGAGAGGTGGACAAACGCTGCAGCAGTGTTCGATCTAAATTACATCCTGACGATGGGTTGACGTGCTTGCTCGAGCAAGGAGTCACTGCACACCTCGACCACCGATTACCCTCATCGCTAAAGTGTGGAATGTGTCCACGTTGTGCAGAAGCCCATTGACAACATCTGAAAGGGGTATCTCATTGTTAATTAATTGACTTAACCTTGGTTAAATCTGATTTATTCTCAAATGTTTTACACGAGTATTAACACAATAGCATTCCAATATAAGTAGATTGGAGGTTTAATGTTCTGCTAAATCTTGTACTCTTGCATTGATCAATAATGTTTTACTGTTGACGAAAGAATAAAAATCACTTTTACAACGTTTAATATCGCACAAAACAGATATAAAGCACGCGGTGACTGTTCACATATATCGCATTGCAGTCTTTGGATAAAAAGTAACTTAAGCATTTACTCATTCGTAATAAACTTGCGCGAAAAAGTATCAACCATCACCGCATGTGGATTTTAAATTGTGTGAATTTGACACCCACGATTACTCATCACCGAGTGGTGTGAATGTGAAAGCACAGATCCACTGGATCCCAGAGCTCCGTGCAGTCTCCAGGAACGAGCCCCGCCAGCCATCGAGGCGCTCCCTGCGGAGGGTTCAAGTCGCTCCGTTGCCCTCCGTGGGGGGCACCATTCACGCGCTCCTTCTGCCAATGAGGCGAGGAGCAGCGATGTGTCTAAACTTTAATTCGTTTTCTTTAAAACCCAGTTTGGATTGTACAATCGCTTTTCGCAAGATATTCCATAATCCTTCGGCTACTTTTGTGAATATTCAGCGCGTATCCCTCGACAACATAGTACAGCTGCCCTGTCAGAATACGAAATGCTTGCGAAGTCACCTGTTTGAAGGCATCACCACCCATGCACGTACATTATGAAGCGTGTTTACCCAGAATAGCTTCTACACGTTTGAAGACTTTTTTTTCTTTCAAGAGGGTCCTGCCAAGTTTACCAAACCGAGGGCGATGTTGCTGCTGAGTGTAACCCTAATGGAGTCAATTTGCGGGTACATTTTCAGCATTGGAATATTTATCCAAGACCAGGCTACATCATGTGTGCGTTCTTCACGTGATACGGTTCCCACGACAATGGCAGCCCGTGTAGCTGCCCGCCTGTCACACCGCCAACGCACATGAGCCCTGCGGGTCCGGCCCTCTGGGCTGCTGCCACTGCGGTCAGACCTCACGCCAAAACTTGCGTGTAGACACACAAACAATCGGAACCCCGAAATCTACACCAACCCCCTGCCTGGCTCCATGTTGTGACAAACATTCTGCAAACCTCACGGGAGCTTACACGTGATCTCGCCACGGACAACCTACCCATCAACCAAGACCTCAACAATGTACCTCACCGACCACCTACTCAGGTACCGCTCCCCCTTCTGAGATCACGCTAGAATGTAGCCAAGATCAAGAGGAACAGTGGAACAACGAGGACTTCCAGAATAAACACCTCATCTGAGACCCATTGTACCCTCCTGGCTTTGACACTCCCCGAAGACACTGGCGTAACCATCACCCACATCATCAGAACATAAACACGCCGATGCACAAATTTCTTTCATAAATGAAAAATGTAAGACAAGCAACAGTATTGCGATTGTGGTCATGCAGTCCACACTGTGGACCATATGGTAAAACTGGTCTGTGCCCCTTCAATATTAGAATAGCAAAACTACACAAACCCTCTCTCCTAAAGCCCTCTCGACGTGGCTAGCAGTCCTCGACATTGGCATCGAGCTCCTAAACACATTGCTGCTCCCATCACACGTGAGCAGAGAATAGAACCACACTCTCCACCTGCTCTCACCGTACGCCTGCGCACGGTCACCGACTCCGGTGTCAACACGAGCTGGAGGTGGTGAAGGTGGTGTTTAGCGCAGCCGTCGGTGATTTGGACAACACCTCCAAGCTCTCACACGGCATGCACGATATCACTCGCTGTACGCCCAAGAGCTTGGGCTCACTATTCAAATAATTACACAGCTGACAGTGATGTGGAGCTAAAGCTACACGTCGACCTTGAGCAATATACTGCCTGTGGTTCTTTAGGCCATATATGTATAAAAATAAAACATGTTTGTAAATGTCTTTTTTTATATAAAACACACACACGTCGTCACTCTCAACACAGCACAACGTATTTGAGCGTTTCCCTCGAAGGGATATGCAATCACAGTCAATGTGTAATCCTCTACGTTTAGTAAATACTTTTTTTTAATATGTGAATTATTAGATGTAAAACACGACTAATAGAGTGATAGTTCTGAAATGTTAAACTAATTGTGCATTGTGTGGAGTGAAGCCGGTGCAGAACTGGGCTCCCAGGGCTCTGCTCAACTTGGCCCCAACTCACGTGGGTCGTTGTCATGGCAATGAGAGAATATAATTTAGCAAGGTGCAATTCATTTTATTTAAGACGGTAATGAGATGTTTAATTGTAAAAAAGTTATTCATCTGTCTTTATGAAGACAAGTGACTAATTTTTCTTACTTATTTTACATGTGCGTTAAATTTATTATTTTAAATCTAAAATTCCTCTTTTGCGTTATAGGCTAATCATATTTCTTTCCTGGATCTTTGCTGGAATTAGTTTGGCAAGTGGGGCTCGGTTATCCATGCAAGCGGGGAGGGCAAGGGTCAGGTCTCAGATCGCCCCAGTCTCTGCCCAGCCAAACAGAAGCAATGGAGCTGCGGTGTTTAATGTGGGATGTTGCCGAACATTTAAACCGTGCAATATAGTGACGTGTTGGAAATGTGCAAAAAAAACACATCAGCTTTCTTTTCGCACTCTGCACAAAATAAATCCTAATTTCTCGTTGATTTTTTTTATTGGGGAGGTTTGTCATTGAGTATGGTTCCCCTAAACAAGTCGGCATACATCGGCTGGAAATGTCCGTGCAGTCCCTAGGGGATGGGGGACCGGTCCCGCGCTTGCTTCACCAGACGCGGCACGCCTGCTTGCCACGGTTCATCGTGCTGCCTTCCGCACAGTGGAACGCGCGGGCAAACTCCGGAAAGTTACTCATCGATCCCAGGACTCTGCAGAAACAAACAGCACCAGCACGCCACACACACACACACAAACTTAGAGACAGAGATCCACCGTGTAGCCCACATAGACAAGTGCTGTTAGCGAGCACCTATTAAGTCTGGCATGGCACACTGAGCGGGTGGTATGGTCAGAATCACGCCCGGCCGTCTTGTCTCTTCAATGCTGATATTCACACACCAAAACAGGCAGTCGTTTTAGGCTGAGTCGACCTAGAAGAACGCAATAATAATTTCAAGTATCACGGATGTTTGCCGTGATCTGTAATTGAATCTAGTTTGCCAGGTTTCAAGTACAGTGCTTGTTGCCCTCACTGCACCACCACTACATACACCCCGACACAACGTCACGATGCTCACCAGCGGACGTCGGTCATGTAGCAAGGCAAAGCCCACCGGGTGTTGATGGTATAGTCACCTCGATTCTAGTTTAACATGAAGATGTTCTTGTGATCAAGCGGCTTCCACATAATCTCAGCCATCATAATATTGGGCAAATATTACAAAGACAATATAACTATTATTTCTCACGGGTGTAACTTGGCCTCAAAGTCAATTTAAAGTTACCACAACAGCAGAAATGGTGAGATTTTAACGGCAGTCCACCCCTAAAACAACGCGCTGAGCCAGCGTTCAGACTCCATGTCGAGGACAATTCACGCAGAAGATGCCTATGGCCCGGGCACAAGTGTGAACAGCGTGGCCGACGTTGTCGTCACCTGAACTCCGGAGGGCTGTGAGCCCCGACGAGCACCATCTGCCTGGCTTCCCCAGGCCGGTGTGCTTGGCACCGCACCTGGACACACCAAACCCACCACAGTGATACAGTTACCGCCACGCAACACACACGGCACGCATCAAATTACATGCCACATACATGCCACATACTACGCACCGCATAAATGTACCACATACTTAACACCATGTACCACATCCCGCATACCACGTAGCACACAGACTATAAAGGCTGGCATGGCGCATCGTCATCACGACGTAATTAGGATTCCACTAACAAAAGGGGAGTAATCTCATGAAGATGGTGCGTGCATGTGCCCATACATGTGCGTAACTGATGAAGAACAGCTGGTTGTGGGTCAGGTTGAGTCCAGGTAGCAGAGGCTCCTCCTGCCCACCCCGGCTGTCCTTGATCCATTTCCTATACGCCTACACAGACGCAAGCACGCAAGCACAAGACACTGAGACACACACAATCACCGCTCCTCGGCTCCTAGGGTGGAGGGATGGGGGCTGCTTGGCAAGGCAGGAACAGTGCACCAGGGGATCGTACGCACTGATATTAAACATCAGTCCTCTGTAAATCCCGTCAATATAGGAACACCTATGCGTACTGGTATCAATGTGTGCCATCCACATGCTCCCAGGCACAACGTCTTGCAGAGGGCACCTTTTGCTTCAACTCCTGGAGCTTTGTGGACTCACGTGGGTTTGCGGATAGGGGACTGATCTTAAGTGTCTCTGTTAGCATGCTTGTGTTTGAATGCTCGAGGGCATATAATAGGATGGCAGGGTGACACTTGGTAACTCTTGTACCTCACATCAAGAAGGGTCAGGATTTATTACCGACTTCGAGTGCCTTTTCTGTGACGAGTTTGTATGTTCTCCCATCGTTCTGCATGGGTTTCCTCTGGATTTTCTGGTTTCCTCCCATAGTTAAACAATGTAACTGGCCATAATGTTGAAAAAATACCTCCAAATTTACTCAGTTGGGATTACGCATAGGAACATGACCCTGTGAAAACTTCGTAGGACTCTCCTGAAGAAGAGTATAGTCAATCGTTGAGGCTTTCCAGGGTTAGCAAGCATAATAATAACAAAAGCAGTCATGAGCAAGAGTGAAAATGTAGCCGCACATGAGCGAAGTGATAATCCTGCAGTCAGCATCACGTGGTTTGTGTGCGAGTGCCCTCCCTGTTCTGTGAGAACCTGGCTGCTGCCCTTGCCTGTACCGGGATCGCTGTGCCATAGCGAGACTCACGGATGTGTTTGTCTCCCCGTGTCGTGGGTCCTTACCCTGAAGGCTTCTCGAACTCCCCCACTGTCGGCGATGTTCTCTCCCAGTGTCCTCTTGCCCTTGAGCTGCACGCCGCAGGACAGAGCCGATTAACCGCGTGTCCTCGCAGGGCGCATCACACCGAGCGCTCTCTGCGTCAGCTACAGACACACGCCGGGGAATCGGGGACGCGAAAGTTCCTCCCCGCTGACTACAGGCGGTCTGCGGTGCCGTGACCGGCAGGTCATGGGCAGACAACACTTTTAGAATCGGCGAGAGGATTCCCCAATCGCCGGCGCTGACAGTCAGGGCTCGACTGCACACATGAAGTGACCACTGGGGACCTTCGTCCAGCAGTAGATGATGAGGATGGTGGTGACGACGAGGCAGGCATGTTGTGGCGAGGCAAAGAATGCGTTGCCTATGGCGGATGGTCCTGTGGTTGCTCACAGGCAGCTGCGCTTCCTTCCAGTAGTAGTTGTTGTACTGCTCGATCATGCACTGCGCCTTCTCAGAGAAGTGCGCAATCGATGCGTTGCTCCACCATTGGTGCAGGTTGCCATGTTTGTCGTATTTCCTTCCTGCAATGAAACGATGTGGCAGATCAAGTTCCTTGAGAAAGTGAAGCTTCCCCAGGGCCAGAGAGAGGCTTCCCTTCATCACCGAACAATTGTGGACTGCTGGCCCTCACAACAGCTCCTCTCCTGGCTTCACCCAAACAACCAACACGGTTGTTTAGTTGTTTAGTTACTGCAGCTACATACTATTAACATTCCTTTCCTTTATTAATGCTACCCCTATCCCCTCCCTTTGATGATGCTAATCCTGCATAATGCACGGGCATAATATGACTTGTGAAACCCCCCCGCCCACCTCCTACGCATGTTCACAAGTAGGTACTAATCACATACCTGCATTTCCCATAAATATGCAAAATTCCTCTTGATATGCAAATCATTTATCAAGCGCCCTTCCCCCCTTCCAACCCAGCTTAAATATACGCTCCAAGTGTGGTGGTGTTTCATTCAGACGCTGTCTCCCCGACAGACCTGGTCTTCACCTGAGGACGGCTGCTTGCGTTGTGGCCGAAACGTCGTGAGAATTATTTATTATGTTTCATTTTATTATTTTATTATTTTATTACTTCCCTTCTACGTGACTTTACCGAAAGAACCAAGAAGATGAATCCCTGCAGTCACGAAAGCTTTAAATCGAACCAACAAGGTGACACCAGCAGTGGACTCCACGCTGGTACCCGGTGCAACCCCACTCTCGCTTAGAACTCTCCTGTCAATCACCTCCAGAGCTCCCTCCAACATTTGACCTCAGGCCATAACTTGGTGAACATCCATTATTGCGCTCGTTTACTCAGCAATGCCTCACCGAGTCTCAGAACTCGTTTTCAGGAGGATACTTCCAGATTGTTTCAGTCGGTGGCAATGTTGCTGTTATATGAGATCCCACTTGAGTGATTTGCAGGTACATTTTCAGCAAAGGGATGTATAGCCAATACCAGTGATACGTTGGTGTTTTAGCTATAGGAGGTAACAGGGGTGAACCCAGAGGAAACACCTGCAGAACAGGGGGAGAACTCCACACGGAAAGGCACTCGAGGCGGGAGTTGAACCCCGGCACGTCTTGCTGGGAATGCACGAGCGTCACTACTGTGCCCCTCCCTGCCGCACAAAAAAGCGACGAGAAATACTTTTCCAAATCTGTTACTGCCGTGCCGCTGGGCTGTGCATTCTATCGCTTTTAGTGTTGAGTAAAAGCAGCCACGACGAGACGATGGTGCTGATTGGCGATGCGTGTGGTGCCGTCACCGTGAGCGTGGAAACCTCTTCTCACCATTGCTGTCGAAGCCGTGAGTGAATTCGTGTCCCACGATGACTCCGATGGCACCGTAGCTCAGAGACCTGCCAGCCCAGCCACAGCAGCACCAGTGCGCACGCTCACTGCACGCACGAGCCCCCCGTGCCGACACTCGCCTGCCCCGATGCTCGTGTTTCTATCCTCTATTCTCTATGCTGCCAAGCACCGCTATCCCTTTTCTACCTCGCGAATGTTGTTATGATGGTCCTTCATTATAGAGTTTCCTTCCGAAGGCCCTCACATACCCAGCTGCATGCCCAGTCCAGATGTTTGTCTTCTAGAATTGATCCAATCAGACTTCTCCTCCCGCTCCCCAACTTTAGCGCTTCTTCAATACTCTCTATTTCTGTCCCGATGATTGTTTACATTCAGCGCCTCAACCTCATTTCACACCTCAAACCGAAACGCTTTAGAAGTCTGCCACAACTTTCATCCTTCGTTCCTCAACGTGCATCCATGATTACCTCACCATTGCTGCTCACGTCTATTAAATGGTGATGGGGACGGGGCGCATCCCTGTCGCACTCCTCTTCCCGCGACACCTTCATCTGACTCTCCACCTGCAACTCTGGCCACTGCTCGCTGCCCCCTATGCAATGACTTCACCGGCTGCCGTCTCTCCAGTCGATTCCCATTTTCTCCAATCATCGATCACACTCTCAAAAGTGTGTTCTCGCTGGTCACACTCACCACCAGAAGGTTCCTCTCATTCCGCACCCACTTCTGAAGCTTCTGCCTCAGTTCTCTGAGCCAGAATCATGTATATGATATTTTTAAACATGTGGCATTAATCAGTTTGCTTAGCACTCCGTAGACACACCACATCACGTGCCTTCCATTGTAGGGTTCACAAAGCATGTCGTGAAGCCTGCACGCCATTCTCATGGTGCATAAAATTCGTGCGTGCATCAATCAAATCTCTCCTTCATATTTATCCCAGTGCCTTGATCATCTCTGCTGGTAATCTCATGCCTTCCTGCTTCCTTGTTTCCCAGTCTCCCGTGGTTGGTGCCGCGAATGGCACCTGGTT